>NC_022033.1:16196506-16199906 GCF_000317375.1 Microtus ochrogaster | reverse complement strand
CAGCTCTCAAAGGCATCGCCAAATATGGAGTATAACCGGCAAGACAGGATGTGGTGCCATCTTGCAATGGCGGTCCTGTCTGGCTCCCTGCATATTTTGACTCTATCATCTCCTGGGAGCTTGGACTTATCATGACCCAGTCAAAGTCTGACGAGGGAATGTGGACTCTAGTGATCATACTTGTAAACTGTTTGAGCCTGAGAGAACATGCAGACCTTAGAATGTCTTCTGCTTTGACTGCAGCCAATTATATATAAGGTTCTAATGAGAGTTAGGCATTCTGGGAAATGTAGTCCTTGGTCATAGAGATTGTTCCCATTCTTAGAGAAAGGGGAAGCATTTATCTTATTCTCTTCCAGAGGCAGGACGAGTTACTAGGAATTTTCCATAGATCTCAGCACTGAGGAGTTCATCTATTTTCCTTACTGGGTCTCTATGAGTTTAATGGGAAAACGAGGGAGTGAAGGCAAAGGTCTCAAGACAGAGAAAATAGAAAGATTTGGACAGGGGCAAGCTGAATCACACACTGCATAGTCCACCTGGCCAGAGGTCACAGGACACTCAGCACCAGGACATTGGGGATAAAGAAATCTCCCCATAGATATAGTCTGCCAGGGGTTTCCCTGTGTCTCCTGGTCCTATGGGGCTGGACCATTTTTTCCTGCAGAGCTACACTGTGTACAATAAGGCAGATGTTTGACAGCATTTATGAATTCCGACAGTAGGGTTCCTCTCCACAGGTAGGAAATCAAATCTGGTTGTGATATCACCATATGTTCACTGTGGCTAGAAGGCATCAACCTCAGTTAAGGAGGCGTGGTCAAAGGAGAGGCTGTAAGTTTCAGAAGTGAATTGGGCTGCAGTGAGGGAATGGAGACAATGACCCAGTACCCTCACATAGCTGGGGCCTTTGGCTTAACTGAGAATAGTGGAGACCCAAGTTTAGCTCCTTAGGAATACTATTCCACCTAAGTCTGGAAGAAAAGAAGACATCACAGAAGGTTAGCTATGGGCACAGCAGAAAAAATTAATCTCTTTTACTCAAGGAACAGGGCAGGCCTAGATGGTACAACTCACGAGACTAGCAGAGAGTCAGTATGTTCCCATGCAACCCGAGACTACAGTAAAGTATGATCTCATGTGCAGACACCCAGCAAAGTGGCTGGTGTGCAGTAGATGGTCCACAAATGCCAGCTAACTATAGCCTGGCCCCCATCGCTCTTCCACTTGAACACGGGAAGGTAATGTTCCAAGTGAATGAGGATTTAATGCAATTGCCATTTGATTTAATTTCCAAATGCGTTAAAACTGTTAATTCAACACATCAGCATGCAGCTGATGAAGTAGTCAAAATAATTCAAGGGAACCAATACTTGTCAGGTTTTATTTATCCACATTTTCACTTCTTTAAAATAAGCTGGTCGCTGTGCCTGTATAAAGTACAATATACATAGATATCTCCCTGCTAGCTTCCCCCACACACATATGTTCAAGTTAAGTTTTCCACCCTTTTTCCATCTGTCATTTCTCCCTTCCCATGAAAAGCTAATGGAGACGCTATCAAGAGCGAGAAAGTGAGAGGCTGAGGTGGGGCCGTTGGCAAATGCATGGATGATGAAACCGACAAAGACAAGCATCACATCACACACACACACACACACACACACACACACACACACACACACACACAGAACCATGCTTGTCTTGGCTCTGTATATGTGACCATCCTCCCAATCTAAGGCAGCTAGCATTCATCATTCCATTTTCACGCTTAGGGAGTCACAGAATTCCATTCCCAATTCATAGAGTCAACAGAGAGTTGAATCACAATCTGGAACCAAGACCCAGGCTCCTTATCTATGTGTTCTTGGGACTCACAGCTACAGTAAAGGGTAATGTACGCCAGGATGGAAGCATGAGAAGGCTACCCTAGGGGGAACAAAGTCTGCAGAAAAAGATGGTACTACTGAGCTTCCCTGAGGACTGGCAGGAAGTGATGGGAGCAGGGAGGAATTGGGTTAATGTCTGTTCAACATTTTGGCCTAAGTTGGATGTACACCCCAACATTTGAAGCGCTCCTGGGTAAACAGGTAGGGTTGGTCACAATCTAAGAGTCTTCCATTAAAAGGGACTAATGAGAGCCCAGAAGCTTTTTCTTAAGGAAATGAGGATCTCATGGCCACATGACGGGCTGCATAATTAGCATGACTGGAGAAGGTAGACTCGGGCTCCAAATCACAGCCAGCACAGATCAGGCCATAAGAACGACAACACAGGACATTACAAAGCCTGCAGGCTCCACTGGAAGAAGAAACGCATGAGGAAAATGCATGCTTGAAGGGGAGGGGAAAGAAGCAGGCAGCTGGAAGGGAGATAGATACAACTTTATCAGGGGTAGAAGAGAAACGAGTTCAAATGAGGAGTGCCTCCAAAAGGAGGGAAATGGCTCTGATGAGTGAAGGCAACAAGCACCCCCCCACCCGTGACGAGTGCTTTGAGGTATGCTCCATGCAATGTGCAGTTCAAAAATAAGATAAGCCTTTAAGAAAAATAATAATCAAATGAGGAAGGGATGGTAACGGGCTCCATCCTTGTCAAGGGTGACCTGGAACTATCCATGGGCAGATGTGTGGGTGTCGCCAGCAAGAAACTGGACATGCAAAGCTTCTCATGTCAGGCAACTGTGCTCTAGCAGAAAATATGAACAGCAAACACCTACAGTTTTGATGGTAAATACATTCCCAAAGCCAATGTGGCCCCTAGGATGGCTCCGTTGAGAGGTGGTGAGACAGTTAGACAGGAAAGCCTACCAAGAGGTCTACAGTGGTTACTACAGTCAAGTTGATCTGAAAACGAAGTGCCAAGGAGGTAAGGAAAGCCCTCTTCTGGGTGTGTCTATAATGGGACCTCATTTTCCAAAGACGATTAGATCAGAGATCCCTGACCTGCTAAGTGGATTAAACCTTTGGTGGATTCACAGTACGATTGCACCATCCATCTGGTAGTGGTGGAAAATAGAAGGCAGGGCCTTTGGAGGAAGTAGGTAAATGGAAGCATGACCCTGGGACTCTGTCTTTCTCCGGCCACTTCCTGTAGCCTCTTCTTTCTGCTTCTTGTCTATCATGAAGAATTCCCTTAGCCACATAAAGAGGTATGGCTGAAGCCATTGCCATGGTATTTTTGCTCAAGCACATGGGTCAAGAAATCAGGGACTGACTGAGCCTTCTGAAAGTGTGAGCCAAGGTAAATAATCAGTCTTCCCTTCCTTCCTTCCTTCCTTCCTTCCTTCCTTCCTTCCTTCCTTCCTTTTTTCCTTCCTTCCTTCCTTTTTTCCTTCCTTCCTTCCCTTCCTTCCTTCCTTCCCTTCCTCCCTCCCTATATCCTTCCCTTCCTTCCTTCC
>NC_022033.1:16195040-16196289 GCF_000317375.1 Microtus ochrogaster | reverse complement strand
CTCCCTCCGTCCCTTCCTTCTTTCCTCTCTCTTTTCCTTCCTTCCTTCACTTGTGCTGTTGGACCTTTAGTCATGGTCATACAAAACTAACTAAAGTAAGCTATATTCCCTTCAAGGGAACTACTACTTCAAAGGACCTTGGCCTTCCTGGCCATGAAGTGAGCAGTTAGCTCTTCCATACTATGCCCCCACCATTGCCTTTCAGAATCCCCACCAAAATTCCCAAGTAATAGACTGTGAGCCAAATGAAGCTTGTTTTTCTTCTTTTCATGTGTTTGTTATCTCAGGTATTTTGTTTTGGCATGACTCTCACATGTACAAAGATAAAAGTGACACTATCTGATAACAAGATCTAGGGAAAAAAATCGGAGCATAGACGTAGGGTTGAAGCTACAGAAGGCAGGGCTGAAAATCCGGTGAGTGTTCCGTCAGATGAGGCGTTCAGAGGAGACCTCTCTGAGAGGCTGCTGTTAGGGCAGAGGCCAGAGGGAACAAAGCGAGTGAGTGATCTAATTACCAGGGAAAAAAAATATATGTCCAGCAAAGAGACAAGCAAGTACAAAGGTCCTGGGGTCAGAACTAGCTTGGTATCTTTCAAAGAGGACAAGGATCAGTGTAGTTAGAGAAGAGATGAGAAGGCTAATGTGTGCAGGGGGAGGGTCGGGATTCAAAGAGACAGAGAAGACAGACTTAGAGGCCACGGCAAATGTGTGAATTGTATTCTGAGTATGATCTAAACTGCTGAAGGCTGTGTGTGATTCATGTGTGTATGTGTGTGATTCATGTGTGCGTGTGCGCACGCATACACATACCCACAAAGGTATACCATAGCCGATATCATAGCATATCTATTTCTTTGATCCTTGCCCATCATGTTTCAAAACTGAGCCAGGCTAGCCCTAACTATACACTTGCCAAGGCCACGGGACCCATCACTTGTGGAATGACTCGTAGCAACCTTGCCACCCTTTCAAGGCTGCATTGCTCACCCCATGATCTATTGTGGGACCCACCATTCTGGACTGTTCAGGAAGTGTGAAATAGAAGGCAGAGATAGGTGGCTTACGTTTGTCACTTGAAATCTGTGTGAGTTTGAGAAATCTCCATCTCTGTCCCTTCATTTGTAAAGGGGGGTTACTAACGGTCTACTTCAGAGGTTATTGTTAAGATGCCTAAGCTCATGTAGCCGGTGCCCAATACCAACTCTATGGTATGCCCTGTAAGTCTGTATGTATCCTCTAGCCAGACA
>NC_022033.1:16180269-16194940 GCF_000317375.1 Microtus ochrogaster | reverse complement strand
ACTCTATGGTATGCCCTGTAAGTCTGTATGTATCCTCTAGCCAGACACAACTCTATGGTATGCCCTGTAAGTCTGTATGTATCCTCTAGCCAGACCACACCTGCGTGGACTCAATGAATATTCACTAATAACACAAACATGAGAAGGATTCAGCAGCTCTTGTCATTCTAGATTTCAAGCTATAGCTCTAAACTCAAAGTGGTTTAAATAAGGATTATTCCCATAAGCTTATATGCTTGAATACTTAGTCACCGGGGAGTGGCGCGATTTGAGAAAGATTAGGTGTGGCCTTGTTAGAGAAAGTGTGTCACTGGGAGCAGGCTCCGAGGTTGTAAAAGCCTACACCAGGACCAGTCTCTCTCTTCTTGTTGCCTGCAGATCCAGGTGTAGAGCTCAACTACTACTCCAACGCTATTACCACCATGCTTCCCACCAAGAAGATAATGGACTAAGCCTCCAAAACTGTAAGCAAAGCCCAATTAAATGCTTTCCTTTGTAACAATTGTGAGTAGTCATGGTGTTTCTTCATAGCAATAGATCAGGGACCAAGACACAGACTCAGGATAGTGACTAAGGAAAAGAGACCAAGATAGGAGAGCAGTCAGTTGTAGAGAAATCAGAACATATAGCTCTCTATCACCAGCCCAGGACATAGGACAATCAATGTGGCCCAACTTTATACAACTTCATGAAGCTTTTTGGGGCTAGAGAGATGGCTGCTTTTCCTAGAGGACCTGATTTCAATTCCCAGCAAGCACATGGTGGCTCACAACCATCTGTAATGAGATTTGGTGCCCTCTTCTGGATGCAGGTGAACAGTGTGTAAATAATAAATAAATCTTCAAAAAAGAAGCTTTTAAGCGTGACATACAGTATTTAAAGAAGAAAAAAAGAAACAAGACAATACCAAATGTTGTAAGTAAAGCATTTCTGCAACTAATATCAACGCATAAGATGGATATGATGACCTCAGTCTCTTTCAGAAGAGTGAGACCTAAATCGAACCTAAAGTTAAGTGTACAGTATGTGGAAAAGCCTCCCTTAAGACAGAAAAAGGTGTAATGGACAGAATCTTTGGGCCACAACCCCTAATAAAAATGGCAAAAATAAAATTGTTGGTGATAATAGGCATAATTTTGTGGGTACTTATGTTGTGCTAGGGTGTATACATATTCCATATTGTCAATACATATTGTCTCTGTCCAAGGAACCTGCAGTTTGAGTAAGAATAAAACCCACAGACTCACAGATTTGAGTGCCTGTTATGAGGGAGTGGCACTGTTCAAAATGATTAGGAGGTGTGACTTGGTTGAAGAAAGTGTATGCTGGAGGTTGGCTTTTAGGTTTCAAAAACCCAAACTGAGCTCAGAGTCTCTTCTTTTCTCACTGCTGGCAGAAAAGGCGTAGAACTCTCAGCTACTTCGGCAATACCATGTCTGCCTGCAAAGACAACTAGCTCATCACTGTGATAATAAACTAAACCTCTGAAACTGTAAGCAAGCTCCAATTAAATGCTTTATTTTATATGAGTTGCCATGGCCACAGTATCTCTTCACAGTAATAGGACCCTCATGAAGAGAGAACCCATCAGATAAATCTATTTATCCCATTGTATAGATAAGGAAAATGGGACCAGTAGTGAGTGTGCGCTTTACCTGAAGTCTCACAAGTAGCAGAGATCAAGACCAAGACTGAAATTCAGGTGTGTTTTATTCTACACTCCATCCTCCTAACCACCATGTTCCAGTTGGACTCACCTGATGATGCACACAGCCATCACATTTTCCAGAGTCACTACCTCCATGTTAACAAGTCCTGAGTACTTGGTGGGGTATGGACAAGTGTAGGGGGGAGGAGTAGGGGGGGAGAGTAACAGCTCTGGCTGTCTTCCAGCTCACTTTGTAGACCAGGCTGGCCTCAACACCCCAGAGATCTGGCCACCTCTGCCTGCTGAGTGTGCCACCACTGCCTGGCTGACAACAAATTCTAAAATCATTAATTTACGAATATTAGAATGAAGCTGAGCAACTTGAGTTGAGTAAATTCATGTCCTTTCGCCAAGCAAAACACCCTGAAATGGAAGAGCCCAGAAAGATCAGAAATAAGTGGAGAGAATAAGAACGTTTATGAGCACTGGCCTGGAACAGGTAGGCAGGGGACGGGCTGTCAACTGAGTGAAACCTCAATTACAGGGTAATCTAACATATAGCCTGTACATTATCACAACTCAATAAACAGCTTCTTCAGAATTAAGTAATTCGAATTTGCTCTCATTGCGGTCTGAGACGCCCAAAGAATGCTGATACCACCTACAGCTAAGATTAGGCTGCATCTTCTAAAACCCTGATTTACACTGTGCTAGGATGCTGGTGAGCCAAGGAACATGAGGGCACGTCAGTGTGCAGAGAGACAGGGACTCATCCCAGGCTTGCTCTGCTCACTTCGGTGTGTACACTCACTACAGAAGCCATGGCACAGGCCTCCCTCCAGCTCTGACACCTCAGGTACTGGGTGGGGAGGCTATGCGCTCTCAGTCACAGATGGGTCACAGTTTGAATGAAGGACACAAAGGTAAATGATGGCCCATGTAGCCAGGTGGTGCTGACGATAGTAGGACCTTCTACTGAGATGCTGTAACTCCTCAAAGGTAGACACCAGAGGAGACCCAGAGACCTCTGACCTATCCCCCATAATGCTGATATTATTTTCATGCATCTCTCCTTCCTTCTGCTCAAGCATTAGTACATGGGGATTAAGCACAGGCCTTAAATGATTTCTCCAAGGCCACAGAGGTACTGGGTGAGGCATCTGGTCACTGAGTCGCACCTGTTGCGCCATTCATTGGTTAACAACTCAGAGCACGTGGGCCAGTCACAGCTCTGAACACTCCTGCACTGGTCATCCCGTTTCACCCTCACGACACCCTCCCAGGGACAAAACCCTATAACTCAACTCCCAGATGTATCTGCTGAGGCCCTGAGAGTTTTAGACCCTGTTCAAAGTCACAGAGATGAATCAAGATAGGTCCCGGATTCCAAACGAGGCATCTTGATTCAGGCATTACTGTGTGCGCGGGAAGAAAAACACACACAAGGATCCTTTGCATTACCCAATGCCCCAAAGTCAGCTGAATGTTCATGTCTGACTCCTTGGTCCATGTAAACTGTGTGATGAGCAAAAGCCTCAGGAGGAGGAATGGCAGTGGGGGGCCACTGTTTCAACAGCAGGTGGCCCTTAGGAAGTCAGTTACTTTTGCTTTTTAGATATTTCTCCTTTCCTCACCAAAAGGATGGCTGCTATTCTTCTTTTCATTTTAAAAACAAGTATTTCAGAATGGAAGCATGCAAGCCACTGGCTCAGCCAAGGCTAAGGGCCTTTAGTGGGGAGAATCATTCTTCATAAGACCTTGCCCTCAAATGCTCTCGTCCCCTGCCTTCAAGTGGCCACTGGTCACAGACTGGAAGCTGACAGGTTTCCTTTGGGTACCTCCGAGTAACCCTGCCTCTCACTGCCTTCCATGTATTGGGGGAGCGTCTCTACCTGCTTGCCTGTTATCTACATCCCTTTGGCACTGATTATAACCTTGTGATACCAGGAGCCAACAAAGCCCTAATCCCCAGCCCCCTCCCCGCAACATAGCTATAGCAATCCACCTCAGACTCAGATCCAAGCCTAACTCTCCCCTTAGGATGACCCTCATCTCGTCAACCTTGCTATGCTGGCTCTCTCAGCTATAAAAGAAGTTGAAATAAAACCAATGTGAATAGCTGCAGTTAAGATTAAATGAGACAGCATATGTGAAGGGACCAAGCAAATGGCTTATCACCCACTCAATATTAAAATGGAGGGGAAGGGGCACTTAAAAAGTGAAATCCTCTGCCAAAAAAAAGTGGATGAATTTCATCAAGGTGTCATAAAACAGGGCCGGATTACAGAAAGTACTAATGCATCATTGCCCACTGCAGAGGAGCCGCAGAAGCTCCCAGTCACCTCTCAGAGGAGAGCATGGGCTGCAGGGGAAGGGGTTATGGAGGGGTCACAATCACACATTTGACTAATGCACCCGGGGCCAGAATTCACACTCCACGCTTTGCCTTCACTAGGCCCCAGTTGGTACAGCCAACAAAGGACAAAGCACTGTCCCAGTGGCCACCTCTCCAAGCCAAGAGAAAATCGCTTCAGCAATCCCCCTGCCTCGGTAGCCCATAGTTCAACACTTCTCCACCTCTTCATTCTGACTCTGAGGAGAAGACAGAGGGAAAGTACAAAGCAAGCATTTTCCGCTCCCGTTTTTCTATGAGTACAAACTCCAAGGTACAGCACTGACTGCCATGGACCTTCCCATCACCTCGCCACCACCACCACCACTCTGCATCAGTCAGGTATGTGCAGGGTGCCTCACACTTATGTCCCAAGGCCAACCAAATCTGGGTACCTCCTGATAGACAGCCAGAGGCTTGGCAGTCGCTGTTGTCTACGAAAGGAGACAAGGTGGCGTTAGTGTTAATACATCGCCCTCCATGCGACTATCCAGCTGCAGTCAGGATAGCTCAGAATAGAGAGCCCAAGCAGTAATCTCCATTCTGGTCCCGTTGAAGCCACCAGTCACACAGAGCCAGCAACGAGAAGTCAAAATTTTTTTTTTTTCAAGCATAAGACGGCAGAAAGCATAAGAGAATGGGACATTCTACTGTGGGACTCCCAAAGCAGAGTGAGAAATCAACTATGAAAAAGCACAGTGAGTGTTCCAGGAGACAGCTCAGGAAATTACACAGTCACTGAGTATTAGAAAGGCCTGCAAAGGCCACTGTGTCACACGAATCAATCTTATGGGACCAGAAAAGTTAAGATCTGAGCCTAATGCAATCAAAGTGATGGTTTCTTTTATACTTTAATGGCACTTCATGTGAATGAACTTAAAGGTGCCTTTTTAAATATTATTTTGTTCATAACCACCTCATTTGTTGATCTTTGGCTTGAAGGTGCATGACATTCTGGTGATGGAGTAAGTGCCTGCTGAAGCCAATATGCACTCAGAGTGCACAGAAATCTTCAAGTTGAGACTCGGGAAATGATGGACCATGCCGATGAAAGCAGTCAAACACTAGCAACTTCTGTCGTTCAGTGCACACAGAACCCGTGCTAGGTGTAAGCCTTGAAAGAGACAGAGGATACCCTCACGCTGCCAGAGCTCACGTCTGCAAAGGGGGACTAAATGAAGCACAAGCAAAGGGAAGTGTGGTAAGAGCCATGCAGGTGCGTTATATCCTTTCCCTATTTCTGCACTGGGCTAGGATATCCTGGGAGAAGCAATTGAAGATAAGGTTTAATTTGGCTCATGGTTCCAGAATGAAGTCCGCTGTGGTAGACAGCAGCAGCTCAAGGCAGCTGGTTACATTCCATCCACATTTGGGAAGCAGAAGGCGGTGATGCTCGTTCTGGGCTCATTTTCTTATTATTCAGTTCGTGACCTCAGCTCATGTAACAATGCTGTCCATAGCTAAGATATTCTTTCCAGGTTGATTTAATATAAGTAATCCAACACAGGTACGTCCCAAGGCCAATCAAATCTGGGTAATCCTGATAGGCACAGCGAGAGGCTTGTCTCATAGATGAATCTAGACCCTGTCAAATTGGCAGTCCTTCTTGCCCATCACAGTAGGAGAGGAAACAAAGGTGACGTGAGTGTTAATACATCATCCTCCATGACTATCTACAGAGTCAGGATAGCTCAGAATACAGAGTCCTGACAGTGCTCTAGAATCTGGTCCCATTGAAGCCACCAGTCACACAGAGCCAGCAACAAGAAGTCAAAGTATTTTTTTTACTTTTTTTAAATATTTATTTAATATTTATTTATTTATATAATGTTCTGTCTGTATGCCTGCAGGCCAGAAGAGGGCGCCAGACCTCATTACAGATGGTTGTGAGCCACCATGTGGTTGCCGGGAATTGAACTCAGGACCTTTGGAAGAGCAGGCAATGCTCTTAACCACTGAGCCATCTCTCCAGCCCCCGAAGTCAAAGTTTTTACATAATCCATGCTCAAGTAAAAACAGAGCGGCAGTGAGAGCAACAACCGCAAACAGCCAGAGCCTTCTGAGAATCAGGCGCTATTTTTTCTCCCTTCAAACACAGCAGGTATTATTCTACAGCTGGCACAATCCAAACAGGTTCATTATTTCATTCACTAAATATTGCTATATTGAAATTTTAATCAGTGAACATAGCAGTGATAAAATTAATACATTCATACACTATTGCTGCCTGTGTAAACCGCCAAACCATTCTTTGCAAAAGCAATATTACAATAGAGAGAAGAAAATTCATAAAGATATTCATATGCTTGGTCTACCAATTCAACTTCCAGAGATTTATCTAAGGAAAGAATCTGGTTCTGTATAATAATAAAAAAAAACTAAAATTATTATTATTAGTTGTTGTTTTGGAAGAACTGTACTGAGATGTTAATTTTTGCACAGTCAAAGGAAGAAATGATATAAACAGAAACACCTGGAAATACTTAAATGACTGTGAATATGGAGATTTTTAAAGAGGGAAATGCACTGGACTGAACGGGCATTCGTTTCTTTTCTGCTGATGTGTAACACCATGACCAGAGGCAGAGTTTATTCTGGCTTGTGGTTATAGAGCGGAGTCCATCTGGGGGAGGAGGCAACAGCAGGTGGCCAGAACGGGAAGAGGAGAGATGACATCTTCAGTCACAAACACAAAGCAGAGAGCGAAGCAGAAGCCGGGTGAGGCCCAGGCTCTTGACCTCTCAAAGCCGTCCCCAGTGAGGTACGTCCTCCAGCAAGGCTCTGCCTCCTAAAGGTTCCCTGGCCTTCTCAAACAGTGCCAGGACCCTGAAGCCAAGTGTTCAGATGTGGGAGCCTGTGAGGACTGGGCTCATTCAGAGCAGCACAAATGGCATGGGCCTGATAGGTAGGACAACTCAAGGAAGAGCTTGAGTAGGCATAGGGTTTGCCAAAGTCCTCCCAAGAGGCAGGAAAGGGAATGCGGGATTTGAATAAGAATGGCCCCCAGAAGCACAGGCATTTGAATATTTGGTCCGCAGTTGATGGAACTTTTTGGGAAGGCTTAATAGGTAAGGCCTGGTTGAAAGGGGGTGTGTCAGTGGGGGTGGACTTTGAAGTTTTAAAAGCCAGGGCGATTCCCAGTTAGTCCTCGCTTTGTCTCGTGCGTGTAGATCAAGATGCGTGTGCTTGGCTTCTGCTCCTGATGGTGATCTATGCCTATTTGTCTGCTTCTGTGTTTCCTACCGTGATAATCATGGACTCAAGCCCTCTGGAACCATGAGCCTCACATTAGATGTTTTATTTTATAAGCTGTCTCAGTCATGGTGTTTTGTCCTAGCAACAGGAAAGTAATCAAGGCAGGGCCCATGTGCATATTGTAAGGGAAATCACGGGCATACCTCAAGGTGAACAAACACAAGAAAACAGATGAGCGTTGACTCAAGACCATTTGGGAGGTAGGCTCCCTCTTTCAACAGTCTTCCTGAAATACTGTCATTATAGGAAACTTGCAGCTATAAAACCCTCACAAACAATTCTAAGAGAACATTTCAGTAGGATATCCCTAAACCACAAAGGACATGTGATCATCTTGATTTGAAATACAAATTCAAGTCAAGCTTGCAGGTTGCGTCTGTGGTAGATATCCCACATGTAGCTATCTCATATGGGAGAACGTTCTGGAGAACAGTGACTGTAAACCTGTCTTGTGCTGTTGGGAGGAGGAGGAAGCAACAGGCGAGAGAAGGGGCTAGCTGTATAAAAATGGAGTTAAGATCCTGCATCCAGCCAGTTGGCAAAGTTGTGGCGAGGTGGCACTCACCTTTCACGATCAGCTCTGCATAGTTGGACACACCGGACCCACCATCTGAGCGGATTACACAGCGATACTTGGAGACGCTGCGTTGAGAGGTGTCTGCCACACTGACAGTGGCCGAGAAGCGCCTGTGGTTGACCACACGAGTGACCATGAGGGCCGTGTCTCTGCCATTCCATTGCTGAAGACACAGGAAGAAAAGGAAGAAGAAGTCATAGCACCAGGGCTTCCTAGAAACCTTCAACATAGACCCCATGACCCTTGAATGCTCCAGGGGCCTAGGACTTCCTTGAAATAGAATGACAAACTGCTTCCATCTAGTCTGAGCTATGGTTCTGACTCAAACCTCACCCACTGAATGTACTACCACAGGCCTGTTAGTTCAGCATTCTAGAAGCTGAGGCAGATGGCTTCCAAGTTTGAGGCAAGTCTACATAATGACCCCTGTCTCAAAAAATAGGAAGAAAGGAAGAGAGGGAGGGCAAGAAAAACTGATTCAAGGAGAAGGATGTCTGCTTTGGAGGAACTGGGACAAAAGCTTCTCCTAATTGCCTCAGCTCCTGGCTCAGCACACTTTTGGAGTTGGCTTTATTCCCTTAACCTTCCCGCTTCTTATTTTCCTTCAGTCTCATGAGCAGAAACCGCAGTATTTCCCCAAAGACGGCCTTCGGCAGATTAACAAACAATTCAGCCCACACAGAGTATTAGTAATCTGCCTTGCTCTCAGATCCTCAGCTGCTGATCAATGTCTCAATGGCTTTGACTCCCATCGGCCCCAGGCTGTCACTGTAGATAATTTCCACCTCTCCTCTTTGCCATGCCCTCTTTCCTCTGCCCGGAATGTTCTACATCCCTGGGAACAGCCCCTTTCCCACTAATCAATGTTTAGCCTGCCACTGCCTCTAGGAAGTTCCCTCGTCAATCACGCCACCATCTGAAAGGCAGCTGTGCCTCTCTGTACTGTGCAAACCTTTCCCACATCCTGGTCCATGACTGTTCCCCACTTGAGACCATGAGTCCCCAAGAGACAAAAATCCCATTCATTTTCCTATGCCAACTCTACCAAGATTTGTAGGATCAGGGCAAATACACATAAGTGTTTGTCTTCAGCAACCTGAATTTTAGGTGTGATGTTTTGGGTTAAATAGATTCTTTCACAGTAGCGAGCTGTCGTAGCTGGGAAGGCATGCATGAGGATGCATTTTGAGTGCATATTTACTAAGCACCTAGTATGCAGCTGATCCCGAGCTGGGTGCTTTTGTGTAATCCTCCATTTTAATCTTCACAGCCTTGTTGAGGTGTGTGTTATTGCTGCTCTTCTCAGAAGAATCAAATGTCAGAGAGGTTAAATAAATATGTAGAGCAAACACATCCCTCATCCAGGCTTCCCCGCATCAGCTCAAACATTTTTCCCTAAGACTTCATCCCCATTGCCTGCTTTAATGTAATTTTTATCTCTCAAGTGAAACCGAGGGTTTTAATTGTTTGGTTGGATTTAGAGAAACCTGGCTATTTATGATTCCCAGGCCCCATGTCTTTCCAGATAAGATCTCTTTTGATTCTCCCATGAAGTACATAATCTATCCATGTGCAAAACCCATTTTTTTCATGCCAGTTTCCAATCTACCTCCCATGAGGGACATGTTAAGATGGGGATACAGGAATGGGCAGGGCAGCTGATGAGGTAGTACCAAGCCCATGAGGATACGGCAGACCAAGAAACAGGAAGCAGCGTCACCAATGCTCCCACCAGAGGAGAGACCTGCTTCAAATTAGTCGCGGGAGTCAAAAAGGACAATTTCCTTCACTACAATGTTGTAACATTCTTAGGACTTGCATCCTCAAACTGAATCACCTCTGCATTCCCCAATACTAAAGAAAACGGCATTTCCCAAAATCAGAACAACAAGAAAGGTAGCCACAACCCTCTTCCCATGCTAGAAATGACCCAGCATGACCAAAATAAAGCCACATAAGGGAGCAGAAGTCACTGGGACTATAGCCCCCAAACACCTGTGCATGCCTTGGGGAATCCTTGCAAGAAATAATACAGCTTAGGCCCGGGTACTAAAAGCTACCAGATACTAAAGAACACCCCACTTCACGATAGTGTGATAAGGATGTTGAAAAGATTCTGGAAAATAGAAGAATCGATCCCTGATTTGGAAAAGGTACAGAGTGTATAGGGGAGGGGATTTCAGAAGATACAGGGTCACCCAAAGTGTTCCATCTTCACCCTTTCTTAGCAAGGCAACGCAAGACTACTAATACGTGCATGAGTCAGTGATAGAGGATTAGTTAGATATTGTCTGACCCAATTTATTTATAAAGCCTTCCTTTCTTTCCCTCTCCCCTCCCCTCTCTTTCTTTCCATACACAATAGATTCATCAAAAACTGCTCACCTGTGGAGCCACTGTGAGCGAGAAATGAGAAGGCACACAAAACACTTACCATTAAGGCACATTCTGGTGTTACAAGAGTTGGCAAATTAACCATGAAATCAGCAAAGAAAAATTCTGTCAGTGCAATAGTAGCTCCCCTCCCAAAGATTCGCACAGCCTAATACCCAGAACCTGTGAAAATGCAAACATATACGTATATAAACATATACATATATGTGTGTATGTATTTATATATACATACATACACACATACATATGTGTGCACGTGTGTACATATAATATACACACACCTGGGATCAATGTACCACAAAGGCTTTCAAGCTAAAGTGGGGGAGGAGGAGCATGAGAGTCAGAGAAGGAGGTTTGGTCAGAAGGACAGGTTAGAGGGAGGCAGCTGCCCACTTGAATCTGAAGGAGGGATTCAGGAGCTAACTGACTCACGGGTATTGTTTATAACAGGAAATTGGAGGTTACAGTATCATTTATTAGAGGGAAGGCATTCTCCCCAGACACTTACAAGCAGACCAACCCTTTGTCATTGTAAAACATCATCATCATCTCCAAAGTTCACAATGAAAAAAAAACAAAAACAAAAAAACTACAATCAAGCTAGATTGATGACTCAGCACCGCCTGCTCTTCCAGGGGACCTGGCTTCAATTTCCAGCATTCATACAGCAGATCTTAATCATCTGTGACTCCAGTTAGAAGACATCCAGTGCCCTCTTCTGGCCACCTTGGGCACTGAATGCACACGGTACACAGACATGAGGGCAAAAGACTCATACATATAAAATTAAAATAAATATTCTTTTGAAATTAACAAAAGGACATACAACCAAACGCAAAAACAACTGCAGAAACTTCACAACTTTTACATTTACGATTTTGCGGTGGGCTGTACTCATTGCTATCCGTGCCCACGTGCAGTCTATACTGGCTGGACACACCGTCAGGGAACACAGCCTGCCAACACCTGAGCACCATATTCAGGACTCGCTGGAGCTCCTTTCTGACTGCTCATCTCAACAATGGCAGAGAAATAAATTTGTTCTGAGCCGTTAGGTTTGTAGAATTTCTTTCAACCGCAATAAGAAACTAATACTAAGAGAAAGGGCTGGTTAAGTGCTCACGCTGCACTGTGCGCATTTACATCTTATCTTGATGTTGCCTCCAGTATTATTTACTTATCTTCCTAATGATGTCAGATTCTGGCAGAACTGAAGAGGATTAAGCGCATTCCCCTGAACCGTTCACATTTTTTTTTTTTTCTGTTCAGCTCCTGAACTGAGAACCTTTCTCCCACTGAAGGATAGGAAATTGCAGGTTGTCTTATGAAATCTCTGGAAAGCAGGCCCTTTTGATAATCACCCTTGTCATATTTGGAGCAGGTAACAGCAGGGCAGGGACAAGCAGGAGGGCCCCCGAGTCAAGGCAGAGAGAGTGCAGGGATGGACTGTGGTCAAGGAGAAACGTAGGTTAAATTCAGAAAGAGGAGCGCTGATGGGAACAGCCTGTGTGACTCGCTCCAAACAGGCAGGGAAGAGCAGGTGAGGGCTGGAGGTCATGGTGGACAAGCAGGAATGGAGGATTCCAGAGGAAGAAATCTAGAGTACTCCAAGAGCAGGACATGAATGCTCAGACAGGAAGAGACCTGGGTGTCTGGATGCTATGACCATATGAAGGGATTCAAGCACAGTGTGTGTGTAAGAAGCACATGCCATAGCTACTATTCCAGTCCCAGAAAAAGGCAGAACAGAAAATGCAAAGGAAAAAACAAGAGGGAACTTGGTTAAACAAGGAAAGGATTTGAAATCTAGATCCATGAGTTTGATTGACAAGGGGAACATCATACTTTCATTTTTTTTTTTTTGCTATAATGAAATACCTTGACATAAAGCCATTTAGAGAAGAAAAGGGGTTGTCATCTGGCTCATAATTCTGTATTAAATCCAGCCTATCAGGGAGTCCTAGGGAAGAAGCTTAAAGCGGCTGGTCACATCCACAGTCAAGCAGGGAGGAGCGAATGCAGACACGTTTATTACTGAACTAGCTTTGTCTATTCTTCTGCAGCCCAAGTATAAAATCAAGGAATGGTACCCCTAACTTTTCAATAGTGTCCTTGCTAAGCAATCCACACAATCCCCTACAGACATGCTGATGGGCCAGCATCTCAGATAATCCTTCACTGAAACCCTAGGTTGTGGCATGAACACTGTGCATACCACCATGCCATGTAGTGATATTTCATTTGCATTTTAATAAATAAAGCTTGCCTGAAGACCAGAGAGTAAAACTGCCTTACAGCCCAGGCAGTGGTGGCACACACCTTTAATCCTAGTAGCCTCCCTACTTTGCCATTGAACCCTGGGCGGTAGTGGTGCACACCTTTAATCCCAGCCCTAGAGAGGATTATAAAATGGGAGGGACAGCTCTCAGACACAGTAGCATTCTGAGGATTCCTGGAGGCAGAATCACCATTTCCAACTGAAGTAGAGATAAGAGTCAGTGGCTGGCTGTTTTATTTTTCTGACCTTCAGGTTGAACCCTAATATCTGACTCGGGGTTTTTATTAATTGTCCTACAGTGCCATATTTGACTGTTCATGCTATAATTGATTGTTAGAACTTTTGTTTGAGTATCTGACTTGAGTTTTATTTTTTTAAGTATTAAATACAACAATTTCTAAAATGGCCCTAAACACACTCTGCCATTTTGTACTATGTATTTATATAGAGCAGAATTCTTATCATTGGCAATTATAAAATTAAATATTGATCAAATCTTAAAAGTGTTGAAGAAACTCTCCATCCTACAGTATCAAATATTTAGCCAAGATTTAATTCTTTATGCAAAAAATAGTAAGCATATCCATTTGATTAGTACTCAAAATTGCTCTGATCTTCAATATAAAATTATTTACATATATATATCAAGCAATAAAATATTTCTTTATAATTTATTGCCAATGTGTTTGATTTACATGCCTGTCTTATATATCCTATATATAAGGATATACCTATATATATAAGGGTAAACTTTTTTATGGTTAAAAGGGTGTCACTAGTGAAAAGAAAAGTCTTTGCCTAGAAACCAGGAGCCAACACTTGAACTACGAGTGTGGCCAGGTGTAGTCATAGCAACATGAGGAAACTTACCATTGGCTGAAGTTGGCTCCTAGAAATAGGAAGCTAGAGCCTTTATCAGTTTACACGCACCGGCTCAGGGAACGAGAACTCTTGACTTCTACAGAGACTCTGGTAAGGACAATAAAAGCATCCGTGCTGCCTGACACTTTCCTATCTCCACCTTCTCCTAATGTAAATCGCACATGGTGCCCCTGAATTCCAGCAAGCATCACTTTGAAACCTATGAGTATTTGGTTTCTAAATAATTTGCTTTCATAGGTTGTATTGTTGTTTTTAGTGGGAAGTGACCATGATAGAATACTTGCTCAGCAGAAAGCTCAAGTTTTCTACAATAAAACATTGTTTCATAATACAACACAACACAACACACATACATACACCACACACATACACACACACAAAGAAAGAGAGAGAGAACTACATAAATGAACAGAACTGAATAAATACTTTGTTTAAATTAAGATTAATGTGAGCATTGAATAAAAGTCAAGATAATATGATTGTATTTTAAGATCTTAAAACCATCTTCTCTATTGCTCAGGCTAAGCCTCTTAAATTACCGGATAGCCCAAACTGGTCTCGACTTCCTACCCTGGCATCCCTGGAATACAGTCGTGCTACCACATCTGGCCCTAGCTGGCATTTTGGAGTGCTTAGTCTTCACTCAGTACTGTGCTCACTGGCCAGCACATGAGGGATTCGTTCCTCTTCAAATCCCTGGGGAAGTCCTCCAAGGGTGGTCATTGGCCCAGCCACCTCAGTAGCCCTGGGGAACTGGCAGGCAGAGTAAATTTTTAGGAGAGCTGCAGCTGATCTCCTCCGCCTGTAGATGCTGTTTACTGGAGCTTGGACTTCAGGTTCTCTCCTCTTTCCCTATTCTATTATTAATCACTCTGGAAATGTACTCATTATTTTACAAAACAGAAAATGAGAGACTGTGGGGCGTGGAAGGTATAATTTCTGCCCAGAGGAATTCACAGGCTGGGTAAAGATTCAAGCAAAACAACAAAAAGGCAAAAACATAAACATGAAATAGGGCATTGAAATAGCCTACTTCACAGCGGAAGAGTGGGGTGGGCGTGGAAAAAAGGCCTGCTCTTAGAATAGCCTACAACAGTGCTTCTCAAGGCTGGTGCTCAGACTGGATTACATTAGCATCCCTTGAGAACTAGAAATGTGGGCTCTCTGGCCCTGCCTTAGACTTCATCAACTGGGAACTGACTGATTCTAATCAATCAGGCTACTTGTATCTTTTTTTTTTTTTTT
>NC_022033.1:16154276-16179744 GCF_000317375.1 Microtus ochrogaster | reverse complement strand
TCAAATATTTAGCCAAGATTTAATTCTTTATGCAAAAATTAGTAAGCATATCAATTTCATTAGTACTCAAATTTGCTTTGATCTTCAATATAAAATTATATATATATATCAAGCAATAAAATATTTCTTTATAATGTGTGATTCAGTGAGCAGGCCTGGGATTCTTCATCTTTAGCAAGTTCCCAAGTGCACTGAAACTGGCCCGTGAGCCCCAGTAGAGCACAGTTTTTTGTAACTTTGCTGAGGGAGGAACTATACCTAGATGGTCTGTTTCAGGAACAGGCCATTCACCACCAGCACCCATTGGCTGTCCACTGTGTGACAGGCACAGACCCTCAGTGGCTCTGTAACAGAAGGTGGACCTTGGAAGGTTCCAGATGCTTCTGTGTTTGAAAATCAATGACTGCTCTGTGGATAGCCCAGACCTGATTCTCTGGAAATAGTTGAAGCCCATAAGTCTATAAGTCATAAACAGACATTACACAAACACACACACACACACACACACACACACACACACACACGCACGTCTCATAGTATCAAGTTATAGCAGCTGACAGATCAGTAGGTGAACAAGGCTTTCTGAAGCCATCTTCATCAGTATAGACCCATGGCTCTCGGTTTTTAGTGTTCATCCGAATCACATACACAGTGATTCCAGCGGTTTGGGGTGAAGGCAGATATTCTCATTTCTAACAGCTTCTCAAATGATGCCAGTGCTGCTCACCTTGATCTGGGTTCAACAACTTGAAGGCCAATCTCATTCTCAGTCCTTCAGGGGAAAGCAAGCAGACAAATAACACCAGAATACACAAATTGTAAGCTGCTTTATCGCTAGGACAATTTCCTGGGGCTGAAAATTTTTCACTCCACCAAAGGTACCTAATTGCAGAAGGCTACACCCATCCCAGGGTGTATGTACAGAGCCACATTCCTGACATCATGATGACTGAGTCCTGCCCACAGAAGCTTCCCTGAGGTTCTGTCTGCTTACCAAGGTCAATGGAGCTGCATCTGGTTAGAGAGGAACATACATTCCAATAAATCCAGGCATGGGACACATGCTCTAACCAGAACAAAGGGGTCTTACAGCCTAAACAACCTTCAGTTCAATCTCATGCTTACCAATACCCCTCTCAGGGTAATAACAGTTTCCCATGAACTCAAAAGCAATCTCTCAATCTATCTATCTATCTATCTATCTATCTATCTATCTATCTATCTATCTATCTATTTATTTCTATCTCACCTCTCTATAAAATAAACTTGTATTCTACTTCCTTTAAGCTTGCATTGTTTTATGTGGGTAAGCCAGCTTATCCATTGCAGAAAATGATCTAGTAATATTTACACTTCGTTATCCCCTCAACATACACGCCATTCTACCTCAGGGAGGATCTCTGTCTTGGGAACCACCTAGAGAAGAGCTATGCCTAAGGCACAGAGCACATTCTATTCCTAATTATGTTCCCGCTTCCTAATTATCTATCAAGGCATCTATTATGGCCTCACTGCTTTGCTGTTCCTTCTCCACTCACCTCTTGTGCCATGACATTATCCCCTTCACAAAGAGATAAGACATAGCATGAGGGGGAAAAAAAGGCTGTCATAATTTCAGAGAGAGGCGCCAGGCTTGCAATTGATTTGTAATTGGCAGAAATGAGGACAAGGCTGTCTTTAATACAAGAAAACTGTGGCTGGTTCTACACAACAAATTGCACACTCGCTGAATAGAAGATATTCTAATACAGTGTCTTGCAGTCTCACAAGCTAGTTTGAGCTTCAGGATTCAAAAACATAAGTAAATAAATAAATAATCAGGGCCAACATTTCCCAGCTGAAATGGTCTGATTGCTCCAGGAGTCTCACAGCCAGCAAATATTTAGGTGACATTCCCACAATCCATTGGTAATGAATATTCTTTTCACCCCCAGTCCTCCCTGCAATGGTATGACATTTGGAAACTTACTTAATCGTGCCCATCAATTCTCTTAAGAGCACATTTGTACCTTTTTGGCAGTCTCTAAAGAATAGCTTTTGATTATTCTTTATTAAAAGTTAAAAGAAATAGAAGTAGACATAAATCATTTTTGATTAGCTGTTCTGAAAGCCTTCCAAGGGTCCACTGCATTCATGGCCAGCAGCTCATTTGGGTCTGATGCCAGAGTCCAGAGCTCCTGTGGACCCAGAAGAGGACTGGTGTAGGCCCCACAGAGAGCCACAGACTTGCAGCAAAGCAGACATGACAAGCAGGTGGGGAAGGGCCTGCAGATTTGCCAACTCCCAGAGACAACCTCCTTTGTTTGAGAGTGGTCCACCCCTCCAAGCTCCATAGGAAGGCCACTTCCTCCCAAGCTGCTGCCCATACTGAACATGCACCCCTCCCTGCTTCCCCCATCTTGCCACCACGAGTCCCATCTTCCCCAAGCAGCCTTTCCACTTTGTGATGGAATAGTTAGCTGTGTTGCTCAATGGTCTGTCTTCACCCACAGAAGGTGAGCTCCAGGAGGGTGGCAGGGCAAAGATTAGTTCTGAGCACTCTCTGTCCTGCCCCCAGCTTCTAGCCAAGGAGGAAGCCAGCTGAGCTGGAATAAATCCTGAAAGCATAAGCCAAGGATGAGAAAAGGCACAAAGAAGTGACATAAGAGAGAGACATATCTAAGGGGAAGGCTCCAGGTCAGAGTAGCCAGGGTCCTCAGAGTTGCCTATGACAGGAGAAAGGACGCGGGCGTTAGGCGCAGATGAAGCTGTTTTCCATTTACTTTTCACAGCGCTGGATATGGAACCCAGGGCTACGGCACACACTAGGGAAACGCTCTACCAGGAGCGTCATGCATATCCTGGAGCTATTTGTTGATCTGGAGTGACCTTTGGGTGAAGAATATCAGAGAAGATAAAGTATGAGGTGTCAAGACCTTAACTAAAAAAAAAATGATTAATGATCATAGCTTATATCTCAATAATGTCTACTAATAAATATTAATGTACTTTTCTTAACATGGCTATGACACAGATCTCCCATGTTGGGACATCATTTTACACCCACCCCTCATCTCTGAACCAGGAGTCCCACGTCTTCCAGAAGCATCCTGTTAACCTGCAAATCAGCTAAAAACAATCCTGTAACAGAGATTGGCTCATGACCTCAGGGACCCAGGAGGGCAGGCAGATGTTCACGGAAGGAGTACTCAGTGGAAGAATAGTCAAGTACAGACAGTGAACCCACTGATGGGGGTTTGACGGAGAAGACCCCCAACTCCACAGCAGTGTGAATGTGGTACATATTAAGCAGGACTTGCACTTTCATTTTTGAATTTTCATTTGGGCTTTGGCTACTTGTGAAGATGACGGACAGCAGGCAGGAGCCCCAGCTTCCAGTCAGTCAGCAATGAGATGGGAAAGCAACTGGAACTCCACAATACACAGCATTGCTAGCTACGTTGACCCTTAGCTTTAATGCACTAAATGTACTTTAAATGCCACTCACATTCAGTACGGGTTGATCGGGATGCCACTCCATCCTTCAGCCACGGAACATCTGTATAAGGACTGATAAGCATCCCTGGGTTTTAACAAGGAACACACTGCTGATATTTACAAGGGTGGCTTTTAGAAAGAGATGGATGCTGAAGAAAACCACATTGCAAATATCAACCTTATATTTATGAAACATGGCTAAGGAGGGGGCAATAAAGCCAACATGCATCCAGAGAAGTCAGTTTGAATGACATTTCAAGTATATTTTTATTTCACTGATTTTCTTACAGATTTGGGAAATTCAAATACATTTAAGTCTCTAGTACAGCAGAGGGAAAAGTAAAGGCATAAATGTATGCTAAATAAAGGAATGTGTGTGCATATGTGCGCATGTGCGTGTGTGCATGTGCATCTGTGTTCACACATATAGGTGTGTGCATGTGTGTGTGCGCACAGGTGTGTGTGTGTGGTGGGAGGACAGAGACTGACGTTGGATATCTTCCTCAATCACTCCCCACCTTACTGAGACAAGATTCCTGCTGAGCCTTCAGCTGTCTGAATCAGCTAAGGTGACTGGACAGCAAACCCAGGGATTGTCTTGTCTCTGCCTCCTAAGCATGGAGCTTGCAGATGTGCATGGGTGCTGGAGATTGAACTCAGGTCCTCAAGCTTACATGGCAAGCACTTTCCCCACTGATCCATTTTCCCAGCTTGAAGTTACATTTTTTAATAGGGATCCACCTGCAAAGAATGTTTAGATTTGGTGTGGCCAAGTGACATGAAAGAACCCAAGACTTTAGGATGCAACACACATCCTTATCCTGGCTCTCCTGCTGAATCCCAGTTTGACCCTGAATTCCTCATTTACGCCCCTCTCGCCCATGCTTCCCCTCATCGGGGCTGTTAATGTTGGCTTTTTTGTTGCTGTTGTTGAAAGATCACGGTGAGCATTATCTTTCATGGGTTTTCCAAGTGTTTTGTGTGTAGGCCCTCAGGACATCTCTTGGCTATCCCATCCTTGTTGCGTCATTTCTATGACCACCATGTAGAAGCCCGACACAGAGGGACATCATCAAGTTCAGAGCTGTTTGGGAGAGGAGATTCCTCACTCAGCACTCTCTGCACATTGGTAACCAGTGCTTCCCCAGGGATCAAGGTAAGAAGTTAACAGGGACAATTGCTGCTATGCAGACTGACAACAGACTATGCGGACTGACAGACACGCCTCTTATCTCACAGCCTGGTGCAGCTGACTTGGAGTGACGGGTTCCCAGAATGAGACCCTTTCCCTGTCAGACCCTCTCCGGTGCCTATGATTGCCTCAACCCATACACAGACCCTGCTGAGATCCATGCAGACCATCTGGACACGAGGCCTCATTTCTGATGCGGCAACTGTCAATGGTTGTACAGACTCCCAGGGGAGCATACTCTCTGTACAGAGGCCTCAAAGGCCAGCTCCATGGTGGTCCTGACAGGTGCTCCTGCTCTGACGTCCCTGCGGAGTTGGATGAGGGTAGAGTCCCATCCGCCATGCATTGTGATAAGAAAAGAAGACACATGCAGAATATTGTACACACCCATCTGGATAAACAGTATGCCTGAGAGAATCTGGTCTGTGTCCTCACCAGGAAGCTAGCCTTCACACTGAAACTGGCCACTCAACCCTAGGAGACACTTGCTACTATCCCCAGAATACCTATATCTAAGGGAAAGTGACCATTTCCTCCCCTCTTAAAGGCATTTATTTTTGTTTTTGTAATTTTCTGTATTCACTTTTACTATTTCAATGAAATATTATTTCTATTTCAATTTCAATGAAATTTATATTTCAACGAAATAGTTTATATGATCTACTACCACAATTAGTAATATTGATGTATGCTTTATAGTATTATAAGCATATATATATACATATGCATGATATATAGGGATGTATGTACATTATATAAGTAAGTATATAACTGTACATATTTAGGTATGCACATGTTTTTTCTTTAAAATATTAAATATATTAACTGCTTTATAGCTTGCATTTTTCACTTAATTACATACTATGAGAATATCATTAAGTATTTGTCCACCATCTGGTATTTAATTACTTCATCCCAGCATTTACTTAATTAACCACTTGCAGAACATTCCAGTTCTTTCTAGTTTTCTGTTCAATTGACTACAGTAACAGGTACATCTTTGTCCCCATTTCTAGTCATTTCCTTAGAAAACTGCCATAGATGAAACTAATTTTAGAAAAACCTAGCACTGATGGTTTTAGTTTTGAGCCTAATTATCTTCCAGAAACGAAGGACCTGTCTGTATACTGCATATACTTGTGTGTACATGTGTGTGTCCCGTTGTTTCTGTTTCCCTGTGCTTACCATGTTCAATAGCTTCCAATCACAATGTTGCACGCATGCCTGGAACTTCACTAGTCAACACGGGCCTTTGGCAGAAGCCCAGTATTTAAGCCCTCCTTCCTAATATTCCCTAAAATATGGAGGAGGGAGCCAATACCCAAGGAGCCTTCCTTGCAGGGGTAGTTATTGTATCTATCCACTCACTGAGTTAAGTTTAAAGCCTCCCCGGGTAGAGATAGATTAGCAGAAAGCTAAGGACCCCTGCTCGAGCTGTGCCCCCCGTTCCCCTCCCCCTCCTAAGCCTGCTTCCACACAGTGTTATTATGATGGGAAGCGGACCCACAGAAGCCACTTGTGTACCCTCAATAGGACTGTGGTGAGGGACGCTGTTCATTACATCACACAGGCTCAGCTTTATGAGGGCCCCCGGGAGCTATTTCTGTCTGGCCTCTGTGTGAACAACAGTTAGAATTTTCCTGAGCAATTGGTTTGTGTTTATCTCGCAGACATTGTAAACTGTATGTCTGACAAGCTTTCTTTATCCCACTGGTGCCTGTGGTGCTCGGGCGTCCCACTCACGACCCAAGAGCCAGCAGCGGGAATGCGCAAATACAGTCACAGCCTGAGAAGTAGCTCTCTTGTGTTCTTCCTGCCTCGTGGTGCCTTGCTTTTAGTTTGCACGATCTTGTCTTGCTCTGTATCCTATTGGAAGCCACCTGAAAAACGCTGAAATGAATAAGATGTGTAAGAGCTCCACGATGTGTTTCCATCTGTTTTCTTCGATACTTCTGCTGTGCTCTGCGTTAATATCTTCTGTTTACAGACCTGAGGCTTCGTACACACAAGTCAGAACTGCAGCGATACTGACCTTACAATAATTGGAATACCCAAATAAAGTTTCTGAAGATACCGTGATTGCCCTTCCCTCATTCTCATGATCCAGTGGAATCAATGCCATTGAAATGACAGTGCTTCTCCGGAGCAAAATGTGCGTTAACTCTAATTATGATGGAAAAAGTCAATAGTGCTACTTCATACGGAGTGACACAGAAGGAGGACAGAAGCGTCAAGGGGAAATTGTTAGTGCCTAAGATGGGCTTTGTTGCCCAGGGAGTTTTCAACTGTAGGAAAAAAAAAAAGGTTCAAATGTAAGAAGAAAGGCAACAGTATAAACTGCCATTAAAATGTATAGAATCCGCCTGGGCCGATGAGCACACGAAGAATCGTTGAACATCCTTGGTCACTGGGGAGACAAACTTTCCAATACACTGAGGTACAAACAAACAACTACTTGAATTGAAAAGACCGACTACAGCAGGTGTTGGTGAGGATGGGAGACAAGGGCCCTTGCCTAGACTGCTGGGCAACGCCATGTTTGGAAATAGCTCCTGGTTCTTTGGAAAGTAAACTCACATCTACAGAAGACCTGGTCATTTCACTACTAGACATTTACCAAAGAGCAATGAAAGAATAACACATCCATATACATACATACATACACAAGACACACACACATAGCATATTAATGTTTGCAGCAGATTCTTCTTAGCAGTGGGAGCAGGGGCAGTCTCTGACTCTGTTGGCTGCTTTTGATACCCTTTTGTCCTACTGCATTACTGCAGCCTTAATAAGAGAGTGGTTGCCTAGCCTCACTGCAACTTTATATACCTGCTGGGAGCCTTGCTCTTAACAGGTCCACCTCTTGTGTCCATGTCCATTCACCAGGCTAGCTGGCTCATAAGCCTTCAGGGATGCTCCTGTCTCACCACAGGCACACTGGGATTAGATACCATGCTACCACATAGGAATTTTCATGCATTCTGGGAATCTGAACGCCAGTCCTCACACACAGCACGGCCTCATCCACTGACCCATTCCCCCAAACCTGATGTTGATACAAAATTGTAGAACACGTAAACTAATACATAGTTTGAGAAAACACCACTGGTTCTTTATTCCGCACTGGGGCAGGGAGAGATTAAAAATGGAGACAAGGACACCTTGGAAGGTGACACCAATATTCATTAACTCGATATGAAATGATTCACACACAATTACATTAAATTTGTCAAGTTGTATGCCTTAAATATTACATCTCGATTATCTTCAGTAAAGTTCTTTGAAAAAAATTTATATGAAATGGAAGTTGGAAATGGTGGCTCACTTGAAGGGCTGAGTAAGAAAGATAAAAAGTTTTGGGCCAGCCTGGGTTATATAGCAAGACATTGCAAAAAAGAAGTGTGTGTGTGTGTGTGTGTGTGTGTGTGCGCGTGCAGAGAGAGAGAGATGATAAAGATGGCCTCATGGATACTGCAGGGAGAGGCTTAGCTCTGCTCTACCTTCTGTGCTCCCTCGGACCTTTGTACTTGTGTCCACAGTGACAGGAGCATGACAGTGACATCACCATGAGTGCTCTCATTCTTGGTCCCGTCCTCTGGCTTTGTACTCTACCCTGAGATGGTCTCTCATCTAGCTAGGGAAGTAGGATCAATGAACAGAAAGGAAAGACAAGTGGATCCACGATTAAAGCACTGTCCTGATGGACTCTACTCAGTGATGGGCTCATTTAGCCAGAGAACAATCTGATCATCCCAGGAGCCTTTTCTAAGAAAAGAGTAACTGTTTCATGAAGATATCCAAGTACCTTTTTGTTAAGGACGTCACAAACCCAGATCCTAAAATATTCAGTTCGTCTTAGCCTTTCTAAGTATAGCTTTAATAACAAACTTTATCAGAGAGAACTTTGTGGTAGTTGCAGGGGGGTCATATTCGCAAATTCTAGACCTGGAATTTTGACATTGTCATCAGCTTCTCCATCTATAAAATGTCAATATAGTGGAACAGTAGATAAGTTTTCACAAAAGCACAGGTGGAGAGCAATATCCAAGGAGCAGGAATCTTTTAAAATGATAACCATCCCTCACCCCACCCCTCTTTGAAGAATATATGTTCTTCCTTGCAAGGGCAGGGAACATGTGAACATGATTCTCTCTTACTCTTACCTGAAGCCAAAGCTTGTCGTGCTGAGACCACTTCCCACCAGCAATGCACTGAAACGTGGCGTTCTGCCCAACGTTCACCTCAACGTTCTGGAGTCGCAGGAAATGAGGTGCTTTTCCTAAGAGAGAAAACCAAAGAACACATGAGGACAGGATGCAGCTTCCCACACCACTTCTCCATCAGGGACAGCAGTACAGGATAGGCGTGTGCCTGAGAAGATGCTAGGCTCAGAAAAGAGTTGATGGACCACTGCAGAGTGTGGCCTATACTGTGAATTCCATATATTGTCTCATTTTAAGCCTCATGATCTATGGAGTAGACAGGAGAGCATCTTCAGTTCAAAGATCACAAAACTAAGACTCTGAGCATTGCATGGTTTGGCACAGTTGGGCATCCAGAAAACAGGGTGCCAAGATGTGAATCCTATCCTATGAGACCCTCAAAGTTCCTATGACAACTTGGTCCACACATCTCTAAAATGGTCCAAAGTGAATGTTGTCCCTGGGAGTGACAGTAGGTTAAAGGAAGAATCATAGAACCCAAAGCTCCTCCCTTGATTCTGGTGAAGATGCTAATGATGGCAATGGATAAGGACAAAGAATATAGTAGGAAGAAATTAGAAAGAAAGTATAAGAGCTTTCGTTTACTGAATACTTCCATGGGATAGGTACCATGCTCAGCATCCAGAATTTACCTAATACAGCACAACTGCCCCAATGAATTCCAGAAACCCACCCATGTTCACAAAGGTGCATAGCACCTTACATTCTCAGCTTTACGCTGTGGCATCTCTTAAGCATGGGTAGGATGTAGAACGCAGATTCTGGGGATTGAGCAGAACATGATTTTCAAACAAAACCAGCATGTGGATCATCAGGCCTGGGATCCGCCTGGGTTTCATGTTAGATAGCTTGTGTTCATCTCTTTCCTTGTTTGTGGGGCCAATGTTCCTCTATACAAGTTCCCAACAAAACAGCAATATCTGGCATCCATTAGCTGATCACTAACGACAAGAGGAATGAGCTTTGTCATTAAATCCATTGAAGATTCTCTACGACCATCAATAAAATCAGTGATAAGCTGGACTCAGACTCCTTATCCCAGGTAGGGTTAAACGGAGGGGCCGTATAATACCAAAGACATCAAGAAAAATAGGAAGAATAACACCTACTAAACACCAGTGCTAAGTACGAGTCTTAGTTGAGGTTTCTGTTGCCTTGGTAAAATACTACGAACAGCTTGGGGAGGGGAGAGCTTAATTAATCTCACAGCTTGTAGTTCATCATCCGGGAAAGTCAGGACAGGAACTCGGGATAGACACATGGTGGTAGAAATACAGCAGTGACCATGGAGGAAGACTGCCTACTGGATTGCTCTCTGTGGCTTGCTCAGGCTGTTTTCTTATACCATCCAGAACCACCTCCCTAGGAGTGGCACCACCAGTAATGGGCTAGGCCTTTCTACATCAATAAGGAATCAGGAAAACTCTGCTACCATGCCCCACAGGTTATTCCAGAGGCCAATCTGGTAGGAGCATTTTCTCAACTGAGATTCCTTCTTTTTAAAATGACTGTATCTTGTCTCAAGTTGACATCAAAACAGCCAGCAAAAACACTTTGCATGTTTTATCTATTCTAATTTCATGGTATTCCTGTGAAGCAGATGGTAAAGAGTAGGAATTAGCATCAGCAAGCTCAAGATTGTTGTGACAGCTAACTTTAATTGTCAACTTGACATAACTCAGAATCACATGGAAAGAGGACCTCAAAGAGGAAGGACGCCCTACATTGGGTTCATCTCTAGCCATGTCTATGGGGATTATCACTTTCTAAAGTAATATTTTTGTTAATTTTATGTTAATTTCCTACAACATACTTTGATCATATTCATCACCAATTCCTCCATGCTCTTCACTCTGCCCTGCGTCTGCCGCCCCTACCCTCTCTATATTAAGTGCAGTTGAATTTGCCCATCTTTATGGAACAAAGTCTTCCCTACAATGTAGTCCACCTACATGGTCACAGCATTAAATAAAATTGACCCTTTCTCTTCCCACATCTACTAAATGCTAACAGTTCCTAAGCTAGTGGTAGGATTTCATACTACCCCCTGTCTTTATCCTGGCATTTTATTTGACTGAACTCACACAGATCTTGGGCCTGCTCCTGCTATTAGTAAGAATTCGTAAGTGAAAGGGCCCTGCTGTGTCTAGGAAACACCATTTCCTTGATGTTCTCCATGGTCTCTGGCTCTTACATTCTTTTCATCCCCTCTTCCACAATGATGCCTGAGCCTTGTGGGAAGGGCATGATGGTATGTATGTTCCATTTAGGGCAGGGTACCCCAGCATCTCTTATTTTCTGTACATTGGCCAGTTGAGTCTTTGTGGTCATTGCTGTCTGCTGCAAGGAGATGCACTGCTCTATAGCAATAAGTCAGTAATACTATATGTTCACTTAGCAGAATAGTGCAACTAGGTCATTCTCTAGGTCCCATGACCTATCTAGTCACAAGTTCTTGTCCCTATTAATGGTGTCAGGCATGGGTTCCATGAAACGGTACCATCAGAAGGTGATTGGGTGCTCTCATGACAATTGCACCAACAGGCATATCTTCTCATGCCACTTGCTGTTATAGCCTTCAGGGTCTGAAGCTGTGCAAAACTGGTAACTATTTTTTAATTGTTTTCTGTGTTTCTTTGTTTTGTTTTAATTAATTTTTCCTCCTGTGTCCACATAGCACTTTCCAGCACTGTAAAAGCTAGTCAGTAGAGATAAAGCTTCTAGGTCAATACCAGCTTCATTTTGAAGCATGTAGAATCTTAAAAAATATACCTATCACTAAGTTCTGGAGGGTAAACAACAATATTGACAACAGCCTATAATGCATAGTGGGGTCTATGGGACCCTATTGGCCAACAACTCAAAAAGAGGTAGCCCTTTTCTGTTACTGGGAATTTTATTTACTAACATGTGGTCTCTAGCTGGGGCATTATACTCCTCTTGCAGGGCAACTATTAAAATTATTTTATTTTATGCTTCATTACATATTTCAGAAAGCTCCTATAGTAGTAGGTTTCCACAGGACTTTCTCAAAAGGCCTTCACTGTTAAGTTTCTCTCCCCATATTCTCTCCTTTATATTGTCCTGTTGTAGAATAATTTTTTGTACACTTTAAAGATGTGTCTTTACCAAGGCACCTTCTGATTGGTTTAATAAAGAGTTAATGACCAATAGCTAGGCAGGAGATATGGGTGGGACTTCCAGGCACAGAGAGGACTCTGGGAAGAAGAGAGGCAGAGAAGCATGCCAGACGCTGAACGAGTTGGACACACAGAACAGGAGGATAGAGATAAAAACCACATGGTAGAACGTAGATTAATTTGAAAAAAAAATGGGCTAAGTTATAAGAGCTAGTGCGGCAAGCCTTAGATAAAGCTGAGCTTTCATAATTAATAAGTCTCTGCATCATTATTTATGAGCTGGTGACCCAAACAAAAATTATACTACACTGTCCTCCCAAGCACCACCCAAATTTAGCCCTTCTGGCTCCATTACTCCTTTTTAATCCTCCACAGTACTGCGGTCTATCTCTCCTCCCGTGAAAGCTCCCCTCCTCCCATGGCTCCTTATTCATTTCCTAATCTCTGTGGGTATTCCAGACAAAACACACTCATAATCTGACTCAAAGCTAGTATTTACAAAGGAGAGAAAATATGTGATGTTTGTTTTTCTGGAATTGGGTTATCTCACTCAGAATCATTGTTTCCAGCCTCACCCTTTTATCCAAGAATTCCCTAATTTCATTTTTAACAGCTTAATGTTTCACAAGTTCATTTTTCTCAAAGGTTTAATATTCCATTCTGCAAATGTGCCACATATACCATATCCATTTATCAGTTGATGGACATCTAAGGCCCTTTCCATTTACTAGTTATTGTAAATAGAGAAGCAATGAGCATGAAGGAGCAACTCCCTCTATCCTCTATGCTGACATACAGAGTCCTTTGGGTATATTCTCAAGAGTGGTGTAGCTGGATCCTGTGGTAGATCTATTTCCATCTTCTGAGTTTGGATTTTCCTCCACAATGCCTTTCATACTGGCTGTTCCAGTTTGCATTCCCATCAGCGGAAAATAAGTGTTCCCCTTTCTGGTAGGGGAATTAAGTTAATTGATATTGGAAGATAGAGCGCAGCATGGGTAGGGTGCCATTTCCTAGGCGGGGGACCCTAAATTTTGTCACTGGAGAAATTGAGCTGAGAATAAATAAGTAAGCAAGCAAGAACGTGTGCATGTGTTTCCTTCTATTCTTGACTGTGAATGTATCTGCTTCAAGCTCCTCTTGCTTTGTGTTCCCGACTATGATAGAGTGTAACCTAGTATTTTAAGCCAAATAAATTCTTTTCTCCTAAGTTGTTTTTTTTTTAATCAGGTATTTTATCGTACAACAGAGATGAAACTAGAACAGTTGCCAAAGTGACAGAGCTTCACAGAGAGAAACAAAGAATTCAGCCCCACCTGAGCCCCAAACTCCATTTTGAACTAGTTCCTCTCTTGCCTTCTTGACCTTGAAACAGAAGCCGGTGTCATTGGACAGGCCTCAGAGTGCAGAGAAAGGACCTTCAGGGTGGGCTGTAATGACTTTCCTGGCTTGTCGTTTTGCTCCCAAATATTTTACAAGGGACCCTGTCCATGCTCCTTTCCCCTGTGGATGTTTTGACCTGTATTGTCTACCAAAATGTGCCACTACCTGTAAGAGTCTTCCCAAGCCCAGGGACTTCAGTGTGATTGAGGACACTTGCTGTAAGAAAGTATAAACCATCTGCTCTGGTCTTTAAACCAGCTGACAACAGTTCAGATACTCCCACATGCTACTGTCAGAGCCCTGTGGCTAAAGTGTCATGGGTGCAAGACCCAGATGAGACCGCTTCTGCAGGTCGTCTCCATCTACCAATGGGACAAGTGTCATGCTGCTCTGGTTGCTTCCAATTGTTCTCCTTTGGCTCTCCTGAATAATTCTGGGGAGCGGGTTTGGAACTCTCGGGGCTTCAGCTAGGAATGGTGAAATTACCTGGGCGCGAGTGAGAAGGAGACACGGAACGCCAACAAATCCGCTTAGGAGTTTTGAGTGTGCACAGGCCTGGAGATTGAGGTACAGCTTTTAAAGGCTGCCCCACACATGCGCACAGGGGGTTGGCGTGACTACATCACACTGATGAGGTAGGTGACGGGTGACTCACACATGCGCGCAAGGGTTTAGCTGAGTCCTATGTGGATGTAACCACGCATGGGCGTCCGTGGGTCACTCGGGCACAAAAAGAACCCCGAGAGTCTAACCACACGTGCCTGCCTTTAGAACCCGGAAGCGCAGCCTTCTTTATGGCTGAATAATTACAAATGGAACAAACCTTGTAGGTCTGTTTCTACTCCAGTTTCAAAAGGGAAGGGAGTATCTAGGCTATATAGGCAGGGAGTGTCTAGGCTCCAAAATCTAGTCATCCTGTTGAGTTTTACAAAGGTCGCCCTCCTCTTCTCCTTTGGGTCATGGGGCAAGTGGTTAAGTTCCAGGAGACAGACACTTAGAGACAGTTCCCTTTTGCAGGTTTTTGCAGGTTTCTGACTCCTCCCCCTTCTCCCTTCTCAGCCACAGAGTTCCATCCTTGTCTTTCATTATTTCATCTCCTCCCTCCCTTCCCAATTCAGAATGCAGATGTGGAATGTCCACGGGTGTTCACGTTCTCAGGAAACACGGACGATTCTGATTTACAGCAAGGACATCAAACCCAAACCCTCCCAGCAACCAGACCGCTACGCAAATGAAGAAAGCGGCTCCACTGTAAATCAAAACTAACAAAAAAAAAAACCCCACCGCCTTCTTGCTCCATTTTTTATCCTCCATTTTGGAGAGACATTTCCACAAAATAAAGAAAAAAATGTTGCAAGCAGAGTGAGGACTGATATTTAGTGCCAGTTCCGATGCTGGCAAATTGCTACGGAATGGTGGACAGGGAGGGGAACTTAAAGGACCTCATACCACATTGAAAGGGCTGCAGGGAGGGGGGTGGAGGTGGGAGTATTTTGTTCAGAGCTGCCAATCATCTGATTTCTCCAGAAGAATAAACAGTCTGCATTTTATGTGAAGTCTCTTCCCGTACAATCTTGAGTACGTTTGATGAAAACACCGTTCAGTCTTAGCCAAACTCATCAGTACTCTGGTCCCACCAATTTGTGGCCTCTCATAACTTGCTCTTCTGTTCAGTCACTTGGAACAATTCCCGATGGCCAGTGGTACCCTATCTGAGCCCCTATCCAGCAATGAGTCTGCCCCCTCCACACACTGTGGGAACCACTAACCTACAGGGACTTTTCTCAATTATCCTCTCATTCTGCAGTCCCCATAGGTCTCCCTCTCATCTCTCCTCTGGATAAGCCCTGGATCACCCCTGACTCATGATCAGTATCTTTTGGGTGGGATCTTCCTTGCATTTGGTCTTCTTGGGGCTCCTGGCTTCTCTGACCCTCCCTTCACCCCCAACTCCAGTCTCCTCTCCAGCCACTCTTTCCATCATTACCTTCCCTCTGCCTCCGCACTTTGGGGGATGAAATGATTGTGCCAACGTCAACTAGCCAATCTTCAGTCAAACACAAGTATCCCTGGGTCCTCCAAGAAGCCATCCGCTAGGCTTGTAGCACCCCCCTGACTACTCCCTGAGACTGAGTTCCCCTTAAAATGGGATCCAGCTGAACAGGGTTAAGAGGAAACCGACTGTGCATTTGGGGCAAAATGCCTTGATGCCGGTGACATTTAAACTCCTGCAGATGTCAGTGCAGCATCTGAAGACGTATTATTGTGCCCTTTATCTCGCTCTTTAAACCTGACAATGCTCAGCAGGAGGCCACACAATTGAAGTGAAGGCTCCTACATACATTAGAACCGTGTTGCAGTTGCTCTGTGGGCTGAGAGACATGGCCCCATGATAGGGGGAAAAATAGGTTCGAAAAAAAAAAAGAAATCTAAAAGTCAACTTGGGAGTTAGAAAGTTTGAAACTGAGGGAACAGTGTGCTGACATTTATCGAGGCCTTAACTGCGGTGGCCCTGCTAAGGGCTGGCACCAAGATCTAGCAGAGGATGATAGCCACAAAATAATTCTGAATCACAACAACAGCAAGTTAAATGGGCTCTAACATACGGGTGAGACGCTCTCCATGGTAAAAGAAAATAATTTCTTTGGAGGATTATGCCTGACTTTTGGTCACTGTTTTGAAAGCTTTGAGGAAAATAGTTAAAGTCAGCTTCAATGGGAAAGAGGATAAGATTGCAAATCAGTCCTGATTCCTCTGTCCACAACTTTTAGAATAATTAATTGAATCCTTTATTGATAAACTATGGTCCTATGTCAATAGAAAAATGTTTTGAAGGACAGAAGCAGAGAATCATAAAAAATTGAAGACATAAGGAAATATTTTTTTTTCAGTATACTTAAAATCTTGCAAACTTCTGAGTAAAATTAATTCTGAGGCTGAGGATTTGGGGGAACATTGCAGTGCAGCCGGCTGCCCAGGAGGCGCAGAGGTGAGGAGACGTGGAATCCCATGAGCAGCTCCAAGGCCTGTGGGTACTACCTCAGACGTGGAAGGAATACTCAGACATGTGGAAGCCACCATCTTTGGGGCATCTGTCTAATAAAATTAGTTCCTTCCAGTCCCCGAATGCAGGACCTGCCTGGCCACTGCTTTACCAAGGTCTGTGTTTCTCCATAGCGCCGCTGTCCCCTGGAAACTCAAACACAGAATGTGTCTGTATCTAGTAATACTGCTTCATTAGAACTAATTAAGCAAAAATGAGGCTGCTGGGTAGCCCCTGATCTAATCCAACTAGTGTAGTTTCAGGAAGAGGAGATCCAGACACACAAAAAGACACCAAGGACTTTTATACAGAGAGAAAAGACCACGAGAGGTTTCACTGCGGAAAAATTTGCCAGCCTAGGATGATGTCTCCGAAGTTAATTTTTCAACACCTTAACCTTGAATTCCTATCCACAAGGGCTCTTAGAAAATGTGGTGTGATCGCTTAAGCCACCTCGTCTCTGGCATGTCTGGACCACAATCTTTGCGAAGCAATAAACCATCTGTTACATGAAATATAATTGTGGCATTGGTGATTTTGCTTCCGTCTCACTCACTTTACTGGAGGCCTACCAGGACAGACAATGAGTTTGTCTCCTGTAGCTCCACGATCCCAGAACAGTGCCTGACAAGGAGGACAAGCTCAGTAATCACTTCCTGTGTGAGGAGCAGCTGACTGTCACTGCCCTGCCTCAGTTCACCACTGTGTCCAGCCTAGCTCCAGAATGCTCTTCCTTATAGTTCCCCCATCCCCCCTATGGGACTTAAACCCATTCACCGGATAGCACCTTTCATGATTTAACTGAAAGAATTCCATCCCCAAATAAGCCCTCTGGCATTGCCTCCCCACACTTATGGCTAATATCCACCCACAATGACGCCTGAGGCCCTGAATGGTGAGGTCCCAGGTCACCTGCCCAAGGTTCACCTGGGACATAGTTTGCTGTGCCCCACCTACCAGGACACACTGTCAGCATGGGGCTGTTACCCAGTGCAGGGATTCTGCTCTTGATGTACCAACACCTTAAAAGCCCCCTTCCCAGATTTTCAGAAAGCAAACTCCTTTCCATGATTAGAGTCCCAGCTCTGGTCACATCTTTGAAGCCACATCCCATGGCCACACTACTTAAGGAGTCCTGCAGGCCCCACTTCCCATATTTATCCTATTCACAACACTTTCCCATATCCCAAATCATCCATTGCTGATCTAGTATTAGATACTCAATTTCTTTCTCCTTCTCGCCCCCTGCTTGTTAAACACAAGCACAGGTGCCAATCCTTTCTTACTTAACTATCTGCTATGCCCAGAAAAGCTCAAGAAAACACACTGCTCACAATCAATAAGTTACTTGCTGAAATGAAGAAAGTGTAAAATCCTGGGCTATCAGTGACTGAGCATGGGTGTACCTCAGGGGGCTACACACCCTGGCAGTGTTTGCACATCTCCTTAGTGTGACTTTCTCCAGCTCCAGCTACTCTTTCATGGGTCTCTCATTGTATCTTCCGGCAAGGATGTGCTTAAGCCTCCTGAGCGCTGGGCTTGAACACTGCCACAATATGCCATGTGGAAATAAAGCCAAGGTCATGTCTTCTAGAGTTATAGCCCATGGTCCATTTGCTGGGTAACCGACTCTCAGCAATTCTATAACTGTGCGATCCACACTTCTCAGCAGGAGGAGGATGGGGTTGTTAGGAGAATCTTAAATTCCCAGACATCCTAGTGAAAATAGGGAAGGTTCCCAATGATCCTTATGGTTTTGCAGGTAGAAAGCCATCCAAATGCGCTCCAGGGGCTCTCTCCTCCAGTGATACAATGATGAGAAGGAAGTGCCTGCTGGTGATGGACAGGACTTAGAGATAAGACAGAGAGGTTGGTCAAGAGATGAGCATCAAGATATTATGGTGAAAGGGAGGTTTTCAACAGAAGCATGGAGCACTAGGATCCCAGGTCAGACCAGCATGCTGTATTCTGCTGGAGAAAACCAAGGGTCACCAAGAAAGACCAAGTCCAGGCATAAAAACAACGAGCTTGGGCAGCAATGGTGGGTGTGCTCTATGGCAATAGACATGTGCAGGATGTAAGGAAGATAAAAGGTTTATGGGGGAGACTGTGCAACACTGAAGAATGCATAGGGTTGAGTGTGTAGTTAAATGGATGTGAGAAGAACAGGTGCTCCTGACACCACTGTCCAGTCTTAGAATACAGATCATTCCCTAGTGGGTATCTGACATTGATGAGACTCATGAGGATCAAGGGAGGGAGACAGTTAGGACAGGCAAGGGGAACCCATTTGTATGTCTTCCATTGAAACCCTGCATTGCTGGGAATTTTGGATCCTCTTCACATGATTGTGACTTCAGCAGAGCTGTTTACCAAGCACGAGTCAGTGGACAGAGCCACCTAAGACACTCTGAACGACTTGAGACATAACCCAGATGAGAGCAAGAACAACAGGGAACCAAGTCTACCTTGTGTTTCTGAGTGGCTGGTTTATCGCTGAGAGAGCGCATCTCTTACATAGACATCAGACCCAGTTCCCCCAAATATTGTCTGGAACTTGAAACTGGCCATAAATTTTTCCAGAGAAGGTGCTTTAAGCTAACGAGTCAGACCATGGTGGTCTTCTCCCCAGCAGTGGGAAAGAAATGATAATAGAAGATCTGACAAACGATGGCAACAGAAGCAGAAAGATCCATTTCAATGACAGGAACAAGTGGGGCTGATGTGAGACTCATGCCCAGGTGTGTGTGTGTGTGTGTGTGTGTGTGTGTGTGTGTGTGTGTGTGTGTGTCAGGGAGTGGTCGTAATAATTAGTGGCTATTAAAAGGTACATAGAGAAGTATTCAGGATGCCTCTTGAGGTGGTGGTAAGCTGCTCCATTACCCATAGCCTAACTGTTTGGCGTGGATGATTTGTCTTCCCAACTCACACCAAATTTGAGTCCCCAAAATCAAGTGACACCAAGAGGGTAGTGTCTGACAGTGACATTTAGAATGGGCTGTTTCAGAATTAGGTAAGGTGTGGACAAGTTCTTCACAGTGGAGCATGAAGAATTCAATCCTGCTGTTAGAAAACGTAGACAGAGCTTTGACATCCATGTGTGTCCTCCCTCTGTGTTTCCATATGATGTTCTGCTCGGCCCTCAGACTCTATAAGCTGGAACGCTATCACCAGGCCCAAGCCTATGCCAGTGTTATGCCCTTGAACCTCCAAAAACTGTGAGCTAATAAACCTCTTTTCTTTACAAAGCTAGTTTGCTTGTTCTAAGACTACTATTAATAATAGTAAGTGCCTGAATCAAAAAAATATTAAGAATTCTCAAATAAATAACTTAATGATGCCCAAATAGTAGATGGAAAGAGATAATCAAAATCAGGACTGAAATTAATGGAGTAGAAAAACTACTATAAATAATCAATAAAACAATGAGATGGTTCTTGGAAACAATCAATAAGACTGGCAAGTTTGTAGACAAGTTTACTAAAACAAATACAAAAAAAAGACACAAATTAGTAAAATTAGAAATGATTTGGGAAACACTAGAACAGATACCAATAAAATTCAGAAAATAATAATAACATGTTTTTAAAGCCCCCACTATACTAAATTTAAAAAAAATCTAAAGGAAATGGAAAAATCTAGATGCAGACAATATGCCAAAATTAAATCAATATGACATGAAAAATGTTAAACAGGTCCCTAACCAGCAACAAGATTGAAATAGTAATTACAAGTCTCCCAACTGAAAATAAGGCCAGCACTGGATGAGTTCACTGCAGAATTCTACAAAACCTTCAAAAAGGAACAACTCAGCTCTATATGGGATGTCTATGGCAGTCTGCCTCCCAGAATCAGGAAACACAACAGAAGAGGAGCCTGAAGGAATGGAAGAGCGAGATGATAAGGGGTGGGCGTGAGCTGCTGTCCTTTGGGCATGGCATGGCTGTCGTACAAGTGAATTCATATTCTCCGTGGTTTCATACATATGGCCTGCATAAAATCTATTCAGCTAAAAATTCTAGCAAGAATAGAGTAAGGGCTCCCTAGAACCTCCACTCCTGAATGAGGAACTATTGGCAGCTGATGGCTGTAATGTGTCATGGGAACAGGAAGTTTCTCTTTTCTCTAGGTGTGTGATCACTGGCAGTTCCCCATACCCCCAAGGATGAACTCAACAACCACATACATACGGAAAGCTTTAATTAGGCTCTGTGTGTTTTTAAATAATTGATTAATTAATTAATAAGCACATGCACGTGCACGAGGGGGGGGCAAGCATTTGAAGCTGAAAGGGAGATGTAATGTGGGATCCTGGGGGGAACTAATACATAAATATAATCAAGATATATAATCAAGATACATTACATTACACGAATGAGATTGTCAAAGAAAAAAACTAAGATTTTTTTTTAAATGTCAGTCTGCCATGGGTATTTCATCCCACTAAAATCTATTTAACTCAATGTCTTATGGTCACATGGGAGAGTTGAGGAACCCCTAGGGGTCACCTAGAACTAAAAATCTGCCAAGAAACTGATAGGAATACAAAGCACAGTTCTTCCAAACTGAGGACCTGGCATCCCAGCCACCTCTGGCAGTGGCTTCCATGACCCCAGACTATAGTCTTCCAACCTATGAGGTCTAATATCTGCACAATTGCCTGCACCCAGGACTTGGCTGCACAGGAGCTGTGTGGTTCCTACTGAGGCACATTCAAGTGTCTTTGACTGAATGCGACACAGAGGGGAACATCAAGGAGGAGAGGCATGCCACTGAGGACTTGACACTGCCCCATGAGTACAAACCATGGTAATCTTGCCCTACACCTACGCCGTGCTGATAAGTGTATTTAAAGTTATTTGTAAAGAATGAATAGCTCTGGGGTCCTTTTCTTTGTGGGTGGAAGAGTATGCTAATTTGTTTCATGTTTAATGTTGTTCTTTTTTTATTTCGTTTTTTTTTTTTTTAAAGACAATTGCAGAAGATTCTATCCAAAGGCCTCTAATTCTTCCACTTCAGTGGTCTGAATCCCACTAATAAACAATCGGGACTTTAGACTCTCTTACTAATGGAGAGAGATTCAGACAAATTGTTTTTGCCAGTCTCTGCAAATTCCTGGAGGTGCTTGCCTCTTGAACCGGCCAGCAAAATTATGGATTTCTTCAGGACTGATTGCATTGGGTGTGTAAGCAGTTTTGAAAGATTAAAAGAGAGCCAGGGAGATGGCTGTGAGCTGAATGAATAGGGGCACTGCATCCTTGCGACTACCCAGTCTGGCACGGAGAAAGGATGTGTTAGGAGAAATGGAGAGACTTACTGCATGGATGAGCAAGGACCCGGACCTCGTCCACAGCGATGTAACCAGGATGACCCTTCAAAGAGACGGATTCAAATATCACCTGCAATACACAGGGCTGACATCAGTTTCACAGAAGCAGTTGTCCATATCCACCTGAAGAAGCCACACAGCCCCCAGTCCCTTTCTGTGTCTGTTTTCCCTCAGAACCAGTCACCAGTGCCTCACAGTAGGAGAGCACACCAGAGCTCAAGCATTCAGTCTGAGGATTCACAGAGACAGGATCTTGTTCCCCTCTGTCTGAGGATTTGGTAGAGATAAAAATGTCTCTCTAGCTTATATCTCTGATCTTTCAGCATTTACCCCAATACCTGACTCTGGGTTTTTATTATTAAGACCAATTAGAAATAGTGTGACATCCTGGCAGTTGACTTGGGTTTCCAAACAAGACAAAAAAATCCACACTCTGGTGACCAGCAATAGAAGTCAGCCATGTAGGACATTTTCAATGGATTTCAGAGATAACATAAGATCCTGGGTCCCCATCAGTACCTCCCTCATTGCGGCTCCAAATGAATTACAGCAGGAACTATTAGAAATAGGCCAATTTCCTTACTGTCTTGGAAAACAGTGTAAGCCAAGGAGAGTTGATCCTGATGGGACTCTATAGTCAACTTGAATTTCCTAAGTGTCTCTCTCTCTCTCTCTCTCTGTGTGAGTGTGTGTGTGTGAGTGTGTGTGTGTGTGTGAGTGTGTGTGTGTGTGTGTGTGTGTGTGTGTGTGTGTGTTTGCATGTGTGCTCTGTTGTCATTCTTTTAGGTGCCACCCATCTTGGTTTATGAGATAGGGTCTCTCCCTTGGCGTAGAATTCTCCAGTTAAGCTAGACTGTCTGCGCCTGTCCAGCCCTGGGACTATAAGACTGTGTCACTAAAAGCCTGCCTCCTTTGTACAGGGGTGCTAAGAGTTCAAACTCGAGTCCTTGTGTTTACATAACAAGCACTTTGCTGGCTAAGCCATTTCCTAAGGCTTCCCGGATGTCTTCATCACACCTCTTAGAGACTATAGCAATCTATCCAGGAGTGGAAGGAAGCAAGAACTTTCCTCTTCTCTACTCAGAGCCCTACCAAAACTTTTTACTTCCACAAGGATGTTATAGTTCGGCTTCCCTTGTCTTTCCACCCTCTTCACTGAGGAGAAATGAGTCCTCCCGTGAATCCCATGGCCAGGACCTTTACAGTACTAATTCACACTCCCCCATCTACATCAGCTACATTCCCGAACTTGGACGTGACACCTTGCAATCCTCTGTTAGATTCCAACCCACAATCCTCTCCTAGCTCAGGATTCTTTCCTCTGTTCATTAGACCCACACAGTACCCGCATCTGTACTTCCCTGGGGTCTGCGTATTCACCTAGACCTTCTGACCTTCTCCCTAAGCCCAGGCTCCTTCCTCCACGGTGGCTAATCACCAATGGGATTCTCCCTATAAAACTAGTTCCTTTGCACCTCCTTTTGAACCCTGTCAAGTCGACTGTGGACCATCCCTCTCCAGCCACAAGCCCTACCCTGTGTTCTCCTTCTATCTTCCACTCACCCAATGCAAGAAGGCACTAAAGCTTCAAGATAAGGGAGGGGCTGACTTCTCCCTTTTTAACCCAAACCTACCCGTCTTCCACACCAATCACAATCTCTGCAAGTCAATACCCTTGAACCTCGCTGATTCCTGCTGAAGTTTCCAGAATCTTGGCTCTTCTTGACTTTCCTTTGCTACTCTGCATTTCTAGGCTCTCCCTTTTTCCCCTCTGACCTTAGCATATATAAATGGTATCAGCTTTTCCTAGTACTAAAAAACAACCTCTTTGTAGGAAGCTCTTCTCTGTGGTCAACTGTATTTCAACCACAGTCCTTAGTAGTTTAATAAAGCCATTCATATCTCTTCCTTACTTCCTCCACAAAATGTTAAGTATAAAAATCCCAATCAGTAGCCAGGTGGTGGTGGCGTACACCTTTAATCCCAGCACTCGGGAGGCAGAGGCAGGTGGATCTCTGTGAGTTTGAGGCCAGTCTGGGCTACAGTGCAACTTCCGGCACAGGCACCAAAGCTATACAGAGAAACCCTGCCTCGAAAAAAATAAATCCCAATCAGTCACAAATATCTCTCTCAAGACTGTTTTTATGACAGACACTAGTATTCTAATTATAACTCTGATAAAAATTCTCCAAATCTCTCTTCTATTTTCAAAAGGAAGATGGTGGGGCTGGAGGAATGGCTCAACAGTTAAGAGCATGGGTAGTTCTTCCAGAGACCTTGAATTCAATTCCCAGTAACCATATTGTGGCTAACAATCTTCTATAACTGTAGTCTCATGGGACCTGATGCCCTCTTCTGGAATATGTAGACAAAAAAATCTGTATACATAAATAAAATATTACATAAAAAAGAAGTAAGAGTTCTGTGCTTTGAGCCCCAGTGTCTGTACAATATTGACCCCATTAGATAACTTTTCAGGTGGAGAGAATTAATATCCTATTGACAATGGTGCACACATGGCATTCTCAATAAATGTCTACTATAATTATTATTACTTCTTAAACACACTTCAGAAATTGCCAGTATCCACAGCTTCTCTATTTCCATCTCTGCTTAGGCTCAGAGGATATTTTGCATTTGATTTTTCTCATATCTACGAGACTATCCTGCCGTAAGTTCATAGGCATTCCTTTTTCTCCATCCCTTTGGAGATTGTGTTGCCTCTACTCATCATCTGTCTGCTTCCTATGATCCATCTAATAAAAGATATGGAAAAACAGAGGCATATTTGAGAAATTATACTATGGTAGAGTCAAAAAGAAACTGAAGATAAGGGATGAGGTTGAAGTAGAAGCCCATATAGGTGCCTAGGACTCCAGCTAGGATTCGTGGATTCAGTCACTGACAATTCATTGGTGACACCAAGCCCAGCTCTGTGTCCTATGTCTTTCCTCGGAGTATCAATCAGCATCATCTAACCAGCTCATGGTCCTGAATTATTATACATATCAAGAAGTTTCCTCATATGCAATCTATAGGTAACAGTTCTGAGCCTATTTTCCCTCAGTGTTCTACCTTACACCCAAAGGGTCATCCCTCCTAAAATATAATGCTATTATCTCCCCACTAATCATAGCTAGTGTCCTGGGCACCTATATGGGCTTTTCCTTCAACTTCATCCCTTATCTTCAGTTTCTTTTAGACTCTACTTTAGTAGATTTTCTGAAACATGCCTCTGTTTTTCCATCACAACCATTTGTTTGTCAAAGCCAGTCAGGTATCAGTGCCAGTATTTAATTCAGCCTATAATTGTTTCTCATATCTACCACAGTGATGACCTCCAAGATGAATCCCCTGTCCCATCATTAGACTCAGCTCAAGCCTGTGGTTGGACAATAAAGTAGGTGCTGAGATCAATAGGAAATTTCCACAGGGAACCATGTTGTTCAGGCCAGTGGATTCAAAGGTTAGAGCTCTCAGTGGGCCCCAGAGCTCTAATGATTATACTAAGAGAGCAGGAAAATAAGGTGGCAACAGCTGTGAAGAGGTAGTTTCCTTGGTGCTAAGATCATCAGGGAAATCTGAGAGGTGTATGAAATGATGATGGGAGTGACAGACATACAACAACATAGTGGCTTCTGCATAATGGCCACCCTAGAAAAGTGTTTTCCAAAAAGT
>NC_022033.1:16139459-16153901 GCF_000317375.1 Microtus ochrogaster | reverse complement strand
GAGAGAGAGTTTAAGTGATTCAATGGAAAAACCAAAGTAAAGTCCACAGACAAAAAGAAAATAAAGAATATAAAGTATATTTCAAAAGAAATAGCAGAAAAGCATTCACACTGCGAAATAAAAAAATGACAAACCCAAGAAAAAAATGTTTCTGTTTTGACAATAAATATAAATGGGTTAAAATAGAGGAAAACACCCAGACTGTCTAAATAATCAAAGTCTAATTGTATGCATAAGATAAACACCTAAGGCAGAATAACTCAGTAACCTTACAAATAACATGTGGAACAAAGACACAATAAGGAAAATACAAGCGAACAGAAAACAGTTGTTACAAAAAATAATGGGATTGTTTCAAAGTAGATTTTTAGCCAAACTGAAAAATATAACCATTAAGTAGACTAAATTGGCCATTAAAAATTGTATTCTAAGTCCCTCAAGACAAGAGACTTGAAAGGAAAATAATGATGGGATCTAAAGATTTTGATCTATTTCTTGGTCAATCAAATAGATCAATCAATAGAAAAACCAATACGGCAACTACATTTTTTTCCTAAATGTATTACTAAATATTTTGAGAAATCAAAATTTCTGTTCAAATGCTCATGGATTTATAAAGTGATCATAAGCTAAATTATAGTGTAACACTAATAAGTCTCCCAATGAATAAAATTTGTATAGGTTTGGTTTTATATGTTTTTGAAAGCAAATTTCCCAAAACTAGAAAATAATAACAACCCTAAAAATCAAGTTCTTAAATTATACAATGCATATTAATAACTAGGCTGTCAGAGTATGTTTCTTATATTAACAAGAGTCTGAAAAAACTCAAAAGTCAAATGACAACCTGAGAACAAGACATGCAATATTTATGCCAGTTAAAAGAAGCATATCCTTGTTATTTGGGGAGTTCCAAAGAATTATTGATAGCCAAGAAAAGAAATGATTAGTCTTCCTCCATGACCCTCCCCCAAAAATCTGGCAAGTAATTTCAGTAGGAAAATCACAAAGGATAAAATAGGAGTGAGTGCAAATCTCTTAAGTGTCATGGAAGATGTTCAGAGGTGTTCCAGAAGACCCCTGCTGGGTTGAGTGGCAGTGACTGCACCACAGCTCTGCATTGGGATGGGAGGTGTCAATCACTGGCTAGGTCTTAGCCAGGGCCATTTTCTAAGGACAGGTACCACAAAGGAGAATGTCAATCTCCTGTAAAAGGAAAGGTCCATCTAGGAGCTGTGAACAGAAAAATGATGGCCAACTTTGGTCATGAAAACGAGAGAAGTGATGGAGGGAGACAGGAGTGGAGATCTGAGAATACTCCAGAGGTGGATGTCTCCAAGGAGCAGGGAGGGAGGCGGTGCAGCTGGGTGGAATACTGCAGTTGGCCACATGCCCAGAAGGGCAGAGGACACTCAGAGAAGCAGGGACCCTGGATGAAAGACCATAGTGGAAGGCCTGGTCCCAGTATCTCAAGCTCTGTGAAGGACATCCCTCAGCCTCAAGGCTGCTGCAAGGACTCTGCTGTCAACTACAATTGTCTAGAGCCTAAAGCCCTGCTGGAGAGCAGCTGATGCAGATATGGAGAGGAGGCATATGCAGGCCAGTTCAAACCTGCCTCTGTGCAGAGTCCAAGCCTGGAAGCAACTCCAAGGAGAGACTTAGAGAGGATTACCCTAAACTACAATAAATCGTAATGCATATGTTCGGGGAAGGATGTGAACATATCGGGTCACGGATTAAGAGACCAAAGATTCCTCTCTGATCTTCTGCAATCCTTCTGCAGAAAACACAGCAAAAGCTTCCAAGGGGTGCAAACATGTCTTGAAGGATAGGAGGAAAATATTGGCTCCTCGGGGTTCCTCTTAGGAAGAGTGCTCTATGGGAAGATGGCTTAAAGTACAATTAAGGGACATTCTTTCCCACTCCCTCAGAGGAACACTCCTGGCAAAACAGAAAGAGTTAGCGTGTGGGCCAGGAGATAGGGTGGGAGTCAAGAGCTAGCGTGTGGGCCAGGAGATAGGGTGGCAGTCAAGAGCTAGCGTGTGGGCCAGGAGATAGGGTGGCAGTCAAAGGGTGAGAGGGAGGGTGCACAGGTGTGACAAAACCTCCTGAATCGTCACTGTCGATGCTAAACCTTCAGTGCCAGGAGCCAGGTAGATCCTGAGAAAGGGACTGAGCTCTGAGGAGACTTCCACCAGTCAGGTGAGTCCTTCATTTCAAGGGTCTATGGACACTGCTCAGGGCTGAATAAAAGGCCATTTTACTAAGGCAGGAAACAGAGAGAAGAGCAGGCAGGTGGCTGAAAAATTAGTAACAGTGTTATTTTTTCCCTAAATATTAGGGTAGAAAAGTTCAGAGCCACTAAAATATGAAAACGAATTGATATTACCTGGAAAGTTGCATAGACCAGAAGCACAAAAATTCAGTCATTAAACCAGCATTCCAGGGCAGGGAGACAGGGATGGGGTGGAATGTGTGGCCAGCAAAGGGATTTTTCTCACCTGGGGCCCTGCTGAAGGCCCAGCCATCAAAAGTCCAATAACATGAAAGATGACATTTTTGTTTATTACAGAGCTAAAGTCAATTTTAGGACTGTGAAATATGACTTCAATAAATGAATACACAAACCCATAAGGTCCAAAGCCCAGCAATGGTGAAATCTGAATTTGACTCTATCCACAGGATCTATCCGCAGGACTGAAGCCTGAAGTCTTTGCTCACATCTTTGAGTCTCTTGAGGGTTCCCTTTCTTCTTAGTCTACCCCGACCGTGTGTATTTGAGCATTTGGATCTGGGCAGACACAGGAATTTAGGCGTCTGTGTGTGCTCAACTGTGCTAGTGGTCACGTGAGGGCCCAGAAATGGCTGAGTGTACACAGGGGTAACATGCTTTTTCCAGCACGGCTCTCAACACATGAGTGATTTGTCCTCACACCTCAGAGCCAAGGGAATGTGAGGGTGATGAAAGCTGTTTGGAAGTCTCTGGGCAAGGCTACCTACTTAAGAAAAATCCCAGAGGCCACAGAAGAGAAGCCCACCAACGCAGTGTTGTTCTTCAGGGATGGCTTCCTCCCTTTCCTTCTTTTCCCTCTATTTCTGTTCCTTCCTCCTTCCAATCACTTCAAACCTGACATGCCTCTCCATATATGATCTACTTTACATTACAGAGAGACCACTTCTGGTACCCACCTGTTCCTCTTTCTATCTTACATGTGAGACAATTGGAACCCTATATGATAGATGATGGGGCACAACCAACATCACATAGTTAGAGAACAGCAGGTTTCCAGAGTAGATATAATGCGTCCTCAAAACAGAAGATGCAGAGCTTGGAGCTAGAGAACTCAGTCAGAATTATAGGAAATGTGATTTACTAATAATGTCTCCTATGCTAGAAGGCTAGAGCTGCTGCCAGCCAAAACAGGGAGCTTCTGTACAAATACACGGGATACAGAAATAGGCCTACCACAGGGCCAGGGAGATGGGAGCTCATCAAATATCCTTTCTTCCCCAATCTCCATCAAAGAGCAGGGCAAATGGAGGGATGGTCCCTTTTCTGGGTCAACTGTCCTGTTTAGTATACTTCAAGTCGTGACCCTCTCCTGCTCCTACTCACAGTAGGCTCTAAAAAAGGTTGTCTGATTGAAGCCTAAGGCCTCAGTGGGAGTGTTTGTGAGTTTGTGGAGATAGCAGATGTTCACACTCAGTGGTACACTGGGAACACTACAGACCAGAGATTTCAATTGTGGCTGGAGATGTGTCGATGCTTTTCTATGTGCTGCTGAACTTCATGGTGCATCTCAGCCTCATTCACTTCAGAGTGCAGCAGACTAAGGCCCAGGAATCAAAACTCAGCCATCAGCCATTGTTACATGTAAAACTTTATTGGATCAGCTACATTTATTCATTTACATATTGTGAATGTCTGCATTCATGGTGCAACAACAGAGTTAGGTAGTGATAACAGACACTTAAGGCCCACCAAGCTAAAACATTTTCTATCTGGTGCACAAAAGGGATAAGCCAAAACCACTTGTGCCAACAAACATGCTCTAAATCTCTATAGACTGTGTAATTTAGCAATCCCAAATGGTCTCCATGATGCACAAGAATTCACCAAGATAAGGGGATAAACCTTGGCTGTCTCAGATAAATCAGGAAGCTGAGATACCACTCTCTAGGATATTACCTCTATGCTATGATGTTCACATGCTGAAGTCAGGTAAAGGTCAAACTTCCATTGCAGACAGTAGATTAAATACTAATATACAGATTTCTTTCTGGCTCCCTAGAATCCTACTTGACTGGCTCTATTTCCTAAATAAAGATACCACAGAGTTTTCCCAAATCCTGGACCATTTCACCTTCACCAAAGAGCATCTCACAAAACAATTAATACAAGTTCTTCCTAAGATAGGAAAAAGAATTCCCCTCATCCATAAAACTGTGCCAGTACAAAACTGGGGGGTGACATCCCAAGGGCAACTTAGATACCCAGCATGCACTGAAACAACCTATGTCACATGGGTATTTTATAATGTAAATTAGTAATAAAAGCTAAGCTGCACTGGTCAGATATAATACACAGCCTTAATTTATGCCACACCTTGTGAAAATGAGTAAAATGTACAGTCCAGGTATCTGTGCACTTGACTCTGGTGCACAAGGAAGAGAGCCTATGCTGGGTGTGACTTACAAAGCACACAGTGAATGCAAATGTTATAACCTTGTGAATTGAAAATACTGTGAACTCTGAAACATAGCTGACACCGTGAAGCCAGAGCAAGGTTTGTGGACCTGGTACTACTTAAAAACCTCTTTGCAAGGGGAGAAAAGACAAAGAACTAAGGAGGCCAAAGGCACCTTTCTCAAGACATCTACAATAAAAAAAAAAAGTCCCAGTGTTAATGATACACATGTTAAAACCATTATATTCTCTTTTTAGCTACTTTTCTTGATAAGACATTACTGCTCTCACAGAGGGAGTAGGTGCTTTACCTGATACAAAATGAGTACAGTCCACACTCATTACCAGACAGCCAGGCTCTGCCTGACTCACCTCTGAATTTCTAAAAGGCTATTTTGTGCTGCACCTGTAACATAGCACTCAATAAATGGTAGGCATCATCACCATCATCACCATCATCACCATCATCATCATTATCATCATCATTATCACCATCCCCTCAGCATCACCATCGTGACCATCATCATTCTCTCCCCCTCCAATCCTAGAGGAATTACAGGAAAGGCCTAACAGAGGACAATGCAGTCACTCTAAAAACAAATCACAAGCCACTGGAGATAAAATGGGAAATAGATGTGGCAAAAATCTAGGCTAAGTATTGAAGGTAATTGAGTATTAAATGCTGATTTTTAGTTGCCAAAGCAAAGAAGAAATAGGGCTGAAACTGCCTCATTAACGTAAACAAGCCAGCTCAGGAGAGAACTCAGTTTCTGAACACCGACTGGCTGAAAGAACTGCAAACTGGGTGTGAAACTCAGGGCCATCTAGGAAGCCCTGGCCACTCATCTGCATCCCCAGAGCCATCTAGGAAGCCCTGGCCACTCATCTGCCACCCCTGGGTCTATCTTCTGCTTCAGACACCAGAAATCATCTCCAAAACACAGATTGGTGGCCCTTCCTTCCTTGAGAACTTTCATCATTGGGAATGGGAACTGAGAGGGTGTACAAGGGAGTTTGGGAGATGAAGGAAATGTTCTAAAAATGGATGATTGTGGTAAATACAGAACACAGTAGCTTTTACTTAGAAAAGGCGCTAGAGTGCACACGTAAACACACGTCAATTCCATGATATGGAAATTTTAACTAATGATTTTTTTTAAGGAAAATTTCTCAATAATTTCGACTAACACCTGTCTGGAGCTGTACCCTTGCAAACACTCTGGGGAGTCGTGTGGGTCTGTACCATTTGTCTTCATCCACAGTGAGATAAGTAGGGCAGGTAAGAATGGGGTTCCAAGCAGACATAACAATCTGGCATCACAACGACATAGTTTAATGTGTCTTCTAGAAGTATTGGTCGGCAATGAATTAGGAAAACGTGGTCCTTCCTTCCCAACTGGAAGTTTGTGAAGCACTGCTCTAAGATGGGCCTGGCCTTCAAACCCCCATGACATATACATGTTCTATAAGAGACATCCCTGTATGTCTCTTCTGCAAGACATCCTTAAAGGACTTAGTTTCTGTTGAGCATGATTATGTACATTTGAATTCCAGCACTTGGGAATCTAAGGCAAGAGGATTGATATAAGTTCAAAGCCAGCCAGAGATGTATTGTGAGTTCCAGGATATGCTGGATTATAGTGTGAGACCCTGTCCCAAAATGGGGGTGGGTGGGAGGACAACCACCAAAAACAAACAATAATAAGGAAACCAAACAGAAAGAAAGAAAGAAAGAAAGAAAGAAAGAAAGAAAGAAAGAAAATGTAGTTTTCAGATTCCTCAAAATCTCTCACTCTCTCATGCTCTGTGTCCTGCATCTCTTTCCCAGATATTTCAGATGTCTTCCCCTCCCTTTCCAATCTACCTGAATTCAACCTTCCAAATCAGGCCCAGCTGTCTTCTCATCGTAGACACTACCCTATTGCCCCCTCAACCAAATAACCTGCACCTGACTAGTCAGCTTACCTCTCCTGACCTCAACCTTATCATGTGTGGAATGCAGTGGTTAGTTTACAAGAGGCTCCAGGGTCTGCATGTCCCCACATGAACCCTGCTATGCTGCCACTGCTTATCGACACATCGGTCCCCTCCTGATGACCTCCAGGGAGGCAGGGGCTATGCTGGGTCCCCTCTGCATCCCTGGAAAAGTGTCTTCAGCAGGAGCTGAATGAGGAAACAAATCAGGTCCTTTCTAGATCTACCCACTCAAGGAACGGCAAGGGGTATAAAGATACGTAAGCATTAGCTACTAGAAAGAGAGCAAGGTTAAGTGACATACCTGGTAGAAATGAGGCCAGAAGGTGCTGATGGCAAGCTCTGCCTTCACCCAGCCCTCGGTGACAACCCCAGACACGTTCCAGACAGGGTTCCCTTGGGGACCACCGTTCACCTTCACGTAGACATTCAAGGCTCCCGGGCTGGAGCGATCTCGGCTGGAGAAGTAGTAGTGGAAGTCAATGCAGTGGGTGTCATTCTCCTTCAGGGTCGGCAGAAGAAGATGCGCTTTCTGGCCGGAAGCCCTTCCGGAGCTGTTCACCATCATGAAGGAGCCTAGAGACCCACAGTGGGCAGCAGACAGAGACAAAGAGAGGAAATGCCCTCTGAAAACGTGTCACATCCATACATGGTACCTAATAGGGAGGCTGGAAATAAAGTCCCACTTCAGCGACAGGTTAGGGTGACTCTGAGAAAGCCACATCATGAGAAGGATTTCCATAACTGGGGCTAAAATCCCTCCTCATGGTAGCACTGGAAGAATGAGGAGATCAGGAGATCAATGGTCCTATGCAGGGAGCATTTCTACCTGGTAGATCGCTTATCTCTAAGTGCAGAACCTTAAAGGAGGCAAGGGATTAAAAGCCTCAGAAGGGAGTCAACCACAGTCCCTACAGGTAACATGGGATGGGAACTAACCTCACCTAAGGGAGGGTTTGTCTCAGCTGAGGCAGAAACTCTGTAATATGGGAGGGTCCTGTATATGGACAGACTCCATCTGCACTCAGCATGGGAGACTCCATATTAAAGGAGACTATATACAAATAGAGCATATCTGTGGAAGAAATATAGCCCTCCCAAAAGTATGAGAACCAACTCTAAGATGCTCAAGGAGGAATGCGAAGTGAGTAGCACTTGTAGACCCATACTAACAGTAGGTATCTATTGGTAGAACATATAACTCCTAATAACTATAACTGTCTCTAAGAATATCAAGGCTGTGCCATAGACCTGAGCGAGCCTCTTTCCAGCTGCCATGACAAACTGAAATTGTCTACTGTTCCATATCCCTCTCTGGATCCATGTCCTTTGGCACTGACTTTACAGTTCCCTCTGCGCAACCAGAGGCTATCTCTTGACACCGGGCTCCATTATGTGACTTGTTAATACAAGCCACACAGGTGTTAAAAGGTGCCATTCTAGACAGGCTTGTCTTCTGTCACTACTATTTTGGTGATAAGAAGCTGATGTCAAGATTAAGAATTAACATACACAGGAAGCCCCACCACTTGAAAACAAGGAGCACAGCCATGTGGCCAACATATCTAGCCCACATCAGTCAACCTGCAGTCGATGCATGGATCTGTGAGGATAAGAATCAATGCCCACTGCTGTTTGCCACCGCTTTCCTCCTGAGTGTTCCTACAACATTGCTGTGACAGCGGCTAATTGATAAAGCTTCCCGAGAACAAGATGCAGATCCATCACAATGAAGAGGCACATCTCAGCTCGTTATGCAACAGATTTTTATAACGAGTGAAATTTGTGCAAAATGGAATCAACCGCCCAGGGACAAAGTGAGTCCCTGCAGGTGGCTCCTCAAAGGCTGCACCAACTGGGATATCAAAGGGCATTTCCCAACTGAGGAGGAAGGCTGAACCCTGCAACTTAAAAGTCTTATGATTCTCCGGAATAAAACGCACCATAAAACACAGTAGATAAACTCCACTAATGCTGGGATAAATGTTTTCTATTCTGAAATCCAGAATTGCTTTGAAACCTTATTGTGACCACTAAAATCTTCATTCTGAATGAAATCTTAAGACCCCTTATCCCCAGGCGAAATGAGCTGCTTCGGCAGCCATAACTCGCCTCGCTCACCCTGATACCAGAAAGACTAAGGAGCTGCAAGGTAATAAGGCTGTGCCATCCATATCTTGTTGGGGTTGTAGGCAATACAGACCATTTGCACCTTGTCTCCTGGGTTCTGAACCAATTTACAAGTGGACACAGAAAGGAGATTATATTTAAAACCTCCATACAATCGTCCACAAAGCTGGATTAAAGAAAATATCAGTCTTGAAGATAAATTAGGCTTCAACCACTCCTCACATTCAAGCATTAAAAAAAAAAATAACCAGATGCCCTGAAATCATCCCTAACTCAATCCAGATTCCTGGGGGGGGGGGATAGCTATTCTTCAGGGAGATGACTGAGGGCAATAGAATAAGCTCATATTAAAATAAACAAACAAAAACTCAACAAGGAAGCCAAATAACAAGGACAGAGAAAACCGTGGTCAGATTTTCAACAATCTACCAATCAGAAAACTTCCCCAGCTCCTGGGTTACTATCCAGCAGAAGAGGAACAAGAGTGGCCAGTAATGTAAAGAACCCTCCTTCATGACCTGGCAAGAACGGAGGCAAAGTAGAAAGATGTGTCCCTATTACAGATGATATCTGGTTATCAAAGGCCCCCAATGAGCTAGCCAGGAATAAACCACTAAAGGGGGGCCTGAGGCTCATAGGTAAGACTGAGTCAGCATCCATACCTGCCCTTGCTAGTCTGCATGCAGGCTCCTCACGGGTCTCCTTGACAGAGGGCTGATGGCCCACAAGTGCCACAAAGAGTGGTGGGTTCTCTTTGCCAGTGAGCAACCATGCATCTCCCAGGAGGAGAGGCAGCCCGAGAGGTGAAATATGCTGAACTCTCTCCATCCCGGGTCGCATGATGGCTTCTGGATACACTCAGCTCCTGTTCCCCTGCCAATCTATACCACTGCACATGTACCTGCCTCTTCTTACGCTCTGCAGCAGAGAAAACTAGGGAAAGTTCCTTCCAGAAGCTCATGTCCACATTCCTCTTCTTCCTAGCTTCAGTAGCTGAGCAAGCCTGCAGAGAACGTGGCATTTATCCTACTTAATACAGCCTAACACAACTCTGGACACAGAAATACTGTTCAGTGGGGCTACAGAACTCTTTTCCAAAGAAGTCCGGGTATGGTGTGCACCTGGTCCATGCTTAATCCTTAACAGCTGGCTCCCTCCCATGCTCACATCCATCCTTCATTATCTTCTCTTCCTAACAGATGGCCCTTCATTCACAGCCTCAGCATTCCAAGAGTTTGGAAGCCATGAGAATCTCAGACCCCTGCATGCCTCTGCAGCCTGCGCCTACATTTCTATCAGAGCCCCGGTGATGGTGCACACAGACATGAAAGTATGGGGGTGACTGGTCCCTTCTCTAATCCTAACCACACTGAATTCTCAGGATTTCGAGAATCCAGGAGATGGTAGAGCCCCAGTGAAAGAGCCAGAGTAGCCACGACTACACTGTAGGTCAACTACCTGACAGGAGCCTCATTTTGGACACAAAGGGGTTCTTTAGAAGGAATACACTATAATTGGGTTACGAAGCCAATGAAATTTTGAGGTTTATCTTTCCACAGCAGCGTCATGATTTGGGCTCCTCAGAAAAACCACCCATTATCTCTCTCCAGCCCCTTTATTAAAGGAACTGAAAGCATAAAGCAAAGTTACAAGATGCTTCAAGTCAGGATGCCCATAAGAGAAGCAACCCTGGGTGGTTTGAATTAGAAGGAAAGGCGCAAAGGCACAGAGGCGGAAGCCACAACAGCCAGAGAAGCAGGAGTAGTGTCTTCCGGGACATGGGATAATGTCCTGGTGGCCCTCTCCATGACAGGTCTTGTCACACCCTCCAGGAAAGCAAGAAGCCATATCTCTGAGTCCTTTGAGACCAGGCCTGCCATTTCTAAGATTATTCAAGTGTTCTGCAGCGGCGCAGTGGGGCCCTCTTTGATCAACAGGTTGGCATAATTAATATCATCCCAAGGCTGTCGGTTTCCTAGAGATCAAAAATGAGGCAGTCATTATGCCCAGATCAGTCAAAAAAAACAAGAAAGAGGAAGACTGTAAATACAGTCTTTTCCTTTGCTCTAAAAAAAGGAAAGTACCAATGTGATAAGGAACATAAAACAGCATTAGTTTTCTCATAGTTATTATACACAACACTGAAAATCGTGGAATTAAACCAGGAAGTACTCTCTGGCTAGCCATAAATTTTGTGTTTTCCCTCTCCGTGCATAATAATGCCTTGATAAGCGCCCTGTTACTGATGTGTCTGCCACACAGATACCCTTTTTGGAGGCACCGCGCTTCTCAGAAGCAGATGGCGGCTATTGTGTTTACACATGAGCACCTCAGCATTGCATTTCCTCACATCGGCCGTAAAAAGAAAGTCCTAATTGAGTTTTTAATGGCTTTGCACGTTGTTCATTAAGATTACATGAGTGTGCTTGGGCGACTGGCAACCGAGGGTCTGCAGCTCTGAGAACAAGAACACGAGGGGTCCCTGAAGACAGGTGGGCTGCCAGCTTCGAGCGCCAGGACCTGTGAAGGGAGAAAGGATAGAGGCAGATGCCCAAGAGCTGCTGAAAGCCAAGCAGCTGGAGCAGCGCGGAAAGGGTGCTGGATCTTCACCAGACATCTAGCTTTCCTTCCGGGTCTTTTGTTCGCTAGAAATGCGACTCTGAGAAAGTCCTCAGCCCTCAGCGGCCTCATCTGTACAATGGGACGTGCAAAGTGACATGGAAGTTTGATATTCATTTCAGTGAATACTGAAGCATGAACACTCCTTGACTTGGTGAAGGTGGCTTTGACAGCAGATAGCAAGTCGCCGGTGACACTAACCCACAGAGTGACACTGAGAATGCCCTACACACCAGGAATTGGTTTAAAAACCATTTAGCAGCACCATCTGGGGAAACACACCTGGAGCTGTACGGTGGAAGGAAGTCAGCAACTCAGAGTCACAGGCTTTGCTGAGTCATGTGACCTTGGACAAGCCACTTGCTTCGCACTATGTGACTTTATAAACTCATGAGGTTGGACAGAAAGCTCATCAACACCTCTTTTCCCTGGACCGTGTCAAGCAGGTCTCTTGAACTCTCTCAGCTTCTGTCTCCTCCTCTTTCAACACAGCCATAAAAGCCATTTTGCACTGTATTCACAAGGATTGTCTGAAATGCTAAAACCACACTTCGGCAGGGCGGTGGCTTCTGAGGGCCTCAATCTTAGCTTCTTTCCTAGCTTTCCCACTGTCCCAGATCCATAGAGCAGGGAGGGCTTACCACACTTGAGAGAAATTAGCAGGGACTCGGAGGCTATGGACAAGGCTTGCTGTGCAATCATGAAGACTGGAGTCTGGATCCCCAGCTCCTGTGTGCCTGCCTGTAATCCCAGTGCTGGGAAGGTAGAGACATGAAAGCTTGCAGGCCAGTCAGTCTCAAGGCTCAGTGAGAGACTCTGCCTCAAAAAATAAAGTGCAGGATAATAGAAGAAGGTATGTAATGTTGACCTCTGGCTTTCACATGTGCAGACACACATACACACACATGAATGCATACAAACATATATACCTTTAAAAAGAAGAAAAAGAAAACAGTAACTAGCCTATTGAGAAACAGAATAAAATACATTGCCCCACCCCTACTCTCTACAGCTGATCAGGCATCAAGGTCTTGGGGAACCTGCTCCTTAACTTCTCAGATCACCCACCTTTCTCCCCAACCGCAGCCTAACAGGCCAGCCAGCAAGCAGCATTCCTTCAGGATTTCTGCCTCAAATTCCTGGAACTCAGGACCGCGAGGGGTGCACCCACACACTGAGACAATGGGGATGTTCTACTAGGAACTCACCAGGGCCAGCTGGCCTGGGTCTGAAAGGGCCTGGGATAAAACCGGACTTGCTGAACATAGCGGACAATGAGGACTACTGAGAACTCAAGAACAATGGCAATGGGTTTCTGATCCTACTGCTCGTGCAGGCTTTGGGAGGGCCTGAGCAGTTTGGATGCTCAACTTATTAAACCTGGATGGAGGTGGGCGGTCCTCGGACTTCCCACAGGTCAGGGAACCCTGATGGCTCTTCAAGCTGATGAGGGAGAGGGACTTGATCGGGGGAGGGGGAGGGAAGGTGGTGGCGGGGAGGAGGCAGAAATCCTCAATAAATAAATAAATAAACAAACAAACAAACAAACAAACAAATTCCTGTTTGACTTCCTGTTCTGGCTTCCCTTGATGATGTGCTGTGACAGGAAGTATAGGCTAAATAAACATGTTCCTCTCCAAATTCACTTCAAGCAATAGTACTTTAATCATAGTGCCAGAAAAGAAATTAGAACAACACCCAAGTATCCCTCATGCCCACGCTATCTAAGCCATCAGACTCTGCAAATCTCACTCACCCTGTGTGGTGGTCACACATGCCCAGAGCGCAGTTACTCCTGTGCCATGGTCCCTACACACAGCAACACATGAGTCTACTGTAGCTGTTTTGGATGAGGCTGATTTAAAAGTTCAAAGTGAATGAGATTAAGCTGTCTGGTCACAAAACAATGGGGGAATGATGAGGAACAAAACAGTAAAAAGCACAATATTCTGTCAAGCTTGAAGACACATGGACAAGAGAACCACTTAACGTAACTAGCATTGCCATGAAAACTTCTCGCCATTAAGCTGATCAAAAACAAAACAGTAAACCAATAGCCACAGTCACAAACATATCGTTCAGTATTACCCATGTTATCTGGGAAAGCAATCTGATTACCACGTGTCAAAAAAGGGTGGAGGGGGGAGAAAGTGGCTTCTTTTTTAATATACCAGAAAATGGGGGATGGTGTTAATTACAGCTTAATGGATGCATAATATGCATTTAAAATAAGGAAAATAGATCCTGGAATTTCAAAGGAACTGCACATTGTGAATATTTTGTCAGTCAATTTGTGCGAACAAGTCATAAGTATTTCTGTAATCATCCATTCAGACCAGCGAGCTGGGATTCATACATTTCATATGCAAATTCGTTAAGGCAATTTCCTAAGAAACTGTTATCTGATAATCCATGTAGGTGTGGATAATGTTTAAAAATGGAGTGCATCTAGGTGATTGGATTTCGTGTGTGACAGGAGGGGTTCCCCACTCCCCATGCTCTGTGCCCTGACTCAAGCATACTCAGGCTCAGGATTCATAGGCACTTGGGCTTTTTGCCAAATTCCAAAAGGCTAGGATACCCTTACCACTCTCCCTCTGAGACGGGGTTAAGGAAGAAGGGAACAAACTAAAGAAAAGAGGGCAAAGGAAAAGTAGATGAGGAGAGGAAGAGGGCTGGGAGGGATGACAAGGAGCTATGAAGAGGTCTGAGTCAGGAAGAATAAGGCATGTGAAGGGTAGAACACAGATCCAGGGTTGGGAGAATAAGAGAAAGAGCTGTCACTGGTCAGAGCGAAGCATGAAGCACATATATAAAGCCTCTTAAGAAACTTACAACTTCCCCCATCCAATAAACACACACACACACACACACACACACACACACACACACACACACACACCTTCACAAAAACTAAAGCAGGAGTCACTGGTGAGCCAGGAAATATGGCTAACTAGGCTGTTCTTCTGGGTTCCCTGTGAGGAAGAAAAGGGCAATCTCCATTAACCTATTCTCTCTCTGTGTCTCTCTCT
>NC_022033.1:16102621-16139359 GCF_000317375.1 Microtus ochrogaster | reverse complement strand
TGTGTGTGTGTGTGTGTGTTTCTTCAATAATTCCCTCCTCTCTTCAGCAACTATACCAAACACACACTACCCAATCTTTTTGCATCCATGCAGTTGATCTAAACTCAGCCGTATGAAGTACTTACTATAATCATCATTCTTAAACAATAAAAAAAAATGAAAACAGATACTGAGCAGTGAAACTTTCTCAAGGCCACACAGTTAACACCAAAGCTGAGATTCAAACCTAAGCAGCAGTCACTGTTATTATAGCTCCTAGTTCAGGCCACTCATGGGCATGTTAGATTCAGTGGTAAGGAGTGGACACAAACTCACTCCCTGGAGTAATCTGACCTTAGTCTGGGGAGCTGGCACAGGTAAGACAAGGGGGCAAAGAGTAGGAAGAACAAGTGACAATGTAGTCACCTGGCAAGCTGCTACCGCACAAAGAGAAAAGCAAGCACGGTGGCTGAGACGGTGTCAGACCTCAAACTGTTTTCGACATTCCCTGGGCTAAGTCCTTTGTGTCTACCACTCAAAACTGAAGTGACATGGGACTAAAATAGATATAGATTTAAATCTCCCAGCACTTCACACATCCTTTGGCATGATAATATTTTGATTAGTTACATTTATGCTCCAATTACTCTCACAGAATGTTCGACTGTGCCATGCTCTGTAGAAAACACTGAATTATTATATTTGCAGTGGGAGAGGAACAAATAGAAAGGAAGAAGGAGAAAGAGGGGGAGGAGAGAGAGGGAAAGAGAGAAGGAGAGAGAACAAAACAAAGAGATGAGTAAGCCTGCTAAAATAATGCTGCCTTACTTTCCCGTCACTAAACTGGGTCATTGCTATTCGTTCCCAAGTTTTAAAATGCCAGGCCTGGGAGAGACAGGCAGTGTCGCCACCTACTTCCCCACTCAGTGGATGCTTTTATGTTCCCTACAATAACTGGTCTCAAAGCAACCTGGCCAGGTTTCCCGTGATTGGCAAGGTCAGCAGACGGGGACATTTGCTATGTTCCCTGTTTGTTTTCCCCCTGGGAAGGACATCCATCTATTTCCCAGAGGTCCATAGCCTGTATCTGATAAATAAACAAAGGCTAAGAGCTTCTCAGAGCGTTCAGAAATCCTGTCCTAGTGATAGGAGGGACTCTTTGTGTGTTCAGGTGTATGGGTGTGTGTGTGTGTGTGTGTGTGTGTGTGTGTGTGTGTGTGTGTGCATGTTTCTTGATCATAGTTTTTCAGATGTCATCTACGTTTTGTGAGACAGGGTCTCCCTCACTGGCCAGGAACTCACCAATGGGGCAGACTGGCTGGCAACAGCCTCAGGGATCCAGTTATCTCCAGTTCAGGGAGTCAAGCTCGGTCAGCTCCTAACCTAGATCCCAAGCCCAAGGCAGGTCTTCTTATCACAGTTGCTGGCTCAATATCCAGCAGCCCCTGCCAGGAAGGCTGAAGGTGAGTGCGTGCCTCTGTCAACGGGCCTTCCAGCCAATGGACTTCTGCTAAGGTTTCTATATTCCCCAATTTCACAGCACCTGTCCCTCAGTCCTCAAACATCAAAGCTTACTCTCCCATCTCATGTCCATAACTTGAAGAGGACTTCTAGTACTTATGTGCCTCAGTTTCCCCTACCTGGCAATCCAACCCTTATGCCAGTTTCCTCACGAAACCCACCAGAATGAGTATTCTAGTAAAATTCAGAAACTTTAAATGTTCCTCCTCCGGTTGCTTTGTGTCCGACACTCCAGAAGGACAGGAAACAGCACTTACTTAATATCTTACCTTCTAGAAACAAAAGCAAAATTAAAAGCAATCTCAAGACCATGGGAGGTCTTACGATAAGAAAGGTACGTGTATGGTGGAATATCTAACCTAGACTCGACTGGAGGGAGAGGACATAAGGAAGAAAGAAAGTAGCAATCAGCTTGAATTTAGGAATATATATACACATACATACATGAAGGACTGAGGGGATAAAGGAGATGCCAGGCGGGTGAGAGGGAAACAGAATGTTCCACACAGATAAAATTTTCTGTTTCAAAGCCAGAAAGTAAAAGAGTCTCAGTCTTGCGGAGTGCACCAGTAATCTTTTCCCTTCATCCTCTCGGCTTATAGGGAAAAAACTCGACAGTCACAGAGGTGCAGTAAGTTGCCCAGAGCCACGTAGCCACAGTGCCAACACTTGATCTCCGTTGTGTGTCTGATTCTAAGATGAGCTGTGTAGTTGAAAACAGTTAAGTCCGGGATTGTAGAATATAACCAGAGCACCTGGAAATCCTTTTAAAGTTTGCTGGGTTCCACCTGCAATCAGTCTAGGGTAGAGGGCAGGAATTTGCATTCCTGATAAGCCTCTAAGTGAGGCTAATGCAGTTGAACTTTGGCCCCACTTAGTAAGCCACTGAAGAAACTGGGCTGTAATTGCCCAGGCTTGGTAAGCCGGGAGCCTATGAACTTAGGAAAATCAACACGCTGTCCTGCCCCCTGTCTCCTCCTGGGGCCACAGGAAACTCACCTGCTTGAAGATGCTCCCTTTTCCCTGAGCCATGCCCTGCATACTTCTTACAGGGCATGAGGTCTCTGGCCACTGGTTATCCACTGTAAAAGCTTTCTCTACTGCCAGGCTCTAGAAAGTCCTCTCTTCTGGCCTGAGCAATCTCTCGTCCATCAGTGCTAATTGCCAAGAATATCATTAGACATTCATCGACTCCCCCAAATGTACTAGGGTCTGCATGGAAAATAGCTCAATAATTATTCCTCCTCTTTCACCATCCTCTAAGGAGCTACAAAAGTTTGACAGCTGTTATCCAATTAATCCAGATAGCTTATTTTTTTTTAATCTAAAAGGTATTTCTTTTTTCACATAAGATGGGGAAAGCTATTTCCTTTTCTGAGAGAATGAGAGCAAAGCAACTTGGCCAACATCACTAGGGCCATTTATTGCCTCTTCTACAGAGTCATTGAAATAATGAAAGATAAGAACAGGGACTCAATTTAGAGTATCAGATCCAATCCCAACCCTGCCATCTCCCAGCTGTGCCTCCGTTAGCAACTTCCTTAAACTCCCTGGGCTTCAGTTTCTTTATCTGTAAAATGGAGGGGATGAAGGTAATAGTAGCACCCACCTCACTTCCTCATTGGAAAAACTGAATGTATGATAAACATTTAATATCTTAACTATGATTTCATGGCCACTGGGAGCATCTGTGAACCCTCCTACGGAGTGCCAACCATAAGATAGCTGATCCTATGCAGAGTAAGCCGGCCCCACCATTCTCACTGTTCATACAGAAAAAGGTCCTAGGAGACACCATGAAGCCATGGACATCCATCTCAACAGACCCCTAAAGAGCATGTCTCTTTGCCAGTGGGTCTCCAACTGTGGTTCCTGGGCAGCTACATCAGTATCACCAAAAGCTGGTTATAAATGCAAACCTTCAGGCCCACAAATATATCTGATAGTCCTCATGATTTTTGTAAAGATGATATAACATCAGATTTAGAGGGGGTGTGGGATATTGATTTAATTATGAAGTGATAAATAAAAAAAAACAGAAACGTCGTTAGATGAAGTAAGAAAAGGAAGCACCTACTGTTGATAGACAACCACACACAAACTCTCAAGGTGCCTCCTTATAGTCTTGGTTCCTGGCACAGGTAGGTGTTTTCTACAGACTACTGGCATTTAATTGGGCTTGTGATTGCAGTTAGTAAACTTGTCCTGAAGAGGAAGCTTAATGAGGGGTAACAGTTTATGGAGGTCTGGTTTGCACTGAAGCTATGCCCATGCGCCCCTGAGGAGGAGCAGGCATCCTCTCCTTCCTATAGGGCTGCCTGTTCATTGGTGACACCGCAGGTTATTTTTTGTGTGTGATAAATGTATAGTGTGCTCCTCGAATGATACACCAGACACTGTTGTAGGCCCTGGGAAGACAGCTGTGAGCAAAAACAGCCAAGACACTTAATCAGAGTCACTTTGCCACGATGACAATTCTCCTCGGGAGCTTTGGAGCAGGTTGAACGGGGCTTCTGTAGACGACCCCCAGGGAGACTTAGCAGCCTTTTTATCCTATGATTTGCCCATTTTCAGTTCTTGATTTTTAGCTCATCTTTCAATGCTCTGAAGTACCCCTCAGTGATTATTTCCCCAGGCAGGATCCGTGAATGGTGCATTATCCAAGCCCGTGCATTTGTGATTCTGCATCGCTTTTTTATAAAATAAATCATATGGTTATGAATAAATTTCTTAATTTTATTCCATTCTTTTTAAGATGGGAGAGGAGAGAGAGAGAGAGAGAGAGAGAGAGAGAGAGAGAGAGAGGGGGGGGGGGCAGAGACAGAGAACGTGTGCATACCTAGATGCAGAGACCATAGGATGACCTCAGATTTTGTTCTTCTACAGGTGCCATCCATCATGTTTCTGACAGGATGCTCACTGGTCATGGCTTTGCCAATTAGGCGAGGCTAGCTGGACACTAAGCTCTGTGGAGCTATCTCTGTCTCCCAGCACTGGGATCACAGGTGTGTGTCTCCACACCCAGCTTTTGCCCATGGGTTTGGGGAACTGAGCGCAAGTTTCCATGCCCGTGTGGGAAGCACTTTAGAGACTTGGCCATTTCCGCAGTTCCCTCAGCTTTTCCTTAACAACACAGATCAGTGAGTCCTGTGCTTTGTAAAAGGACAAAGAGAGCAAGCTCACACCGCATTTGTCAGATTTTCTCTGTAAATGCTTTCCCAGAAAGCAGGTAGACACATGTGTCTCACGCCCTAATTCCTCGAACACAGGAGATCCTCTTATCTTATTGGTTGACTGTGAGAAGAACAAGGTGGTTAAGATACAGGCTCTGGAGCCAGAGACGGGCCATCAAGTCCTTCCTCTGCCACATCCGCAAGCCCTTCCCTTGACAAATGACTTAGGCACTCTCTCTGTTTCTCAGTACTTAAAGTGGTGACAGTAAAATGGGCACCGTGTAAGGGTTAGCTGAATTAACATGTGAAACAGCTCACAGAAGAAGCTGACACATGTCTCATGCAAAGGGTATAAGGGTCAGCATTTTAGGCTTTGAAGGATATAAAGTCCTTGTCACAGCTACTCAGTTGCAGTGGAGAAATGTGACAGACACAACAAACAACAGATACATAAATAGATGAGCTGTTGTATTAGTTATACTCCTCACTGCTGTGACTAAATACTTGACAGAAAAGCAACTAGGCGCACAGAGGTATTTATTTCAGCTCACAGTTTGAGGGGATATGATTCATAATGCCATGGAAGGCATGGCATCGAGAGGCTGGGAGTCTGGTCCTGACTATGTTCACAGTCTCAAATTATAGAGAGATGAATAGCAGTGTTCAGCTGGCTTACCTCACTCCCCTTCCCCATTTTATTTAGTCTGGCACCCCAGGCACAGGATGGTGCCACCCCTTTCAAAGGGTAGAACTTCTCTCCTTGGCTACAGCTTTCAGGAAACACTCTCACAGACATGTCCAGAGCTGTGTCTCCCATGATGGGGTGAAACAGCATCTGTCATCTGCAGACCCTCCTCTGTCAATATGCAACCACCATGGCGTGAGACTCTCACAGCCTTTCAGGATGTCAGTCAAAGTTTGAGTCTTAGCTATACTAAAGGTAACTCCCCCACCACTGAAGCAATGGCCTCCCCTACGAAGGAACTGGAGCTCCATCAGGATGACTTCTACCACCGTGGGTCTCTATTGCTGCTTCCTGCTCAGGCAAGGGTCCCACCCAAGCCATCTCAATTCCTCCCTTGCCTGCATTTATGTTTGAATCACAACTTCAACTCTCTGACAGAAAAACATAGGATGAGCCTGTTGCACTTCACTCTTTTTTCTTAATTCTTTGCACATTTTAATAAATTAAAACTGTCAGAAAATAGAAAAACTACAAAGAAGAAAATCATAAACACCCACAGTTCTACCAAGTAGGATCAAACCACTGTGAACATCTTGACATATTTGCTTTGACTTTTTATTTTTAAAGAAAGATCACTTTATTGTTATTGTGAAAATGATACATATTCATTTTGGAAGAACTCAAAAGAATGCAAAGAAGTACAAAAATTCAAATTACAAAAAAAAAAGAGATCCCAGTCTCACCGTCCAGAAATAGCTATCATTACCATATGGCAAACATCATTTTAAATACCTTCTGATATACACAGAGATGCAAAGATGGAGAGCTGCATGACGGATGGCAGAAGAATGAGAAGAAATATCAACTGTGAGGATACACTAATAGATGCTACTTTAAAATGTCTAGAGATTATGTGTGTTTGGACACAAGAAAGGGAAATTGAAATGGGAATGAAGGAAGCCCAGACCTTTGACTGTGCCTTCACCAAGAAAAGAGTCACTCAATGTTGAGAATACAGTGGGAAAAAAAGCACTGGGAATTTGGAGGAATGCTTCCTTAACTATCTGCCCTAATTTTAGACACTGGTTAGTGGTTCCATGATGTGAAGGGTGTGGGTGGATGATGTGTTTCTGGTGGACCACTTTCAGCCAATAGCTGAAGGGTGGCAGTGTTAGTCTCCCTGTTCCTTCAAGTTTCCTCCAAGTCTCTAGATGCTGGGTGTTGGTGACTGCAGCTGCCACAATGGCTGGGTTTATAACCTCCATGCCCTGATCTGTAACTGTAATCGTACCAGTTGATCACCGTTAGTTCTCTGTTTAGACAGATTGAGTCTGGACCATCTAGTCTTGCACCCTGAGCTCTGCATTCATGAATCTTTTCTTTTTACTCACTCTTAATTAGTTGGATTTGTGATTAATTACTTTTCCAAGACGCCCAGAATGATATAGTACTCAGATACATTTATCCATGAAGATAATTACTGCTCAGCCTTATATGCTGTGATCTTCTTGAACTGTGCTTTCTTTCTTTCAGATCTTTGAGACACCATTTATCTTCGAAGACCAAATGGTGCCATAGAGAAGTCTGAAGCCAGATGACTTTCTTCCTACTCAACCCCATTCTATATAAAATACTCTGTCTAGAAAACAGGTCAACTCTTTGTCCCAAGGTTTAGCAACTTAACAGGCTGTGTCTTGCTGTCTATCCAGCATTCTGTACAAATTTCTGCTCCTGTGTAGTTTCTTATTATTTTTCAAAAACATATAACATAAAATTTACCACCACAACCATGTTCAAATGAAGGATTCTGTGCTACCACCCTTATGAAACTGCGCAACTTTCATGATTATCTATGACCAGAATGTCTTCAGGGCCACAAAGAGAAATTCTGTAGCCATCAAATTTACACCCTTCCTTTCCAAGTCTGGTAATAAATCTATTTTCTGTTTTTTTTTACTTTTTCATATTCTCTATATTTTTCTTGTGTGTGTGTATTGTGATATGTATGCATGTGTTGTATGCATGTGAGTGTACAGGAGTGTTCATCCATATGTGATTATGTAGAGACCAGAGCAGGACATTGGATACCTTTCGTTATCACTCCCGACCTTGTTGCCTGGAGACAGGATCTCTCGCTGACTGGAAGCTCACCACTCTGTTAGCTGTGTGTATGTACATGGATGGCAACATGACATCTGTATGCTGCAGGTGGCACATAAGCGTATGCATGGACTAAGCCTTCCTTTCTCTTCACCCGTCTTTACTTACTTCTCCCTCCTCCATCCCCATCTCTTTTTCTACCTGCATCCTTATACTTGTTGAGACACTCACTCCCATTTTCCCCAGAAGTGGCGTTTCTGTTTTGCTTTAATTTTGTTTCTGTTTTCACTGTCATGAATTTACTTGTGGCCTCTTGAATCCTGCTATAATGCACAGTCTGTTTCCTCTTTGTCCCCACTAATCTTTTTTTTTTATTTTGGCAAATATATTTGCTATAAATGATCAAGAGACCAAAGCTAGAACTACAAATAAATGACATTGAAATTGAAGGATTATTAGACACAGAAATAGTTGTAACAATAATTTCACCAAAATCTTGGCATCCAAATTAGCCTTTTCAGAAGGTAAATATTCACCTTCTAGGGACTGGAACTTACAAAATAGTTAAAGTGCCTTTGTAGGTGCGGGGCCTTGGCACAGGCACTTGGTGGAGTCTGCTCTTTTGCTACCTTTTCCTTGAACTTGTGTTTTATCAACTTGTTCATTCAAAGTTGTTTCGTAGAGTAAAATGATTGTGGATCATTTACTGCTTAATATATAATTCTTTCTAGACTAGAATCATTGCCCTGGCACAGTACCGGGCTTGCCTGCTTCTATCTTTTTTCTCTCTCCCTTAAATTCCTCCCCTCTGCTGTTTTTGATTGTAGTGTGCTTTTATGTTGCCAGGACATTCTTTCCTTTTGTCTACAAGGCTCTGCTTATGTAATTCCATCCAAACTTTTGATTTACTAAGATAAATAGCATGGGGGATACCTGACTCTCTTCCCACCAGATCAGGGAACAGTTTGTTTTTTTTCCCTCGAAGCTGTCTGAAGAATGTGTATTCTTTGTTCTGCCTGATTTCTGAGAGCTGGTGGAATTGGAGAAAGGACAGCTCAGCCAAGTGACATTTAGCTTTTTAGAACACCAGGTACCCATTCCTTCTTTCTAGATTCTGTGAATCTGTCAGTACTCGGATTCGCTGCACCCAGCTGTACATATTTGTTCTTCCTATGAGGAGTCTCCATTTTCATCTATTTTACCCAATCTAGTAGATATCCCTGTATATTTGGCCACACTAAAAAACCTTAACTGTCTGTCTTTATACCCTAACTTCATATTTTTATTTATACTTCTGCATTCATCCCATGCCATTTTTCATAGTTTTTAATTGGATGAGGAAAAAGATACCTACTGAGTCTATTTGGCTTCCTCGAGATGTTTGGGCTATAGGAAGAAATTTTAGGGTTGACAGTAATATGGGGGTGGGCAGCAAGCAATGTTCACCTCCCTCTTCACCCCACTGCATGATCTCAGTGTCTTTCTGTATTAACTGCTATTTAAACACCACGTTTGTTTTTCTTCCCCTGTTTAGATCTTATGGAGAATTTTATTTGCTTATATTTTCTTATATTGAGAGTTCCCCATGGTATTGGAGGACAAATCTGTAATGAAGATTCTATTAATGCATTTCTGAAGTGTGTTTTCATATGGAAGCCAGGATGATAACCATAAATACAGTACTAAACTCAAAGTTTTTCGGCAGTGCTAAAACTACTGCCGAATACTTAATCTATGTAAATTGCTTTGCAAGCTTTCAAATATTATATGAATAGTGAGTTTTCAATCATTTTCACTGTGAATGAAATATCTGCTACTGTACAATAACAAATGTCATTTTTCTGAGTCACAGGATTTCCTGAAACCCTAAGAACCATGTCGTCCCTTCCTCTTCCTGCTATGTAAGAAGGCACAGGCTGTGCTTCACCAGGAAGTGAGGCATACAAGAACCCTATGGTCACAATTCACGAAAAGCAGGCTATTCACAAGAAGTCTTCTCGGAAATGAACCCTGTGTGTTAAGAAGAGCTCTCATTCCTCTCACCGTTTGCTGGTGCTGCCTAAGTAGATCTTAGAGTGAAGATTGTCTTTCATACATGAGTGGAGGAAAAAAGACAACAAGGGAATAAAACAGTGCGTTAGACCAAATGCTAAGTCAGAAAAGAGAAAGGCTCTCAAAAAATGGTGTAGGGCTGGCAAGGTGACTTAGAGGTTGGGAGGACTCGTGGCGCTTGCATAGAACTAGAGTTAGGTCCCAGCAGCCAGGGTAGGAACTCCAGCTCCAAGCATCTAGTGCTTTCTTCTGTCCCCCATGCACACACAGCATACACTACACTCACTTACACACACACACACACACACACACACACACACACAAGGAATAGAAACTTAGACAAATGTACTAATAGATAAGATAGATCATTTAAAAATAGTAGTGCGTGTGCTAACTTTCATCTCCTTGTTCTGAAGCATGTCTGTTCGTCATCTCACCCAGGGTACATGCAATAAAGTCTGCACTGCACTGCTCACCTTTATTCTGATCAATTCTTATCAACTTGACACAAACCTACATGTATCTGGGAAGAGAGGATGTCCACTGAGAATGTTCTTCTCTAACTCTGGACTGCGGACATGTTGTGGGGGTGCCTTCATCATCGCTAAGGAGAGACCACTGTGTATACTACAATTCCTGGGTTGGGGGGGTGTTGCCATTTAAGAATGGTAGCTTGATGTGGACTCCCCTCTGCATGCTGTTAATATGTTTTATTGTCATTGCTTAATAAAGAAGCTTCTTTGGGCCAATAGCTTAACAGAATATAGCCAGACTGGAAAAGATATATATAGAGAGAGTAGGCGGAGTCAGAGAGATGCCATGTAGCCATTGCAGGAGACAGACACTGGACAGAACTTTACAGGTAGGCCACAACCACGTAGCAATGCACAGATGAATAGAAATGGGTTAATTCAAGATGTAAGAGTTAGCTAAAATATGCTTAAGCTATTGGGCAAACAATATTGCAATTAATAGAGTTTCTGTGTGATTATTTCAGGTCTGGGTGACCAGGGAAAAAACAAGCAGCCTCCGTCAACAGCATCTGAGCAAGCCACGAGAGAAGTCAACAAGGACATTGCTCCATGTTTCTACTGTAGTTCCTGCCTCCAGGTTCTTGATGGAGCTTCTGTCTTGGCTTCCCTAAATGACAGACTCTAATCTACTACCTTTACCTCCCTGAGTGCTATTGTCATGGTGTTTACCACAGCAAGAAAAAAGAAGCTAAAACAAACATCAACAATGAAAAAAATATAATAAATGTTTATGGCCACAGAATCCTGCAACTCTGAGATGTGATAAAGAGTCCAAACCCAAGAATGCATGGACTAGAATGTGGTGTGATGATATTTTGTTTATGATCTGAAAAAAAAAAAAGTAGCTTTCTTGAAGATCAGAGTACAGAGCTAGCCGCATCAGTTAGCCATAGAGGTCAGGCAGTGGTGGCACACACCTTTACTCCCAGCACTCAGGAGACAGAGGCAGATGAATCTCTGTTAGTTCAAGGGCACTCTGGGCTATACAAAACTAATCCAATCTAAAAAAAGAAACAGAATCAAATGGTGGTGGCTCACACCTTTAATCCCAGTATTTCGGAGTCACATGCATTTAATCCTAGACCTAAGGAGGTGGTGACAGGAAGGGATATGGTTGGGTAGTGAGAGGAATATTAAGGCAGGAGGAGACAGGAGCTCAGTGCAGTCAGTCTGATGCAGCAGTCTGAGTAGCCAGTCTGAGGATGCAGTCTGAGGACAGAATTGTCCCTTTGGTCTGAGCATTAGCAGAGGTAAGAACTCTCTAGTAGCTGGCTGCTCTGCTTCTCTGATCCTTTGTCTTTCACCCCCTGACAGATGACTCTGAATTTTTATTATCATGACCAATTAGAATTTGTGCTACAATAGAAGGAACAAATTTGAAAACTAAATATGTAGAAAATACACTCAGGAAACTTCAACAGGGAAAAATGTGGCTACAAGGGGAAAAATGAACATCCAAGTACAAGAAACAAAAAACTCCAAATAGACATGACCGCAAAGACCTCTCCATGACACGCTGTAGTCAAGATGTCAAAAATATAAACAAATAAACACTGTAAGGGAAAATACTTACTCACAAAAGGAAACGTATCAGAATTACATGAGACCTATGACAGAAACCTGAAAGTCAAGAAAGTATAAAATGATATATATTCAAGCCTTGGAGGTAAATAACTTCTCAACCAAGACTATATCCACAATGAAGATATCTTTTACATCTGTGGAGAAATAAAGACATTTCAAGGCCAGTAGGAAGTACAGAAATATAAATCCATTGAGATCAAGGCAGAAGATATTTAAAGAGACCTTAAACACAGAACAGGAAAGATTCTATTGTAACAGTGTGAGAAAGCACAATTCACAAGAATGGATGAATAAATAAAAATTAGGACAGAAATCACCATGCTCAGCATAGTAAAGTAGAAAAAATGTAGTATGAATAGAGAAGAAGAACAAACAGTATCTAGCCAGATAAAAACAACAACAAAGCAAGACTAATGAAAACTATATTAATAATAAGCCCCATGAGTTTTTCCTTTGGTTCACCTTCTTACTTAGCTTCTTTAGGATCACCAATTGTAGACTCCGTGACCTTTATTTATGGCTAGAAACCAATTATGAGTGAGTACATCCCATATTCATCTTTTTGGGTCTGGGTTACCTCACTCAGGATAGTGTTTTCTATTTCCATCCATTTGCATGCAAAATTCGAGAAGTCATTGTTTTTTACCGCAGCATAGTACTCTAATGTGTAGATATTCCACACTTTCTTCATCCATTCTTCCATTGAAGGGCATCTAGGTTGTTTCCAGGTTCTGGCTATTACAAATAATACTGCTATGAACATAGCTGAACAAATGCTTTTGTCATATGATGGGGCATCTCTTGGGTATATTCCCAGGAGTGGTATTGCTGGGTCCAGGGGTAGGTTGATCCCGAATTTCCTGGTGAGACAGTGGAGCTGATCTATTGGGAGCTCACCAAGGCCAGCTGGACTGTGACGGAAAAAGCATGGGATAAAACTGGTCTCTCTGAACATGGCGAACAATGAGGACTGATGAGAAGCTAAGGACAATGGCACGGGATTCTGATCCTACGTAATGTGCTGGCTTTGTGGGAGCCTAGCCAGTTTGGATGTTCACCTTCCTAAATATGGACGGAGCGGGGAGGACCTAGTACTTACCACAGGGAAGGGAACCCTGACTGCCCATTGGACTGGAGAGGGAGGGGAAGAGTAGTGGAGGGAGGGGGAGAAGGGTGGGAGGAGGGGGGAAGGGTGGGAGGAGGGGGAGGGAAATGGGAGGAAAAAAAATTTTAAAAAAACTAACAAGCCCTAAACATAGATGGTTTTAACTCTCCAAGTAAAAGATGGAGACTTGCTGACTGGATTAAACAACCAGATCCAAATAACTGTTATCTCCAAGAAATATATATATATCTAAGCCTATGTAGCTGTTCTATTATCTAATAAGGTATGTTTCACACCAAAATTACTCAAAAGAGATTGAAAAACAACACTACACATTAAGAATGATGCACCCAGGATATGTAACAATTGCAAATATATAATTGCTAAATATTGGGCTCCCAATTTGATAAACAAAACAATAATGGCCATACAGAAACAAATAGAACCTAATCACAATAGTAGAGGGTAACCTCAGGATCATACTCCCATTAGCAGGTAGGTCAACCAGCCTAAAAACCAAGAAAGAAACATCAACGTTAAATGGTAGCACAGATCAAATGGATTTAGCCATCTACAGAACATTCAACCCCGCAGCTGCTAAATTGTAATTCTTCTCAGAGGCCCATGGAACTTTCTCTAAAATACATCACATTTTAAGGAAGAAAGCAATGCCTCATAATAAGAAAGAAATCAAAATAATTTCTTGTATCTTATCAAATCAGAGGGAAATAAAACTACAAATCAATAGCAAGAGAAACCATAAAACAGTGAGCAATTGAGCAATATACTCTTGACTATATGCCAGTGAGGAAATTGGAGAAGAAATTTAAAATCCCTAGAATCAAGTGAAAGTGAAAATCACTGACCAGAGCTTATGGGATGCAGCAAAGGGAGTTATAAGAGGAACTTTAATAGCTATGAGGGCCTATATAAAGCAATCATGGAGAGTTCGAACAAATAACTTAATTAGGGACCTCAAGGTCTTAGAAAAACAAAAACAAGCGGAAGCCCAAAGCAGTGGGTAGATACAAGTAATAAAGATCAGAGGAAAAACTAATGAAGTTCAGACTGAAAGCTAAAAGGAAAACACAAAGAAAATGAAGCAACGATTTGACTCTTTGAAAAATTAAGTAATATTGACAGAGCCTTATCCAAACTAACCAAAAGAAAGACAGGATCATGAAAAATAAATAAAATTAAGGGTTAAAATGAAGATTGTGCAAAACACACTAATGAAATTCAAGTATCATTATGGTATGTTTGAAAACTTACAGTATAAAGAACTGAAAAATGTGAAAGAAATTAATAGATTCCTAGACACATAAAACCTATTAAAATTAATTCAAGAGGATACATATAACTGGAATAGATTCTTAGTAAGAAATGGGATTAAATTAGTAACAGTTTCCCATCAAAAAAGAGTCCAAGACTGGCAGTTAAATTCTTACCAACTTCTAAAGGAGCCAGCACCATTGCTCCTCAAATTGTTTTAGTCCGTAAGATAAAAGAGATAAAACACTAGCAGACTCATTCTATGAAGCCAGTATTCCTCTGATACAAAGACCAGGCAAGGACATGAAAAAAGAAAACTATGGAGCAATTTCTGTGATGAATACAGATACAAAATTCTCAATAAAATATATAGAATACTAATTCATAAGCATATTATGATTATACACCAAGATCAAGTCGGTCTCATTGCAGGTACCCAAGGATGGCTCTATAAATGCAATAAATGAGTGAAGCTCAGCATATAATTAGACTGAGAGACGGACAGCATATGTTTCCCTCCATATACAGAGAAAACAATTCTTGCAAAGTTCAGCATCCATGCATGACAAAAGTCTGTGGGGCAAGGTGGGAAGAGGAAACAGGCCCAATGCAATGACTGCAAATAACACATTTGCAGTCAGTACTACACTAAGTTGGGAAAGACTGCTAAAATCAGAAATGAGACAAGGTTGTCCACACAGACTAGTCTTTTTCAAGGAGTGTTTCCTGTCTTCACCAGAGAACTAAAGCTAGATAATGAAATCAAAAGAAAGCAAATAGGAAATGAAGCCAAAGTATCCCTGCTTATACCCTCATACTTTAATGAACTTAACATCTCTATTAGAAAATGCTTATATCTGATAAACATAGGCAATGTAGCCAGATCCATAACCAACATCAAAAAGAAGCAACATAAGTAAAGAATTTAAGTTAAACTGGGAGAAAGTTCATTCACAATAATATTAAAATATATTGAGTTATAAAAATAATCAAAGAGGTGGAAGATGCCTACATTGAAAAATGTTAAAAGTGAAGGCACTGGAATATGGAAGGATGTCCTCGTGCTCATGGATCAGCAAAATTAATATTGTGAATACCACTATATTCACAAAAGCAATCTTACAAATTCAATGCAAACCCCATGAAAACTTTGACAGTTTTTTACAGCTCTAGCAAAAGCCATTTTCTAACGCATATGAAGGCACAAAAGCCCTGAGTAGCCAAAGCAATTCTGAGCAGAAAGAGCAGTGCTGGAACTATCAGAATACCTGATCTCAAATTGTACTGCAGCACCACAGTGACAGAAACAACATGGTACAGAAAAAAAAAAAGATGTGTGGATTAATGCAGCGCACACACACACACACACACACACACACACACACACACACACACTGGAGAAAAGACAACGTTCAACAAATGATATCAAAAAGACTGGATATCCACATGTAGAAGAATACGTGCATATCACATCTTGAAAAGAACCAATTCAAAATGGATTGATCTAATTTAAGGCCAAATTTCTGAAACTCGGAAACACAGGGAAGAAATCACAGAGAAAGTATGGCAAACTGTAGGCAGAGGCAAGGACTTTATGCAAATGACTCCACCGAGTCAGGAAATAATTCTAAGAACTGACAGATTGGATTGCAAGAGACTAAAAGGCTTCTGTATAGCAAAGGAAGCAATAAGGGGACTGAAGAAACACCTTATAGAGCAGGAGAAAATCTTTGCCAACCCTACATCTGACAGAGAATTAACATCTAGACTCTCTAAAGAAACTCACCTAAAAATATTAAGCACCAAAACATACACACACAAAATCTTTATATGTCCTCCTATTAGTAAACAGCCAAGTGAACTAAAGAAGGGGAGGGGAGAGGTAGGGAGAGGAGCAGAGAAAAATGTAGAGCTCAATAAAAAGAAAGACAGCTCTCAAAAGACTGAAGACAATAAGTCAATAAACATAGGGAGAGATATTTAATATGCTTATCCATCAGAGAAATGCAAATTAAAACTGCATTGAAATTCCATTGTACCTCAGTCAGAATAGCTATCACCATGAGAACAAATGATAACAGATACTGGGGAGAAAGTGAAGATCGAAGAACCCTCATACAAAGTGGTGGGAGTCTATACTGGTGTAGCAAAACCTGTAAACAGGATTATCATCTGCTTCAGGTATCTATGCACTATACTTTTTTTAACCATAAACCTGAAGAAATCTAAGTAAGCATGGCACACAGATACTTGCACATCCATGTTTATTGATACAGTATTTATAATGGCCAAGATGTAAGACCAGCATGTCCATCAACAGATGAATTAAAAATAATGTGGTTTTAGGACCATAACGATGTCTCAAAAACTTGGTTAGCAGAAGAGAGGACTGCAGTTAGTTTGGATCAGCAGACAGAGACTCACTAGAGAAGGCTGGCATTGCAGGTTAGTTCTGGGTTTGATGAAGAGACCCTGTCTCAAAAGGCTAAGGTAGAAGAAGGCCTGAGAAAGTGGTATACTAGGTAAAGGCACTTGTTGCTAAGACTGACAGAATAAACTTGGTCCCCAGAACTCATATTATGGAAGGACAGAACCAGCTCCTACAAGATGTCTTCTGATCTGTGAGAGAAAGAGAGACAGAAAGAGAGAGAGAGAGAGAGAGAGAGAGAGAGAGAGAGAGAGAGAGAGAGAGAGAGATGAAAATATGAGTCTAGTGATTATGAGAGAAAGGAAGGGGACAAAGGAAAGGGGAAAAATAAATCAAGGGCAATGGGAGAAGGGGAAGGCACACATGCTTTCCTACATACACAAGAAAACTGTCAATCAATCGATCAATCTACCTGTGACATGAAAGCAAATGGGGAAACAGTTGGGAGAAAAAGAATAGAAAGAGTGAGTAGGAGGAATTGGCATGTGCAGTGATGGGGAGACACAGGAGCATAAGTTCATCCACCTAAATATATAGGCATCAAATGTCATGATGGAAGCTGAGAGTAGTAGCTGTCATCCCAGCACGGGGGATGTAGATGCAGAAGGACAAGGAGTTCAGTATCATCGTTGACAACACAGCAAGTTTGAGGCCAGCCTGGGTTACAAGAGACCTTAGTTCAAAAAAAATAGTGTCAATGAAACCCACTATTCTGTATGCTAAATTTTAAAAAATATAAAAAAGTTATATACCCCCAAAGTATCAAATCTGACCCAGATATTTGGAGTCACATAATCATGAAAACTTCCTCGTATCACACAAGCTGTGTTAGGCAGTTACTTGATAGTTTTGGAACTGAAATATTTGTTTATTGGGCTTCTATCATTTTACTAGTACTAGACTTTTATAGTCAGGCACAGGAACAAAAGCCTAAATCCCAGTCCTTAGGGACATAGAGGCAGAAAGATTATAAGTTCAAAGCCAGCTTGGAATGCAGGAAAAAAAACAATACTAGGTTTTTGTAAGCCTGTAGACAAGTGTCTGGAAGCAAAAATCTTTCTGGTGTTAGGGGTGATAGCAAATACATATAAACAAAAAAATCCAAAACAAAAACATCTTCCTTATTGGTCTCAATGAGGCTAACTGTGAAAAAGACCTATCATATGACATCCGTGCAGAATGTCGTGCAATGATTAGGTTAATTTTAGTAAGACAGGTAGCTCTGGAATGATGCTAACGCCTGGAGGCAACTTTCATTCCATGGAATAAAGACATGGGTGAGGTGAGTATCAAAGATGAATGGTGGATAGTTCAGACAGTATTATAAGAGAAAATAGTAGACTGTGATCAAAAGAGCATCCATTGAGCCTGAAGTAAAAAGCATTCTCCTTTAAAAAGTACAGAAAAATATACCTGAATCTAGCAGAAGGCAGGACAAGATCTGGGCACACATGACAGGATCTACAGAGTACTAATTCATAAGTAAGACGTACTTATGAATACTCCACATTTTGGAATCATGACATCAATTGGTCACGAATGAAAAGAATTGCAGAGAAAAGTCTAGAATCACAAACCTTGACCACAGAAGATTGAAGGCTAAGTGAACAGCAGAAAAGAAGGAAGGGAGCATAACACACTGTTTCCTAGACCAGTTTAATCATACCATCTGAACGTAAAAGGATTACCAGGAGGAGGCAGAAAACACGAGACCTCAATCTCCTGGGAGGTAGAGAGTGATTGAGAAGAGCAAATCCCCTTTTCTCTTTGCAGAAAGTCAGCCGACGCCTGAAGTTAAGAAGTCAAGAGAAGCACTTTAAGGAATTATTTGCACATGCAGAGACAGCCCTCAGAACAAACAGAAATAGAAACGGACGGCCCGCAAGAGTGGGATTGGAGCAGGAAAGTGAGCAGCATATGGTGGCTTTTCAGTGTGAGGCTTTTCATGCTATTTCATAGCTACACTCGGTTTTGGGTGTTTCCTTAAGAAGCTTGTTAGCTTTGTAAATGAAATTAAATACGCAACTATTGAACAACCTGATGTGTGTGTGTGTGTGTGTGTGTACAAACAATGCTCCCTGAATTAAAGTAAATTAACCACACTTATGAAAATGAAATATATGTATAGTCAAAGACAACTATTCCAGGAAAGTGAAGACCATTTGCAAAGCTGATATGGATGTCTATGTTGGATAATTTTAGCAGGAACACAATAGGAGAAACAATGTCCAACCTATTACTGCAAAAGAGGCTCTGGGGAAAAATATTTCCATATTCTTGGCTTTAAAGAAGCAGCATTCTAGAACCAGAAAACACTAACCTCGGAATATCACAGTATCCACATGAAGCCGAACAACAATGTCATGTGTGGGAGTCAGACACTGAAGTCATTCATTTCCATTAAATTCTAGAAAGCAACCAGGTTACACCAATATCATTCACATTGATTTGCAATTCTATGCAATGGAATTAAAAAGGGAGGGAGACAAGAAAGAGATGAGGAGGAAATATTTATGTGATAAAAAATGCAAGAGATAAAATTACATTTTGTGCTTGGCCCATTGGTTTCTGAATGCTGAGAAAACCCAATCATCTACCCAAAGGCCTCAAGGGTTGATGAAGGAATCCAGTAATACAAGAGCTTTAAAAATAAGCAGGCAATCATAGCAGCTCTCTTATATAGCAGCAATAGTCACTTGCAAACTCTAACAAGAAATAAATTAAATCATGATAGCAGCAAATACTCAGAAATCAACTTAGAAAAAAGATTGTGAGAACCCAACAAAGAGACCCCTAAAACTAAGGGACATGAAAGAACCCATAGAAAAGTAAAGATACATATTCATCCTGAATCAGATCCTAAATCTGAAGACGCCACCAACTCAGAGGGAAATTCTCACACACACAACCACAGTCTATATAATATTTACCATGTGACCAAAGCTCAAGAATTGTTCTGGATCATGAGCAGATAATTCTAAAGACTTCCCTAAAGAAGGAGCAGAGATCTCTACTTCTGCCCCACTGACATGTAAGGAGAAAGGCATGTGCTTTTGTGCCTCAAATTCCTCATAAAAGTCATGGTGAGTAAAAGTATGTTGCACTACCATAAGAACAAAGAGAGTAAGGGCACCAAGAATAGCCTAGGAGAGAGAGTTTTCTGAGAAAGACCCACTCTGACATACCAGAAGAAAGCTGGACAAGAGTAATTGTTATGTAATCATCTGAAAAACAGTGGATGAAAATTCCTCTTCATTCAAAGGCCCAAACATTAACAGTTAAGCAACTAACACACAAAGAAAGTTGAACATAAATAGGAATTTTAAGCATGATTTAATCTAGAAAATAATCTAGGAGGATATTTATCTCCTTAATAGATAGAGAAATAAATTTTGAAGCCTAAAAGCAAAAGAAAATACAAAGTACTTTTATTATGGACAGCATTAAAGTTAAAATTATTCAAAAAGTCTGAAAGCAAATAAAAATGAGCAAAATGGACTTTAAAATAATTAGCAGGTGGAGCATGATATTCTTCTAGAAATAACTTATAAATATCATAAAAAGATATGAAGTATTCAGGAAAAGAAACTTTAGAGGAAAATCATAAAATATAGTCATATTTGAGCTATAGATAAAGCTCAAGTAACTGTCACTCATGTGTGAGGACCAGAGTTCAGAGGCTCAGAACTATATAAAGCTAGGTCAGGTACCACATCCCAGTATCCTAGAGTCAAGACAGAGGCAAGAAAACAGTGGCACATGTAGAGTGAACACCTGTCACAAACATGGTAGAAGGTGACCTCCCCACACCTCCACACACCCACTATGACATGTACACTGCCCACAACATCCCACACACAGGTATATGCACAGGCAAACACACGCATACACTCTTTCACACGCATGTACATGCGCATGTACACATACACAAACAGTGTACATGTCTTATCAAATTAGTAAAGATGCTACAGCAGGGGTAATTTCACATCTTAGTATAAGCTCAGTGAGTAGTCTCTAGGTGCTTGGATTACACCCTAACCGAAGTATTTTTTTCAGAAGTATTTATTGAGAGGTAATTTGACACATATCATATCCCACATCATGGATCACAGTGTAAATCAGATTCTGTCAAAACACACACTAGAAAATGGACAATCCCAACTTGGAAGACAAGTTAAAAATACCAACAAAGATTTGCATGAGACATCTCAAAACAAAATTATTTATAATACTATAAGACAGGAATTGCTGCGGATTCCCTGGGGGCAAAGACATGATTCAATAATTTATAGTGTGGCAATGTAGTATAACATAATGATGAAAATGTGCAGTCACTAAAAATACTAATTGATGGGAAAATACTGGAAGAAATCCAAAGGAGAAGAAAACTTAACCATCACAGTTATAGTTTCTCTCATTTATGGATATATATATATATATATATATATGTATATATACATACATATATATATATTTAACCAAAGGAAGTGAGGTACACAAATGTAAAAGAATATGCATAGAAACAGCTAGAACAAGGTTGATGAAGAAACGGTTGAGGAGAGATCAACTTCCAATTAACTATAATAGATTAATCACACATATTAAGCTTGTTTTCTCCTTGGTTCTCACTAAAATGATGGCGTAGGATTTGCAAAGACAAAGCTCACACATGCATGGGAGCAGGAAAGCAAACAGTCAAAACAGATGGATGCCAACATTTCTGAATGGTGGAGAACAGTAACTGGGCAGGGCAGTGAGGTTCAACACCGGGCCGAGGAGTAAAAGGCAACAGACTCAACAGAACACTAGAAAGATCTAGAAATTGGCAACACCGGATTCCTCTGCCTGGAGATTCTTCTGCCTGGAGATGGGAGTGGCACAAGGAGCCAAAAGGGAACTATCTGAACGCCTGTTAAAAAATGTTAAGACCCCTAAATTCCCTCCTATATCCATCAAGCCTTCAGAAAACCACCCTTTCCCTTCCTAGGTGAGATGAATGGTTGAGCCGCAAAAAAACAGATCTAACAGAAGGGATCTCACACAGATGACATGGTGACCTGTTGTGGGAAGGTAAGGAGCTGGGAAAACCAGGAGTGCTAACCCTCTAGAAACAACACACTGTGTCAAGTGTCTTGCTCTGACTGCACCGAGAGCCAGCCTTCTATATACTCCATGTTTCCTTAGCAGAATAGCAGTGTAGCTCTTGGGAAACCGAGGCAATGCAGGAGAATAGAGCTCAAGTAAAAACCCCATGAAGGTCTCAGTGAGGTCTGCTTCTTCTCCATGCAATGCATCCTGTCACCAAATGAGCTCCTTTCCCAGTCCACTCCTTCTACAGGTTAAGCCTCCTTTTTAAATAGGAATAGACAGCCAGAGACACCAACAACCCAGCAATTCTTTACCATGAAAGGGAGAGGCAGGAATAATCTTAAAGCTGCAAAGAGAAGCCATGTATTCCTGGAGACCAAGGGGTATCTAGAGAATCAAAGGAGGACTCTCCCATGTCCAAAATGTAAAAATATAAAGAAAATACAAGAGATGTCTTAGAAGAAAAGTTAAAGAAACTCAGCAGGAAATAGTCATGAATAGGGAAGGAAAAAGAAAGGAAAGCAGGAAGGGAGAGACAATGGAATCCAGGGGGGGGAATAGGGATGGGGTTTGAGAAATACAGAAAAACATAACAATAATACATAATATGTGATTTAGAGTAGAAAAATGTTTCTCTTCTTAATCAGGCATGTTATGGATATAAAACGTTTCCTAGAAGTTTTTGGGTTAAAGGTTGTTTGACATTTGGTGAGATTTGGGGGAGGGATTGGGTCACCAGGACTCTTAAGCAACCAACAGACTAGTCTATGATGGACTCATAACTGGGTTGTACCATAGGAGGCACCGCCATCTTTCAGAGGTGAGATTCGGGTGGAAGAAGTCTGTCACTGGGATTTGTCCCCTGGGCACCAGGGCTTAATTCTACCCCCTTCCCCAGCCCCTTCTCTCTGCCCCCTGGCTGCCTGAACTTAGTAGTTTGCTTTTCTTCTGTGATGTCTCTTCTGTACCATCTCAAAGATACGGTTGGGCTATGGAGTGGCTCAGTCAGCAAGCAGCTTGCCTTGCAAGTATGAGAGAGTAAGTTCAATCCACAGAAACCATGAGGAAAGAAAGATGGGGTGGGGATGAGTAAGAAGGTAGAAAGTGGGTGGGGAGCTGGGTGTTGTAACATGCTTCTGTAATCCTGGAGCTGGTGAGTTAGAGACACATGGGTAAGTCCTTAGGGGCTTGCTGGCCAGTGAGTCTCCCCAAATTGGCAAGTTCTAGGTCAATGAGAGACCCTGCCTCAAAACAAAAACAAACAAGCATACAACCTTGAAATCATTTTGAATAATGGAAGCTGAGTTTGCCCTGTGACCTCCACATGCATGCTCACATGTGTACATAAACACACAAGTGTCCCCAAGCACACACACAAGAAATCTGACAACAGATCTAACCCAAAGAAAACCATAAAGAAAAGCTATGCCTTATTAAGAATGAGTTCTTTGTGTCCAGAGGCCAGGAGCCCCCTCTGTGACCCCCTGTTGTAGTCAGGCCTAGTTCCACAGTGGCAAATTCCAGGTAGTTGTATATCTTACTTCAAATAGAGGCTCCCCAAATAGTGTGAATGGCTGCTGAGACATCAGGGCTTCTGTCTAGCCTGTGCACTTCAGCTAGTAAACAAAAAGAACCACATTTTTGTTACGCCAAAAGTACATGCATTAGCTTCTACTCATACAAAGCTCTCCTGTGTTAGAAGCTGAGCCTCGTGACTTCTTCTTACACAACTGGCAATGCACAGCCAGGCAGAACAGGCAAAGAAAAGAAAGACTCTCATTAAAGGAGTTCAAGGCCCATGGTGATACCTGGGCACAGTCAACAGCTGGTTTTCAGGGCTGTGGGTTCAAAACAGAGTAAAACACAAAGTGAAGATTGGAGCTTTGGGGCAAACTGAACCCAGGTTTGATTCCCCCGTCAGGCACTTACCTCCCGACACTAATTTCAACACCTTTTGGCAGATTTCTCACCCATGAAACCAGGATGATAAAACCTCCTTTATAATTAGAACGATTAGCAAATAATTAGATGACAACAGCTAATGTTTATTGGACACTTGCTGCATCTGTGGCATCATGCCAAGCTTTTAATGTTCACGATTTCATTTAATCCTCAGAAATTAAGAATTAACTATTACCATCTGCGTGTTAAAACATAAAGAAATCACAGCACAGAAAGCCCAGGAAACCTATCCAATGTTAGTCAATAAAGATCATGAAACTTGGGATTCAAAGCCAGGAAGGCTGAGGCCAGATTGAATTACAGAGCTCTTCATTTCCCCTTGGTACAGGCACTTCTTGAGGTAGGTAGGAAGCAGCCCTCTCTCTTTGTCCCTTGCCAATGTCATAATGAGAGACCAAGACCCCCACTACAAGGAAAGGATCGCCCCAAGTTCTACAGGTGGTGGGAATACAGCCAAGATTCCCTTCCTATTCTTTTTTTTTTTTGATGGCTTGAGGCACCCCACATGCAATGGACCCTTAGGGCCTCATCTGAGCATACCGAGAATCTTGTTGACTCTCAGAATCCCCAGCCCTTAAAGTATCTTGCTCTGATACTCGTAGGCTTATACTGGATTATTTAAGAGTCTAGATCCCAACACCACCACCTGCATTTAGCAGGATTGCTTTGGTAGGCATTTGTTTTCTTACCACTAAGGTCATCTAATTATTTGCTCATCTAGAGTTATGGTCCAGAGACAATATCTGAAGTGGAATCTCAGAAGCCTATGGGGGATATCTCCTATTCAAATGACAACAACATCAATAGAGTTTGGCACCAAGGCCTTTCTACTTGCTATGTGCAGACAGGAACTGGAGAGGCCAAAGGGAAAAACAGGGCAGCTAGAGAGAGATAATGGTGATGGTGATAACGACATCCCATTGGCAAAAGTAAGAACAGGGAACATCCAGTCTGTTTACAGGGACACTGTCAGGACCGGGGGCTGAGGGGAGAGAGCAGTTGTAGGTGACTCTTGTTGTTCACATCACCACTGCAAGTCCTTCCTCCTCCAGGTTGGGACCCGAAGCACAAATCAGACATCTCAGCCGGGCGGTGGTGGCTCACGCCTTTAATCCCAGCACTCGGGAGGCAGAGACAGTCGGATCTCTGTGAGTTCGAGGCCAGCCTGGTCTAGAAAGAGCTAGTGCCAGGACAGGAACCAAAAGCTACAGAGAAACCCTGTCTCGAAAAAAAAAAAAAAAAATCAGACATCTCATCTTACTTCAGGCTTGACACCTGCCCCTTAACACATAACATCACAGCTCACTCACCAGAAACCTCTTCACTAACAAATCAAAATCCTTTGAAATCTCCACGTGTTTAACTGGGCCATTCATGATCTCTGTGTTTTCGGGCACATCACTGAACTGCCCATGAAACTATAGAACACAGATTCTAGTTCACACCCTCATTTCCAGTCACAAGCCCTTGGGACAAGTGGCAAGTGAAAATCCAGAATTCAAATCAGTTCTAGTTTGTAGACAGATAACAAAGACACCTGTAATATCTTACGGCTTCTGAGACATTTTAAGCTCAAATAAATACATATTTCCATACAAAAACTCTTAACAATGTGAGGTAAGTAAGGAATATACGTAGCTTCACTTCACTTTGAGTCAGATTCCACAGCTAAATGAATTTAGTGTTGAACTTGAGAAAAGACAATTTCCCCTGCTCATTGCTTTGGGGTTTCTCATTTCACATAAGCGGAGGTATGCCTGAATCTACTTCATGAATTCATGGCAAAGCACAAGAAATGGTCTACATGTAGAGATATCCTGCTGAATGGACAGCTAAATTCTTATGAGTGGCTATAGGGGAAAACATTCCATTCTCCCTACACCAAAATCCAACAGTCTCCATAAACATTATACTTTGGCCTGAATGACTCCATCTTCTGGGTTACAAGTGGTCCTTGGCTCTCAGAATGATCCAGTCTCTTTATTCTTTTTCAGTTTCCAAACCAAGGCCTCAATAAGGGACAATGTCCACCCTAATCATTATGCTATGACTTTTAATTCTACAATTAATAAGATTTGGCAAAAAAATCATTGTCCCATAAAGACCATTGTTAGAAATATCCTCAGAACCACCCAAGTCACATATTCTCCAAAGCTGTATGGCACAGTGAAAGGTTGGCAGACAGGATTCACGGGTCTCCTTCCTTGCTCATGAATGAAGCGGTGAAAACAAAAGGAGCCCATGTGAGTCCCTGTAAGGGAGCTGAGCAGCTGAATTGTGTAAGCTGGGGTCAGGAAAGCCTATCTAATGAGGTCTGTGTGATGCTGGACAAACTATTGTATGTCTGCCTGGGTTTCAAAGACTCCACCTGCCTCGTAGTTTCCAGCCAAAGAAACTTCCAGTCTTGAGAATGCCATTATTCTTCCCGAGAGCAATAAACGTTGGTTCCCTAAAGAGATTCGGAAAATAAACTGCAGCTATGGATATCTTATGATAGGCAATCCCTGGCAGGAGGTAAATAAGCAATTATGCAATGTGCATCTCAGTTGACATGAAGCCTTTGTGGCTGACACCGTCTCAGGATAAGCATGGTTCTGCAGCACCCTCGGGGACTTCGTTCCTCGGACCCTATGGTCTGTCCGCCCTGGTCATGGCCTCTTCTGGACAGCAACCATCAGGCAGAAGCCTGACGAAAGAAATCTCAAGAATGACTCCTTTTAAAAATAGCATCTCTCAAAGCTGAGGGTAATGCAGGTAAGCACAGCAGATGGTAGCATCCAAGTTGTCACTTTTTCCCCAAACCTGGGCAAAGGTGACCACCCCTGGCAGCCTGAGTCCAAAGTTGAGAAAATCGAGGCTGTGACAGGTTAATGGTATCAATTGGGAAGGGATGGGGTGAGGCAGGTCTCAGGGCTCGCTAAAGTATATAGGAAAGAAAGCATTCCCCTGGCAACAGCTTCAGCTCCCAGGAGCAAACAGGGCAGGGCTACTTTGGAATTGGATTGAAATCATCTATCTCTGTGCTTAATGTTGCATAGTGTGTGTGTCTGTTTATGCAACTATATTGGTAAATACATATGTGGGGTGGGATGCATTTTCACATGTGTGCACACGAGTAAGGAGGCTCTGCACTCTTTCCTCTTTCCCCAGAAAGAAAATCAACAGATCAGAAGCAAAGTATGTGTCATACACAAAAACCTCAGAAACACAGCTAAGAGAAGAGTGAGATCAATAACTTGTATTTGGCCCAACCAGAGGAGATGAGGAGAAGGAAAATGAATCTTCAGAATAAAACAGTGTTGCCAAATATGCACACTGGGGCCACGGCGGCAGCGTGAATGGCGATGATTATAGGATGGGATGGCCTAATGCTCTGAGTGCCAATACCTGGCTGTGATGCTTTAAGTGCCAATACTTGGCCATGATGCTCTGAGTGCCAGTACTTGGCCATGTGATATGCGCATTAATTCATCACTTTACTTCTTTCTCGGCAGTTGCTATAATGGCACAAATAGTAGAGGAAATGGCAGAAACAGTAACAGAAATAACAGTATTTTCAATTTTTTCCCACTTTTCTGTGATTAAAATAAAATAGGACAGGTCCCTGGTAGGAGTCTGTAAAATTCAAAGGGCATGAAGAGGAAAGTGAGAGCCCTGACGAGCTCGTCTGAAGAGACGAGCCTGGTGCCAAAGCTGCCGCCGCCTCCAGAGTGTCTACATTGCCACTTGCATAAAGAGGGCTTTTCTACAAGGGTCATCTGCCTGGCCTAGATGACTTCCAGAGGTAGAGAATGTCCCCAGAGCCAGTGATTTCTAAAATGCCAATGATTTCTTCTTCCTTGGAAACCTACAAAGTGTCAGACTGAAGACCAGTGCAATAGTTTCCTGGGGTGGGGGAAGAGCCCTGGTTGGAACCGTTCAGACAAGGTTTCCCATGGCAGCTTCCCACAGCAACGGACCCACACAGCCGTTGGGTCAACGGCTATAATCTATGTGCCAACACCTCCCTCTTGCCCAAATGCATGGTCCCTATTACATCCAATGTCTCCAAAGTTTTCTTTATACTCAGACATTCATAAAGCCATCCATCCATCCATTCAATAATTCACCAACTTGTGTGAGACCTCATGCCTAGACAGTGGGGTTCCACAGCAAAGATACCATGTGTTGCTTGAGGTTCATTCTGATCCCTGGTCCAGCAGAGGGCCGATTCTTCCCTGACCTCATTCAGAACTTTGGGCTGTCTCTGATTTCCTGAGATTCTGGGGATACGCCCGCTCAAGTCAGTCAAGAAGCAGCCTCACCTTTGGGGTTCAAGGATTGAATCCCCGAGGTTCTAGAGAGAGGGCTGAGCATCCTGCAACCTCTGGGCTAGTGCAAGGTAGCTGATGGACTTAACATCTTCTCCCCACCGTTCCTGTCATCAGCCAGCCTCCATGTGTCACCTGTAACTGCGGATGCCTGCCCGTTCCGTTGCTGCCTGCTCACTTCCTCCCGCTTTGATAAGGTCACCCACTGTGCTTTATAATGCAAAAATAATATTCCTGCTGCCAATGCAAATTACATCTGAACCATCCACCCTTCCCTGCCTCATGCAGAAAGCAGCTCCACAGGGGAGAGGCGGGCCAGGCTGCACATACAAGGCTTATTAAGACCTAATGAAACACCTTGTGGTGACCGCCCCCTCTGAGCAGAGCTCAACAAAATGCTTTACAGATGCAGATGTGAGAGCTGGGGCAAATGCTTCCACAGCACAAAAAGCCACTCCAGGAGGAACGAGCTGTTCCCCAAGTGTAAGGTTATAGGGATCCTTCCTTTTCACAATCAAGATATCACAACAATGGCTCCATCCAGTCTGGGGGGGGGGGGACACAGATATATCACCTTGGTTTAATAAGAAACTCACCCTACAAATCAACTACAGGTATTTGTTGAGATTCAGACATAATAGGGGATAGGGGTTCTATGCATTCAAAGGGGTAAAAGTTAAAGCATTTGGAGACAACTCTTCAGAGGTCTCTGTGTGCTCATTGGGAGCCTGGGTGCCCCTCTGGCTGCATATGAGGTGATGAGCTCTGGAGAGCCTGTTAAGGACACATATGGGTCTGGGGATGGGTTCCAAGAAGATTACAATGCCTGAATTTTCCCCCTTTCTACTTACATGTGTCTGCATCTAACCTCAAGTATGTTAAAAAAAAAAAAAGAAAAAGAAAAAGAAAAAAGAGGCTATGGAATCAGGGGCCCTAGCACAGTGGTCAGAAACAGAGGTAAGTACAAGCTTTATCTCCACTCCTAGCCAACAATGTGGCTCTAAAAAAAAAAAAAAAAAAAAAAAAATCTGCCCTGCTCCATGTTTGACTTCTCTCACTTCAGTAACAAAGACAATGATAAAGTAATCTCCTCCCATTTTTTAATGAAGATCAAATTAGATCATGCCTAAGTAGTCAGGGTCACACTGGGTATGTTCAAGGGAGGGGAATCAAACAGATCTGGTAAACAGCTTATGTACAAGACCATAGATCTCCCATGAGTCAGGACAATGTATGTCTGGGATTAGAGACGTCTATCTCCAAGGTCAATTGGAGTGGTTAAGTTCAGCTTAACCCTGAAGCCTTAATGAATCAAACCTCAGTTCCATGATATACTTATTAGATAGCCTTGAGCAAGCAAGTTAGATCCTGACCCCTGTTTTTCTCAGGACTTTTTAGAGAATTATCTCTAACCCACAGGACCACTTTGAAACTATTCTTACCAGACTCTAGTTTAGAGAGGACAGTGATGAGGAGACTCCTTTGACAGGACCTGCGACCCTCAGTCAAGGGACATGGCTGGCCTAAGGCAAGGTAAGGGACAGGTTCAGAGAATAAGTACCAACAACATACTTTCCTGTTGCTCTCTAGTTTCCAGGTGTACAAGGGCAAGGTTGAATCATAAAGTCGCCATCCAAGGACAGAGGACACGGCTGAGTAGGACAGAGGACATTCAGAGGGTCACGTGGACGGCAACAGCATAGACTATAAAACATGCAGGGTTTAAGCAGACATGCTGCCTGACAAGTTTGCTCTAGCGATCACCTTGGATACACAGATCTGACTCTGGTCACCAGGAAGCTAACTGGAGTTCTGAAGACAGACGCCTTAGTCTAGGGCATTCACCCACCTGACTTACCCCGAGAATGCTCATATATTTTAGAGGCAACGACTCAGGGTAGTAAGAGGCTCTGGGCGTTTCTGTCCTCAGAATGGAAACTAAAGTCCTTCTAGCAGCCAAAACGGCCCTTGCCTTGCCTAACATCTATGGCATTGGCTAAGAAAGAGAGACACAGTTCCCAAAGAGTAAATCTTACCTTCCCAATCATAACCAGCTAACACCCTTTTGAAATGTTCTTGCTTGTTCTAGGGCTGAATACAGAACTTCATAGAAAATGTAACTTTTTTTTTCCATAAAACAATTCCCTGAAGTGACAACATGGGACAATATATGTTCTGAGTCATATATTGTTTTTGATATAACCCTTGTGCAAACATCACAGAGCACACCTATATGAACCAAGATGCTTCCATCACTAGGCAGTATAATCTTATGAGACCATTGTCATGTAGGTGGCCCGTCATTGGCCACAACATCATTATGCAACACATGACTGCAAATCAACCCAATTGATGCAATATTATAGCAAGCTGAGCATGCCCACCTCTGAGGAGAACGGAACAGATAAGATATATTTTCAGGCACCACCCTGGAACTCTCTTCATACATCCATAGGTTTTCCAAACCAGGAAAGGCTCCTTCTCCAAGGTAGATTTTAAACAGGCTTTTGTATATTCCAAGTTGACCTTAAGTTCACCACATAGCTGAGGATAATCGTCAACTTCGGACCTTACTGTATTTCTCTTACCAGAGCTAGAATTATAAGTGTGTGTCACGACACTTGATTTGTGCAGCCCTGAAGTTTGAACTCAGTGACTTTGAATGTTAGGCATGCAGCCTCCCAACTGAGCTATATCCCCACTCCGAAAAGGCAAAATTTTAAAAACAGGAGATAAACTATGGTTCATTCAGTGAGGGCTAACTGGGATTCCATTAATTACTAGTGTCCATTAACCATGTATATGTATGCCATACATGTGCTGTCTTCCTGGGAACCAACTTTTGGCATCCCCCAGCAGCAGGATGACAGATCCATGTTATTCCATTGCTACATACTATTGTCTTGAGGTTTTCTCCTCGAAAGGCATCCACTTTTATCTACTCTTTCATGACTGACTGATCAACTTTACCCACAGCCCATGGCCTGATCCTTACTCTCCAAGATACCCAGAAGATGCTCCAAGACCCAGGAGCTTGTAAGAAAAGTTTCTCCAGGAGTTTACTTGAGATTCTTCCTGACCATGCAGTGCTTTGAAAGTGGCTGCCTAGCAATGGGTTTTTGATCCTACTGCACGTACTGGCTTTGGGGGAGCCTAGGCAGTTTGGATGCTCACCTTACTAGACCTGGATGGAGGTGGGTGGTCCTTGGACTTCCCACAGGGCAGGGAACCCTGATCGCTCTTTGGGCTGACGAGGGAGGGGGACTTGATCGGGGGAGGGGGAGGGAAATGGGAGGCGGTAGCGGGGAAGAGACAGAAATCTTTAATAAATAAATAAACGGAAAAAAAAACTTAAACAAAAAAAAGAAAGAAAGAAAGTGGCTGCCTGGAAGTGCAGCCCTGTAGCCCATCTGCCTTTTCACTCGCTGTCCTCTGATGTCCCAAGAAACTCACAGACCCGATTATCAAGGTCTCCACACAAGTGTCATCCTCTTTGGTCCTCATTAGAGCCCTTGGTAGCCGGCTCATCGCTAAGTCAGACGTGCAAGCTCGGTCTCCTTGCCACTTCCTTAGATCTTCACTTAATCACAGCTGTGCCCTCCCATCCACCACTCTGCGCTGTTTCAAATGTCCACGCTACCCATCCTCTGATGTTCTTTTCCACTCATTAGAGTGGAACATTTTGTTCCTGTCTCATGTCTCTGTCCCTTGTACAATTCAAGGAGCACTTGAGTTTCTATCCCTGCTATTATCTCGCATAATAAATGGCATCTGCCCACGGCCGACGAGAGGATGACTGCCGGACTTCCTGTTTTCCACGGAACGTATCTAAAGATACAATGAGTCGGAACGCCCCCAGCTCCTGATGAACACTGTTGCTTTACTCGTATTGATTTCTATTATTTTTACTTAATTCTATTAATTCTAACCTCGCTCGATGCACTTCTCTCTTCCTAATCTAATTCTCAACGATCCATTACAGCATCCATAGCTATATCTCCCTGTTGGTCTGGGAGACGCATCCTTCGCGTCCTCAAAAGTATCCAAGTTGGGAGAAAAATATCTACAGTCACCATGGTTTCGGAGAACAAGATAATTTCTGTTTTTTAGCCATTACTTCAGCTCCAATTCCAGATGTTGAGGTGACAAAGCCTGGGTCATGAGATATTAGCAAGGAGGCAGACAGCACTGTCCACGGCTTTGAAACCATCCTGGCAGCTGCTGCACCTACTTAACTCTGCAAAAGCAGCCACAACGGTTAAGGAAGAGATGCAGCCTGTTTCCATATAATATAACAGTCAAGCTGCCAGACCTGGAATTCAGGCCGTGGCTTGTCAACTTGTGATGAAAAAATAGATATTATATACTACATGTTTATTTTAGCTGATCATAAGATTGATATTTCCCCCACTCCGTGAAGACCATGTGTTGACATTTAAACCTGGAATGTCCCCCAGTGGGTCTTGTTTTGATTCCTGGACTCAGGTGTGTAGTACTGTTTTAACGGCTGTAGACTCTTTAGGAGGTGGGGTCTGGGGCTGGGCTTTAGAAACTTATAACCACTCTTGCTTCTGGTCTGATCCTTACTTCCCATATGCCACCATGTGAAAAGAGGCTACTCCTTTCTCTCACCTACAGGGACTGAGCCACACTGCCATGCCCTCCCCGTCATAGCAGATTATGACTTTCTAATAACATAAGCCAAAATAAATCTCTCCTCTCTCAAGCTGTTTCTGTCAAGTAATTTGGTCACAGTGACAAAAAACGTGATGGTGACACCGTGGGAAAGGCTGAGTGGGACTATGGGGGGCATTACGAGCTTGATGGTGTATTTGCTATAGTGAAGAGACGAGTAAGACACGCAAGTGAACATAACATGTTGGCAACTGGTATTTCCAAGCGTAGTTTGAGGAAAGCCTGAGTTGGAGATAAAAAATAAAATGGAGCCTACATTCAGACAATAGTAGACTTCAAGACCACCACCTAAGATAGATCTCAATAGAATCTGCCCAGCTGTGTAAAAGCAAGTGTGGTCTATCCACTCTACGAGGGCCTGAAACCAGCCAAGAAGAATGAGAAAAAATCAAAATAGTCTGAGGGCTTCGGAGAGAGTGTGATGATCCAGGAGCCAAGTGATAAGTCAGCTTCAAGAAGAGGGTCATGGACTGCACTAGACAGGATTCGCCAAGCAAGATGAGTGTCGCCATATTTGGCTATGGAGGTCACTGTGACCTTGGCTACATTAGTTCTGATGGGGAGGTGGGAACAGGGGCAGATGGCTGCAGTGACCAGGTGTGCCATCATGAAAGAAGAGGGACTGATGGCAATGACTATTTGTGGTCTCTTGAGGCACTTAAATGGAAAGAGAATAGAGAATTTGGGTTTTTTATTTTAATGATACTTTTAAAATTCATTTAACATATGAAATCAAACATCATTACAGTTTCCAAATCTTCTCATACAAATACCATGTAAAATCTAACTGCATTTTGTTTTATCCTTTCTAATATATAATGATCTCCTTTCCCCACTAACTCACCATTTTTTCTAATTATATTAATAATCAATTCTTTCTCCACTAATGCAAAACCCATAATCATACATAATAAATACTTATGCATACTCACATTATTTTTACACCCTTTTCTGTTTGGCTCCAATTATAGTTCAGTAGCCACAAAACAATGTGTTTATAGAGTTCTATCATTTTAGGAGTCTTTATAACTTTTTAATGTGCAAATCACCCATTTTGTTTTAAGTAATTAGTTGTTACTATTCTTAGGGACATATTCTTTTTCCATACAAACCTAGAATGATTTCTGACAGCTTATAAAAACACAAATAGGTAAGACAGTTAAGGGAAAGCTAACATGACTAATGCTTCTATTCAGAAATGTGCTGTTTTCCCAAGCATTCAAGTCTTTTGTGTGCTCATGTTTTAAGTTTTTTCATTCAGGCCCTACATATTCTTATTATCTTCATCCTGAGCCCTTAAAATACTCTGATCTATATTATTATTGGGATTTCCTTTGTTCTGTATGTGACATCTCAAAAACTGCACACATGAGAAAAGCTAACTTTTTTGGAATTTATTTTGTATCTGGCTCCTGAAACCTCTCCCTAATGCCAATGGATTTTTCGTTGATATGCTTTTTGGAATATTAATTTTTAAGAATATTAATTATATTTTTTCACAAGGCCTCTGTCCTTTGATTTTTCTAATCCAGGTTTTTTTCATCCTTAGGAGGATATTTTTCTACAATCTGGAAGTGTGTCTTTCACACAGGGATTTTATCCACATGAGGCTGTCCCACCTCACAAACCCACTCATCTGACCTGACTACGTGTCTTCAGTTCATGATACTGTGCAGGAGGGAACTCTAGCTCACCAGCCTCGGGTGGAAAAGAGCATAGACCAGAAGTAGATGTAACTACAGAAACTCACCAAGAAATCTGGACCTCCTAATGGAGTGGCCATCCGCCAATCTGAGTAACAGAGAGAATATGCAAAATACAGGCTTGTCCTGGGTTGCCGGGATATTTAAGAAATCAAATGAAGTAACGAAGCTTTCACAGCAAAGATCAAGCCAAAGCATCAGGAGGTGGGAGGCTGGCAGCCAGAGGCCGGATGGCAGAACTCCTAGAGGCAGCCTAGTGATAGTCCAGAACGAGAGCAAAACGAGTTGAATCAGGGATGTCTTTTACTCTTGTGTACCAAGACCAATTCCACAACAGAAATGTGCCTTGGATCGGGCAGCTCTCCCTAAGTCCTTTAATCCAAGCCATGAACCAGGGGGCCACGGGGACAAATGGGCAGGAGTCAATTGGTAAAACATGGAGACTTGAGTCTCATCGCTAAAAATCACATAAAAATCTCCGAGTGATGGAACATAGTTGTCATCCAAGCACTGGGGACACTGAGACAAAATGATCCCTGGAGCTCACTGGCCACTCAACCCAGTCTAAAAATGGTGAGAGACCATGCTTCCAAATATAGAAAATGCACAACTTCTGAGGAAGGAACTGAGGCCCATCTCTGGCTCCCACACACACTCACACACATATGTGCAAAACACACACCTGTAAAATTTAAATTTGATAAATGTTGGATCCTACCATCTGGAAGGTGTTGAGAATGCAGATAAGAAGGGGGGGGCACTGGTCCTCTTCACACATGACTTACGTTCAAAGAAAGTCTAAAGAATTCCTCCAGAGAAATAAACTACTGAAGTCACAGAAGCTGAGTTTAGTGCGGGATTACCTAACCATACCTGTTGCCCATCCTAATTCTCCCCAAGAAGCTTCCCTAAGCACACAGTGACAGAATGAATGGGAAAAACCACCTGCCATGTGTCTTATCCTCATCTCTGCACGGCACCTGGTAGCAGCAGAATCCACAGCCCACGTAATCCCAGTTCCCCCAGTTCCTTGCAGCCCAGCAGACGGGGAGGCACAATATGCCTGACTGCCTAGGAAGCAGCATGGTAGTTCAGCAATCACAGGGGGAAAGTTCCCAAATTCTCTAAGCTTTGCTCATTACCATAAACCTTGGAGAGGTCTGATAAGGTTCAGCCTTTATCTCCAAGCCTGCTTGCTCCCTCTCTGCTCAGAGCTGCAGCTGGGCAAGGGATCGCCTTCTTTGCAAGGAGGCAAATTAAATTAAATTAGATCCGTGATGCTAGGTCCAAGAGCAGCAGCAATACCATCAATAAAATTAAGATCTTGAAGGGAAAACAAGAAAACAGTCCTCTGAAAGCCACTGCCCAGTTAAAATCCACTCAGCACTGAGCCCCTCTATGAACATGGGATAATACAGGGGTTGGGGGAGCGGGAGAGGCCCTGCAATATCTTTTGGCAGCCTGGACCTGGGTCTTTTGTTTGCCATCCTTCTATTCTTACAAAAGCACTTATCCAATAATGTGTTTGACATATAAATTGGCCATTTCGGTGAATATGGTCATTGAAAACCCTTTGCAAATAAGAGCATGTCACACTGGCTGTGCAAGAGTGTATTTATAATCACACAGCAAGGTAGAGTGGAAAGGGTGCCAAGTCTTCCAGAAACTATGGTGGCTGGCATGCCATTCACAGAACTTCCATCCCCAGAGCTGGATGACATAAACAAGAAGTTCAAAGGACCAGGAAAACCCGATTGGTCCTAAAACGCAATAAGCACCATGACTTCATGTTGAAGATTTTCAAGGTCATCTGGGTTCAACGAAAAGGAGAAGAATTCACATCTTTTCTTTTAAATGGGATGGCACTGTTGAGGCTAAATACAGAAGTTCCTGATTTAAAAGAAGCAACAGAAAAATGGTTGTCAACCCTAAGGGAAGACATGAGCCACGCAGAGAATGTTACCCCGCTATAGCTGAACATCTTCCCCTAAACTCCTCCCTAGACCTTTTTATCGTGCAGCAGTGATAATAAGTCACAGGAAACATGAGACAGGGAAAGACAACAAAAAGGTTTAAGAAAACAAAAACTAAAACCTCTGAAACAGAAGGGCCTCTTCTTAAAAGGGGTGATTCTATCAATTCTGGGGAACAAAAAGAAGCTATAGGCAATAGCCCTGATCCCCTGAGGGCTTGCCCACTGTGACGTCAGTAGAAATGATCTTACGGACAGCTATTAGATATAGTTAGACATCGAAACAAAGTTCCCATTGTCCCTAGTCTCTATGTCTAACTAAATCTGATAGTCCCATTTTCAAGTCCCCAGAGGCTTCCTTTCTCCTAAGAGGGAAGGCAGACACTGCTCAAATAAACTAAGAAACTTAGCAGAAGAGAATTTAGCATAGGGGCTGAAAAAAATGACTCAATGATTAAGAGTACTTCTTGCCTTCCAGAGGAGCCAAGTTAAGTTCCCAGCCCCCACATCAGGCAGCTCACAAGTACATGCAACTCTGGCCACATCAGGCACCACATGTGATATACACACATACAA
>NC_022033.1:16087635-16102521 GCF_000317375.1 Microtus ochrogaster | reverse complement strand
CACATACATACAAGCACATACACATACACACATATAAATATATGTATATATGTATATATATATATGAATAAAAGTAAAATTATATCTTAGAAAAAGAAAAGAGAGAATTCAAAAATAACTAATTTGGGTCAAATAGCATTATCGTGTGACTGCCCTGCTCCTTGACACAGCAATCAAGTGAAGGGAAAAAACTAAAGTTCTTCATATTAATTCAATGAACATTGTATGCCTCCAAAGCAGGTGTGGCAAGCAAATGTCTTTTTGCAATTCTTATGCAAGAAGAGGTTCTCTGGGAAACAGAGACAGACCACTACTTTGTAAAACCGGGAAAATGAAAGAGAGTATAAACTCCCTGGAACAAGCAGTTAAGTAACAAGAGCAAGCGATGGTGTTTTACACATGGGAAACACTTTAGCTTCAGGTCCACAGGTAGGCAAAGTTTACTCCTTCCCTGGAACTCTGACCTGAAACCCTGACTATGTGTTGGCAAGATGTGTGGAAGCTCGACACACTCTCAGGCCTGCAAAGGCTGTCATCTCGTCTCCACGGGAAGTGGCGTGGAAACCAAAGCCTTGTACTCGTCAACAGGTGCATATGGATGAAGAGGGAGGAGGGACAGGCTAAAGAGCATGGGAGGGCAAGCACCAACTGCTGTAGAAGGATGACCACTCACCAGCACGCACAAGTCCCACTTAGTCAATTCTGCACGCTTGTTTCTATCCTGTGGGGTGCATGCCCGCAGGTAGACTACAGGCTCATTTAAAAACTCCATCTTTCACTTGCTTTGAGGGCTGTCAACTGTTTTCCGCAGGGGCTTTACCGTTTTTGCAAACCCACCAGCAACACGTCAGGCTCTACTCTCCTCATTCTAGACCTTCCTTATTTTGTTGTGTAGCCGTGATGAGAAGCTTCATTTCCTGGAGGCTCCATTTCCCTCACTTGCCGAGATGGCGTTAGAGGTCGCATCCCTATTTCTGGGCGTGTTTTGTGTCCACACCTCTCATTCCACATCAGTCCTGACCCTCCACCACCCCCGTCTGTTTCCGTGAGTTCGCTGACAGTGTGAAGTGCTGTAATGAAAAGTCTTGGCTCTGCTCCGACTTAGCACTGGAATTATCTTAATGCGTGTCCTCAACTTATATTAATGCGCTTCCATTTCCATCCGCATCTCTCGAAGTTCCTCCCCTCCATCTATTCTTTTTACCTTTCTGCAAGCATCATCTTGTTCTGTCTGTTGGCTGTCAGCTTTGCTCTCCAAGCTTTCGCCGAGTTGCCAGATTCTTGGCTATTTCTCCACCCTTAGCTCATAACTACTTTCCCCCCAAGCTCAGCAACTGTTAAGTGGTCTTTGTGAAATCCTATTAGGATAATCTCCCTGCCCGTGTCTCCTCTCAGCTGGGCTGCCTCTGGAAACCTCAGCTGTCTATTTCCCCACAGGCTGGCTCCTGAGCCGTCCGGCAGCTCACTTACTCACAAATGTGCTTACAAGGGCTCAGAAACCATAGAGCCTTGCAGTCCGTAAGTGACAGTTTAACTCACTGGGGATGTACCTGAGATGTCACCTCCTGTAGGGAGTGTTTCTTCTTCTTGACTTGGGATCCCTATTTTCTGCCTAATACCAGAGATGAGGAAGCCCCTCCTCTGCTCCCTACTGAACTTTGTGTTGTTGTATAGGGGATATGAATAAATGTTTTCTTCTAAAGAGCTGATTGGAGTGCTGCCTACCAGTTTATCTATTAGATCTAAAACTCCTGTAACGTAGGCCATGGCATAGGTAAAAATACTCATAGTATGAAAACTTGCCATAGTAAAATGTTAGCAAAGATTTTACTAAAGAACTAGGGTAAAAAGCAGATTTAAATAACAGAGAAATACCAGGAGTAGTAGGAAGAAACTTAATGAACTAACGTAGTAAGGTTCTGGCTAAATGTCAGTCACGGTGATCAGATAGATCCTCTGATTATTTACATCCTCCCAAAATTCCTCTGTTGACATCCTAGCCCCCAGGGCGACAGCATTAGAGGATGAGACCACTGCGTGGTGGTTATGTCTTGAGAACAGAACCCTCGTGAGACTAACTAACTCCCTTATAGAGGAGACCCCAGAGGGCCACTTGGCCCCTTCCACCACATGAAGACACAGCTCTGTGCTGGCTACTGTTATATCAACTGTGACCCAGGCTAGAATGATCTGAGAGGAAGGAACCCCAATTGATAGAATGCCCCCATAAGACTGGGCTGTAGGCAAGCTCGTAGGGCATTTTACTAAGTAGTGATGGATGTGGGAGGGCCCAGCACATAGTGGGTAGTGCCATCCCTGGGCTGGTGGTCCTTAGTTCTATAAGAATGCAAGCTGAGAAAGCTATGAAGAGCAAGCCAGAAAACAGAACCCCTCCACGGCCTCTGCATTGGCTCTTGACTCCAGGTTCCTACCCTGTTTCAGTTCCTGTCCTGGCTTCCTTCAGTGACGGACTACGGATGTAAAAACATTAAGCCAAATAAGCCCTTTACGGCCCAGTTTGCTTTTGACCACGGTGTTCATCATAGCAGTGGTAACCCAGACGAAGACAAGCTCCAAAGCTCTGTCTATGAGAAGAGAGCCCTCATTACACAAAGCCTACTAGAGAGGTCATCTTGGATTTAGCCTTCGTAGAATGTCAGACTACAAAGGAAAGAATGAAATTGCTGTTCCTAAAAGCTAACTAGTTATTGTATTTTTCTAACAGCCTGTTACTTTTAACTGACAACTTGATACAACCGAGAATCATGGCCTGTGCGCATGTCTGTGGAGGATTGTTTTGTTTACGTTAGGTGGGGAAACCCGCCCACCATTGGTGGAACATTTGCTGCCTTTGAATCCTGGGCTGTGTAGAGAAGGAGAAAGCGAGCTGAGCATAGCATTCATGCACATGTCACTCCTCGTACCTGATTATGAATTATGAATATGACCAATCCCCTAATCTCCTGCCACTGTGACTTCACTGTTATGTCGGATGATTACCTGGAGTAAAAAAAAATATACCCTTTATCCTTTAAGCTGCATTTACCAGGGTATTTTTAAATACATTAACAGGAAAGCAAACTAAGGCAGAATCCAAACAGGCTAAACAGACACCAAGGGGGATAGATGGTCCGGTAAATTAACCTAGTCCTAGAAGAGTTCTTTTGAAAACTAGACTGGACAAGACAAGGGTCAAAGTCAAGGACTAACTGGAGCTTCACTCACAGGTAGTCAAGCAGAAACCTTTTCACCCAATACCCACCCAAGCCCTAGCCTTTATGTTGTTGGCACTTACTAAATGTATGCCATGCCAAACTAAACTTCATCCTTAAAGACACTCCACTGAACTTGAACATGGGTTTCAGGCTCTTGCCTTTGATCCTCCTGGAGCTGAAATGTAAATGGTGCCCTAATGGTGCCCAAGACACTCCAGGTGTATAAGGAAAGAGAAGAAGATACGGGAGAACGAAATGAACTAAGAATACGCAGTGCCATTCTCCCAGGACTTTACAGCAAACTATCCCAAAGAAGCCTCGAGGCCACCCTGGGAAGCAAGCCGATGCTTTCTGTAGTGCAATAGCTAGAGCAGAATTCTGGGAAGTCAAGGTCACACACCCAGAGCTTGTCACTTTATGCTTATCTCTGATTATTTCCTTGCAATACCATTTCAAGAATAAATTCTGGGGCCAGAGATATACATAGTTCATGTTTCTGACAGAAGTTAAATTGTCTTCTCTAAATATTGTACCAATGTGTCTTACACTGACAGTATTTCTCAGAAATCTCACCAACACAGACTTTGTCTAATGGATCATTTGTCTTTCTTTCATTGATTTGTAAAAGCTCTTTCCATATTCATGGTATCAATCATTTGTTTTGTATAAATATATACATATATAGCTATATATGTATATGTATCAGGACTCATTTTATTGTAGATCTTTTATTTTGTTTAATTTTTAGGGATAAATATTTGTTGTTATTGCTACTTTTTTCCACAGAAAACTGTCCTAAGATTAAAATTATTTAAACATTCACTTGTGCATCAAATAATTTTTTATAGAGAGTTAATTCTTTTACATTTAAGTAGTACTTATTTCATTCATCTTAAATACCATTTGATGGCAAATATTAAAAAATCAATCCAAACTTACCCCGGACACCTCGCTGTAAATGAGTCTTCATCCTGACTTATCACACTTACTGGAAGTGTCAAGCTTATTTATAATATACGGGTACATGCTCATACACACACAATCATACAAGCATATACATGTTTCTTTATAGGACACATTCTGTTTTGTTGATCTTCTGGAAGTAGGAAACTTCCTCCACTGCTGTCTCCCAACATCTGGCTGGGCATCTGTACTCATTTTTTTTTTCTAGATAAACTAAACAATCTATTTGCAACCCTGCTCATAAATTGCCACTGTAATACACTTTAAGTGTAATACACTGTAGTACTAAGCCCACAGGATTTAAAGTAGGAAGTCTTTGCCAAGGAATGAGACATATCCATCTCTTTGCTTATTTTCCCCTGTTTTGCTCTTCAGCTTCCTTCTAAAGTTCTTGAGTTTACTCAAGTTTTATATTCTTTTGATGCCTTCACAAGATTAGGCATTTAATATTATTTTTATAACTAGTTATTACCAAGGTTGAGGAAATTGTTGATTTTTTGTATGATTATTCCCTGACTAGCTGCCCTGTTGGACTCTTTTATTGGGGTTGTAACAGTTTTTCACTTATTTCTCTTGAGTTTTTTGGTGAATAATAATATCCTCTGCAAATAACAACTTTATGTCTCCCATAATTACACTTTCCACTCAATGGCCAGAAATCCCTTCATGAATGTTAAATAATTTTAATGCTCATAAGCATCCCACTTTTAGGATATGGGTTGTTGGTTTGGAACAGGCATGTTCCATCGCATTAAAGAAAATAGCTTTTTAGGTCTTTTCGGGGTGATAATCACCCTCTGTTCTCCCACCAGCTCCCTCCCCATCAGTGTCCCAGCTTGTCAGTCCAGATAAAATCTCTTCCCTGCTCTGGACTTAGGAGGGCAACCTCTGTGGCCTTCATCTCCAAGCATCCTGCACCAGCTACCCTGGCTCATTGTGGCCGAAAGGCAAACACTGAGAGAAGACAACAGTATGTCTGTGTTCTCCATAGTCCAGGCAGTCCCCTGATGCCCTTCCCTGGCCTTGCCTCTTACACTCTGCACTGTGGTCAGCCACTTGTGCTTAGCTTCCTTGTCAATGCCCATAACCCCGATTCTACCAAATCCATTATTCTCCATTTACATCATTCACCAATCACACACTTTTCACTCAGACTTTCTTTGATTGATAAATTAGGGCCTATTGTTGACTCCTTTCCAAACATCAACAATGCAAAAATAACCCAAAATATTTTCTCCTTTGCAATATGAATGAAGTCATTTACTATTCGTGCATTCATCTGGGAAGACGGTTTGAGGTCCTACTATGTGTCAGCTGCCACAGTAAAATGGAGCTCAGGATTGAAAACAATGAGCTAGAGAGATAGCTTGGTTGATAAAGTCGGTACCAGGAAACCGTAAGGACCGGCACTCAATACCTAAGCAAAAGAGTCAGGCACAGCAGCACTTACTCGTAGTCTGAGGATTTGGGAACAAAGACTCGTAGAACTCTGCAGTGCACTGAACATCAAGCCTCACCTGATCGGCGAGCCCCCAGGTTTCAGTGGAAAACTTGATCTCAATACATGAAGGTGGGTTGCACCTGAGAACTGATACCCAATGTTGAGCTCTGGCCTCCACCTACTTGGTATAGACTCATGAATAAATGTATATATATATATACACACACACAATAGACAACACACAACACACACACACACACACACACACACACACACACACACACACACACCTGAAAACAACATGAAATAAACCAGAAACATTCTCTGCCCTTCCTTCTGTTCTCTTAGCAAAAACAAACACTCAGGCGAATAAATACATAAAGCATCTAAACATGATGGAGGGGACCAGAAAGTGTGTGTGACAACCAGAGCCTACATATGCTTAAAGGAGGGTCAGAGAATACGAGAACACTTCTCACAGAAGGTGACAGTTAAGTTGAAAGACAGCTGGGGAAAAGCCTCCCATCAGTACCAGTCCCCGACTGAAGGTCTTCATAGGGCAGCCCCTGCAGGGAGTGTGTCGGAAGGTGTGGGAGGCCAAAGAGCAGAGTTAGATACACACAGCTCAACACGAGCCATACCAGTTCTTTGTAAATGTTAGCAGCTGCGATTTTAAAAGTTTGTTTTTATAAAAAAGTAAAGTTAATTTTATCACACTTTACTTGGCTCATCAGAATCCAGAAGTCCATGCAAACAGAACATCCTCCAGTGCCCCAGTCCCTCACAGAAACTGTGTGCTGCTGGCGTATGACTAACACGCCTTCCCGAGTATTTGGCCACTGCTTTTGCACTAAATCTCTGTGTTCCGGTGTGTACTTTAGACTTCAAGCACATCTCATTTGGACTAGCCACACCTTAAGTGCTCAGTGGCCTCATATGGCTGGTGGACGCTATGGTGACAACACAAAGCTAGATGTTGTTCCTCAGGCGTGGGTGACAAGGTCTTGTGTGACCAGCAGGGAAAGGATGCCTGGGACTTATCTCTCTCACTCCCAACATCACGTGGGGCACACAGTAGGCAGTAGCTGTACCATAAACACCCGCCATACAGAGTCAACTACAGAATGGATTCAAGGATCTTGAAGGCAGAGACACAGCACCAAAATCATTTCAATACATTCTTTAGAAAACTGGGCCCATCCTGGGACCTCAGGCAAGGGAGGAAGTTGGAGACTGCTTGTTGAGGCTGCTATCATGGGGCTGTTCAAAGCCATTGCTGCCATGGCCAGGAGCTTGGCACAGCTGCTCTCTTAATTCAGAGAGATCACGTCGCACCATATGCCAGGGAGCAGGAGGGAGGGAGCCCATTAGCATTCATTGTAGGCAGCTTTTCATTTGGAAAAGCACCTCGAATGTGCCGATTCACATGGCTTTGCTTCATTTTTCAACATTCATGAGTGTAATTGCATTTATTTTTCTCGTCAAGACTGCAAAACAAGTGATAATTTACTATATTACAGCCCGTATCGGCTGGGTTTGCAGCCACAACAACTTTAATCTGCCCTCCGAGGGGCTGGGTGGGTGAGCGGGGGGGTGGTCTTTTCAGGAAGCACTACAGCTCTTTGACACAGGAAGTTGGGAACCAGCTGTTCTTGAAGGTCACTGTAACAGCAGCAACAAGCAGTGCCCAGAATGGCAGAGTTCTTCAAACCTGCTCACCACCGTCTCCTCGCATAGCAGCAGTGTGAGGCAGACAGATGTTTCCAGACTTACAGCACAAGGTACAAAAAGCTGGTGCTTTACTCTGCTGTTCATGATAAAGGGCTCATGAACCCCAGGACTGTGGCTCAAACCTGAATGTCTGTGACAGAAAAGCCTCTATGACGTAATTTGGGTAAGACATGGATGGCTGGGAGAGCTGGCATGATTTAAGCACTCTGCCTACCCTCCTGTCCAGGGCAGCTGGGCCCATTCAGGTGACCTATTTGCTCAAGTCCACCACAGAAGTCCAGCTTTCAGAAGCCACCTGGGGTAAGTATGCCCACCAATGGGTGGGAGCTGATCCAAGTCCAGGTCTAAAAGACAACTGAGTTATTTGGTCTTGGGCCTGCTTGTTGGGACAAGATCTGACTATATAGACCAAGCCAATCCTGAATTTGTAATCTTCCTACGTCAGCATCTGGAACTCTGGGATTGAAGGCATGAGCTGCCATGCCTGGCCAAGCTATTGGTCTCCTAAATTCATTTTCTAAGTATGATTACAGTAGCAGGCATGCCAGGGGTCCATGGGTAGGAAGTCCTTCATCTCTGCCTTCTAGTACCTTTAAAGGGAAGTAAGCTCCACATTGTAGCTGATTCCCCACCCCAGTCATGACCTGGGGCTTGGGAATAGCTGGTGGTACCCTGATGTGTCTAGGTGAGCTAAACAAATCATGCAAAGCCTCAGATCTCAGGTGCACACAATTGCCAGCATGCAACTTGACATTTCCAGCTCTCTCTGGGGCAGGCACCAGGAGATAAGGCGTTGCTGGAGAGTCCAAAAGGCCATGTGTTGATCTGTGTTCAAGGGAGTCCCTTCAGACACCTGGCTGGATATTCTCACTTAGCTGACAGGAGGCTATTTCTGTTTGTTTCCCCTCTGCAGTACCAGCACCCCTCGATCATATATATGTTCAGCCCAGGCAAATAATCCTTCTGCTATTATTCCCTACATTATAAAGTCTAAAATAGTGTGTGTAAAGTTTTTAAAAAATCAGGCTTGTAAAGTTGGTATTTTGTTTGAAGTAGCTAAATACTGGTGTTAAGTGCAGTCTATCTTTTAATTATCGCTAACACACCCCCCACAGAAAAGAACAATGAGAATTCTTTTACAAAGGCTGGGCTATGTTTCAAATGAGTCTCTAGTCCCATCTCCACACCTTCGCAGGCAAGTGAGACTCCCCTCATTCTGTTTAGTGAAAACACCATAAAGTCCTTGACTGCCAAACACACTGTACCATAGCAGAATGACTTCATAGACCTGGTGGGACAACAACAATATAAGAGCACTGTATTTTTATCTACTTAATTTTCCCTCATTGTGCAGGGTCCAGAGAGACTAAACATCTGGCTCCAGGAGGCCCTGAATCTCAGGAGCACAACAGAGTCAGGACCCAAGCGATTTCTAAATAAATAATTCTATAGCGCTAACTGTATTCAACTGTTACACAACATATCTATAGAATGTTTCATTTTGCAGCTGGGTGGTGGTGGCGCATGTTTTTCATCCCAGCACTCGTGAAGCAGAGGCAGGCAGATCTTTGTGAGTTCGAGGCCAGCCTGATCTACAAGAGCTAGTTCCAGGACAGGCTCTAAAGCTACTGAGAAAGAAACCCTGCCTTGAAAAACAAAGAATTTTTAATTTTGCAAACCTAAAATCCTATCTCCACATGCTATATGTTTGCATGCACACATCCCTCAAAATCAGTGTGTAGAAAGTCAAATACTAATGTGTGGCCATCAAAAAGTGAAGAAGTGACTAAGTCATGAGACTCAGGTCCTCACGCATGGTGTGAGAGACCTTAACAGGGCTGCAGAGACCTAAGTAGGACTGTTTATCCTTTGTCATGTGAGGACACAGTATTTGTGATACTACCTTAGAAGCAGAATGTGATTCTCCTGCTAGGACCTTGGCCTTGGAGTCCTTAGCCCCTAAGCCTATGAGAAATAAACTTCCACTGTTTATAGCCTAGCCCCTCGCAGACTTCTGCGTCTGCAGCATGAACACACCATTTAACAGCATCCCAATTCCCTTCTCCTCCCAGTGGTAACAATCAGAAACCTATTTTCAGTTTTTATTATCTTCTCTATTATCGAAGTCTCATTGTGTGTTTTTACATCTGAAATGTCTCACATAGGCTAGTGTCTTAAATGCTTATTCCCCAAGTAGTGGTGCTGCTTGGGAAAGCTGCAGACCATTTATGAAAGTGGGGCCTCCTCGCTGGCAGAAGTAGGTCACTGGAAGGCATCATTGAAGGTTACATGCAGTCCCCACTTCCTGTCTTGCTATCTGCGTCCTGGATGTGAACAGCTTTCGCCCACATATTCCCACCACCATCAGGTAGTTGCTCTGCCATATCTTCCCTGTCATGATGAATTGAACCCTAGGAAACTGTCAATCACAATAGACTCCCTCAAGTTATTTTGGTTGGATTTTTGTCCCAGTGACAAAAGAAAATAACTAACACAGATAATTTGTACCAGAGAAATGAGCAACCAAACATGATCATATGGTTTCGGTTTTCGAGTCTTTAGAACTGCTGTAGAATTTGGAAAAGTTGGAGATGAGGACTTACAAAGCTCCAGACTGCTTAAGTGGAACGTAAGAAGAGATTCTGCTGTGAGTGCATGAGACCAGAAGCAAACAGATAAAAAGGACAGTGCTCATGAGGTTGCAGAAAGGAGTGAGAACACCATCGGGAAATGGACTAGAGTCCATCCATGTTAAAATCTGGCACACACAACAAAAAAAAATGTAATTTGCCTACGTCTTGAAATTTGGATAAGATTGAACTCAAACGTAATGACCTAATGGATTAGTCAGAGGAAAATTCTATTTAGCATAGCATTGTGAGGCACAGTTATTTCTCTGTGCTTTTAGTCAGGTTTTCGGAGAGAACTGAGATGAAACGGTGGGCCTTAAAGTTGTGAAGAAGCATACCGTTTAGCCAGAAAACAAGTACGGGACTAGCTAACACTGTGGGCAGAGAGGCCGTGGATATAAAAGAAATTTGTGCCGCTTAAGAAGAAGCAAGCAATCTGTACCCTGATAATAAGAATGGGGGCTTTGACTGCAATGCAGGAGTTGATGGACCCTGCTCATCACAGCTTCCAGAGTGTAAAACTATAAACTCATTAAAAAAAATGTTTCCTTTAAGAAGAAAGTAACCCTGGAGTATTCATCTAGCAAAGAGCTGCATAAGGAAGTGTTACCTCCAGGTTCAGCCAACCAAGCACACAGAAGCCACCAAAACCTTGGTCTAAGAGGAGCTAGTACTTCTGAAGCTGACAGAGGAACCTGACCAAATATTTCTTCCTCCAGTTGTGTGTCAGGTATTTGGCCACAGTAATGTGCTCCTGTAACTGGAATCACCGGGGTTGTCATTTTATGAGTTGTATTTTCTTTAGCACAACGGTTTCACAGTTCATCCATGGAGTCAGAATCCCCATCCTTCTGAAGGCTGAATAATATCCCCTTGCATATATATATATATATAGCATCTGCTCATGGACTGTTCTGGTTAAAAATCAGAGGGTCTCAAAACAAAACAAAAAGTCATGAGTGAAGGAAAGGGACCTGTATAGAAGGGGGGGGGAGAATTAGGGGTGATGGGGAGATAAGAGAGGATGGAGGGGGTGGTCAGAATTAATAGAATGCACTATATACACATATGAAACTATCAAAAATGAAGTGATTCAATAAAATGTCTCTTTGAGTGGCAAAAAGAAAAGAAGCCATCCTTTCTCATCCACTCAGCTGCTGATGGCTGTTTGAGATGTTCCTGCCTCTTGGCTATGATGAATGATCCTGAAAGAAACATGGATGCATACATACCTATCTCTTCAAGGTCCTGCTTACAGTTCTTGAAGACACACAGCTAGAAAGGGAGTTGCCACATCAAGTGTGGCTCCGTTTGATTTTCTTGTTTGTCCAGGTGCTGTGCCATTTTACACTCCCACCTACAGCCCAGTGGTCACAACTCCAAATCCAGGCCATTAACCTTGGCTACCTTCAGTTGTTTGGATTTTCATTTTGTGAAGCCATCCAAATAAATGCAAGGTAATGCTTTGTTGTTTGGATTTAAATTGATCTAATTGTTAGTGATGCTGAAAATGTTTTCATATGTCTGTTGCTAATTGTATGTTTTTCTTAAAGAACTCTATGTCCAAAGTCTTTGTCCATCGTTTACTCAATGCCTTGTTGTGTTGTTGAGTTGTGAGGAGTGGCCATAGTTACTAGCTGTGGTTTGAAAACATTTTCTTCCATCCTGTGAGTTTCTTTTCCAATGTTGTTCTCTCGCGCGTGCATGCGCGTGCGCGCACACACACACTTTCCAGTTTGATGTAGGTCCATGTGACTATTTTTGCTAACAACCCTTATGCTTCTGATGTCATATCAGAAAAGCCACTGGCCAAGTCATGAAGCTTCCTCCCATATATTCCTGAAGTCTCACAACCCAAAGTTTTATAGCTGAGTATCTAATGACTTTTTAGCTAATGTTGTGTGTGTGTGGCATAAGATAAAGTTTCAATGTTCTTCTACATTTAGATGTCTGTTTATCCCATACCATTCATTGAAGAAATTGTCCTTCCCCATTGCAGAGTCTGAACTTCCTGTGGATGACCACTAACCACATACATGATGGTTTCAAAGGTATATTAACTACCTGATACCGTCTACAAAACCCATTCCTAACAAAAATACCTATGGCAGCTTTGATTTTCTTACCCAATTCCAAACTGATGTGTTTAACAGGTTTCCTTGCTCCAGTTTTGGCTCTCGATTGTTCTTGGTGTCCAAAGTCTTCCTTTAATCTTAGAAACCCCCAAGACTCTTAAAGGGCACACAACACTCTGGCATGTCTCAAGCTTTTATAAGTTGTTTCACTGGTGACAAATAATTTTTTGAATTCTGAGAGTGTAACTTGATTTCTTAATGCGAAACACAATACTTAGGGAAAGGAAGCAATTTTTCAAAGACTTGAGGGTGGTTTAAAGCATGGTCGCTTCCTCAACAGAACGCTAGCACTGAGTGGTGTCAACACTCTGTGACAGAAGATATTTTCAAAAAAAAATGGGTTAATTTTTATTACATGAGCCCTTTCTATGCTCCTCAGGCTGGGCTTGAACTCACAACGTAGACCAAACTGGTCTCAAATTCTCAGTCCTTCTACCTCTGCCTTCAAGTACTTGAGTTATAGATACACCTCACCAACAACTAAAAAAAGGGGGGGACTTTGTATCATTCTGATTAAATGAATCAATGTCAATGGGTACTGTCCTGAAAAAATGAATTCTGAAGTGGTCCTCTGTCCTTCCTGAGGCACATAGTAGAGACCTGTAACTTGGTGGTACCTGGGAACCAACTAAGTACCTTATGCTTACTTGGGGGATTTATATTAATGTGCAAGCGTCAGTTCTCAGGGACAGATTGTCTCAAAAGTGCCAGGTCTCCATGCACTCATGAAGACAAATTCTCCTGTCAGAGAAGCAGAGGCACCTGTCCTACCTGACCGATGAATGACAGCAGGATGGATGGGTGAGGGCCGCAAGATTTCTCACAATGTTTTATTTTACACAGGAATCACTGAATTCCTGCACTTACAATGTTCCATTTCCTTCATCCCTCAAGACAAATCAAAGAATGCCAGGCCAGAAGAACATGGCTTCCGTTTTGATTCGTAACGGTAAATAAGGCACAGATAAGAGCAATGCATGTCCTAAAGTTACAGAGCAGGTTAACAGCAGAGCTAGGACAAAACACAGAGCTAATTACACAGAAGCAGGAGGAGGGGGAACAGATAAAGCTGTTTACTGGCTCTAGAGAGTTGTAGAGCATAACAGATACACAGACATCTCCTTGTCTCGTTCAAAGAATGTCAAGGCTAAGTGAAAGATCTGCAGCCCAGACATATATGTGCATGGACATGCCTGCATGTGCGTGCACACGCATGCATGCACACATATACACATGCAGGAAGAAAACAACTAAAAGGTTCTGAGGGATGGCCAGTCCACTTCTTGGTAGGAAAACTGAGAACTGGAGAGTGAGTAGGCACAGCAAAGGAGGAACAGAAATCTTAGGGCGTCCTGCAGAAAGCGAGAGCCTTGAAAGGGATCAGTAGGAGCCACTGAACAGGCTTTGGTTCCAATCCTGCCTGTCCTTTGCTCCTTCTGTGACTAAGGGCAAGATGTTTAATCGCTCTGTACCTCAATTTCTGCATCTGTGAGAGGGGAATCACAAGAGTAACTAAGCAACACTGGGTTTCCATGATCCACCCAGTGGAAACATTTAAACAGCCTGGTATATAATAAGTGCCCAATATACACCAGCTGTTATCATCAGCAAAGAGAAACATCCCCGTGGGCAAAAGGACAGTTGGCACAATAAATCCCAACAATTCATGACAGGACTGGCCAAGAGAAATATTATGAGAACCACCTATGGAATTTTAAACACTCTAGTTGCCATATCTAAAAGGTTAAAAATGTGTCTGATCAATTTTAATAATTTTACCAAACTCTAAATATCTAAACTCATATGGAACACACAATTGGCATGAAAATCACCACATAGAATGTTTTAAGTCCTCTTTTGATGATGAAACCTTTGAAACAGGTGTACATTTCAGATGTATTAAGACTAGCCATATTTCAAGACTTGGTTGCCCATGTAGCTATGGCTCCCACATTCTATATTCAGGTCCAGGATAGCCCCAAATGAGATGGCAATTGACTATTGAATTTTACAGATTATTAGACTATGTTTTACAGAGATGCCTCAGCCGTCTTATGTTCACTAAATTCAAAGAAACTACTCTATTTCTACTAAGCAATTTTCCTTTCTTACCAAATCTCTGTGATTACAATGATAATTCAAATCACTATCACTTCCAAAGCTTTAATAAAGCTGCCCCCTTGATAGGAGAGATGGTGCACACACTCAGAAAGGAAGGTTCACTCAAAGGGATCCTGGACCCTAGAATGGCAGTCCTGTCACGTAAACAGTCGATAAGAACAACACCTAACACAGGGCAGAAGTCACAGGACTGGAAGGATGCTCAGCCATGGCTGTCAACAGGCTGTCCCAAGAACGGTGCAGTCAAAGCAGCAGGTGGCTGAAGAGCCCAGGGAAGCCCATCTCTCCCTCATTCTGTTCAGGGAGTGTCTGGGACATGGCTGCTCCCATGATGCTGACTCTAAGCAGAAGTTAAGCTTATCATGCCCACATTTCCGCCTTGAGAGACGTAGTCAACTCCACAAACTGGCAGAATCCACCCTAATCATTAAATCAGACTTAACCATTCTTGGAATAAAGTATTTGCTGTGTGTAAGCATAAGGACCTGAGTTCTAATCCCTAGCACTCAGATAAAAATCTGGATATGGCACCATGTGTCTGTAACCACAGGGCTGTTACTAGAGACAGGAGAATCCCTAGAGCCCACAGACCAGCTAACATAGCTGAATTGTTGAGATTTGGGTTCAATGAAGGACAATGTCTCAAAAAA
>NC_022033.1:16060777-16087509 GCF_000317375.1 Microtus ochrogaster | reverse complement strand
AACTCACAGAGATCCGCCTGCCTCTGCCTCCCGCATGCTGGGATTAAAGGCGTGCGCCACCACCGCCCGGCACATCTCTATTGTTATACTTAGTATTTAATTATAAATATTAAAGACATAATTGAAACTAGTTGTGCCCACCTTACTCAGTTGTGCCCATCCCAACACTCAGAAGACCAAGGCAGGATTCTGAACAAAAGGCCAACCTCAGTTCCATGGGATAACTGATCTCAAAACAACCCTAACAAAAACACGTATTGGAGTCATAATGCAGAGACTCAAATCTCAGCTCCTCTATTGCAAATATTTCAGGGTATTAGATAACATTCCCTCATTTCTATAATAAGAGAAATAATATTCAGCTATCACTGTTGTTGAGATATTAAATAATAACACACAAAACAACTTAGACTATTGATTATCAAATAGTATATATATTTAGGGGAAGAATGTTGGTTGTTGCAGTCTCAACATTTATAATATTCTCTTCTAAAAATGTACTATTTCAGGTGAATGGGTATTATGTCTGTCTGTCTGTCTGTCTGTCTGTCTGTCTGTGCACAATGGACCTGGTGCCCAGAGATGCCAAAAGAGGGTGCTCTAGAACTGGAGTTACAGATGGGTGTAGGTTGCCATGTGGGTGTTGGGAATGGAACCCATAACCTCTAGAAGAGCAGCCAGTGATCTTAACTACTGAGCCACCTGCTTAGTCCTGATTTTTAAATTCTTTATTAAAACTGTCCATATGTGTGCTGGACATCAGAGTCCACCACTGAAACATCCGAATGACACATACATATAACTCTTAATTCTAATTCTACTGTCTCGGTTACCTCTCTGCTGCTTTAACCAATACCTGAGATGAATGAGCGTATACAGAGGACAAGTGTATTGAGGGTAAGGATTTTGGAGGTTTCAGCCTATGTATTAAATTGTTCCTGTTGCTTTGGGCCTACAGTGCGGCAGTACATCTGGCAGGGAGCACATGAAGAGGCAAAACCTTCTGTTCCAGGAAGTTAAGAGGAAAGGAAGAAGAGATGGGGGTGGAGAAGGAAGAGGAAGACATAGAAGAAGAGATGGAAGAGGAAGAGAAGGAGGAGGAAGAAGAGAGGAGGAGGAGAAAACAGAAAGAGGGAGAGAAATAAAGACTGAGGTCCCACTCTCCCTTCAGGGACAGGCCTCCAACACCCTCAGACCACTTCCTAGCATTTCCCACCGAAAGTTCCACCAACTCCCATTAACCCCATGCTGAGGACAAGACCTTGGACCTGGATGGGACGGAGGGGTGGGGGACTGAAGATCAAAACTCTTCCATATATTGCTGAGCATGTGACACATCTGGAATCCAGGTATGATGTCACTAGAAACCCACATATTAAAATAGCCACCCACCTGTGCGCTAACACAGATGTGTTACCCTGTTTATCTAGCAGATGTGCGTTCTGAACACTGCAGGATGCTTTCTTGCTGCCCGAAGCAATCCTTAGGACACTCGTTTGTAACAACAGCTCGCCGTCCTTATTACACAGTCATATCCGCTGCTATAATTACTAAACCTGCGTTCAATTTCCTGCCCATTTTTTCTACCAATTCTGTGATCCCTATAAACATCCCAAACTAGCACTGATTGGGGTCATCACAGGCTAATGCAGTTTTCCCAATTAATTGTGGAGTCCCAGGTACACAGGAGACCATCTCATAAGATGAGATGCTTCGTAAGCAATTTTCTGAGAGCCGTCTGAGACAAGGGCTGTCTTCGGTCTGAGTGTGTTGGAAGCCGGGCACCTTTACGCATTGTTCTCTGCTGCCATTTCTTTGGTACTGGGTTGATTTAACTAGTACCCTAGCACATAAATAATGTCTCATCTACCCAAAAGGACAGCAGGTCATCTTGGAGGGCCAATTGAACATACAGTAGTGGAAGAAGAGATGGATGACAGATCGGTCAGGGGACTGCAGAAGGAGCTGGAATCTGTATCCCTAGACTTCCTGAGGATGAACCCACCCAGACTTCGTAAAGATGAATCTTGGTCAAGCACATGTCAGTGGTAACTCTAGACGAGCCATTTAAGCTTTCTGTGCCTGATTCTCCTCATTTTTAAGATGTAGATAATAATATGTACTTAAGAAGAATATTTTAGGGATTACATTGGTGAATGTCTTTAATCTGCTTAGAATAGCACCCTGCTGCAAGATAACTATTATATAAATACCACTCCCCTATGATCAGGACAATTATAGTAATCTTTGTAATATATATGTATCTGTATATTTATAATTACTGTAGATCTATGCCCTCTCTGTCTTCTCGTCATCTTCTGTCATTTAGCACCCTCTTTCCTTTTTCCTCTTATTTTTCTCTTATTCTCCTTCCTTCTCCCGTTTCCTTTTCTCTTTCAACACATGCCGATCTGTAAATAGTGATATTTGGATCAGCTGAGACAAGAACAAGAAAGAATTAACACATATGTACAAACCAGACATTGTTGAAAGAATTAATATGCAATATTTTATCATTAATGAGGAAAGACAAATGGAAGAAAAGCTGAAAGGGAATCTAGGAAGATGGAGTTTTGAACCAATCAGTCGTGAGTGATATTAGGGATGATGTTAGGATAAAGGATATTATTAGTGATATTAGGATAAAGACCATGTATCTGGACCATTTTAGCATTAATACTTTGAAAGGAGCAATAAATGAGATTGGGATGTACAAAGCTTTCCCCAGAGTGTCCCTCCCAAATTCCACTCCCCACCATTCAGAGTGTTTGTCCCACTTCTGTATGATGGAAGGGAGTATCCCCAAAATTCTTTTACCTGGTCTACGAATTCAAGGAACAACGGAAAACAAGCCCCAAATGACCTTCAAGGATGAGCCATTTGATGCTCCTCGGTACAACCTCATCCAGCAAACAGTAACACACTCAAACTGTGAAGGCCACAGGGCTTCTGAGCATATGAAAACATCAGAGCTGAAAATGCTTCTGAAATCACTTCCCCTCGACTCCACTAATATCCCACTACCCACCGAGTCCATCTGTGCATCGCCATGTGCTCAACACTGGAAACATGAACATCATCCATGTCTTGAAGAGGCTCTTAGCCCTAGTGCAGCACCAGATACAACATCCAGTGGTAAACTCCACAACAGAAGCACAATGGAGAAAACAGTGATCAGAAGAGTCCAGGCAAGCCTTGTAGAAGAGGTGGGCTCTGATAGGAGAAGTTGGACATGGTGTATTCTCTAGCCAAATGGCTCAGTAAGTACAGCAAAGACATGGCGGTATGACACATAGGGCTTGCGGCTAACAAGAAAAGTCAACTATGACTATCTTTCTCAAAACTAGGAATGTTCTCAAAGAATGCTGTTAAATGTCATAAAAAAAAGACTAATTTTTTGAAAAGCAGACTATAAAGCAGTTCTGGCTGGCCAGAAAGCAACATTTTTTAGTTCCAGCATTGTGGTCAAGCACGACCACTCTCCCATGACACCCAACTCTCAAGCTCTGGATGCTGTTCAAGAACTCCTAAATGAAAATCCATGGCAGGAGAGTCCAGATGGCTGCATCCAGGTTACCTGTGCAAGCCATCTCAGACTGTTAGTTGGTACTTGAGTTCTAGCTCTATAATTTTCCAAGGTTCATTTCAATGGGAGATTGCTAAAATTACCTAGCAAGATGGTCTTCCAAAACCAGACACAGGGAAGATAGATAGATAGATAGATAGATAGATAGATAGATAGATAGATAGATAGATAGATAGATAGATGAAGAAGGGAGGGAGGAAGGAAAGGAGGGAGGGAGGGAGGAAGAAAGGACAGAAGGAAGAAGGAAGGAAGGAAGGAAGGAAGGAAGGAAGGAAGGAAGGAAGGAAGGAAGGAAGGAAGAGGTAGAAAGGTAGAAGAAGCTGGCCTTAGGGTGGATGCCAGAGTTATATCATGAAAACACCCAGGCCAGTGGTAGGGCTCAGTGAGTTAAAGCTTGTTATGCAAGCCCGATGATCTGAGTTCATCAGAACCCATAGTAGAAGGAGAGATTCAACTATGGAAACTGTTCCTCAACACCGCTATCATAGCAAACTCACGCACATACACACACACAATAAGTAATACTGCAGGGGAGAGGTGACTCAGTGGATGAGGGACTTGCTGCATTTCCATGAGGACTGGGGCTGGATCCCCAACATCCATATAACAGGCACAGCAGTAACCTACAGTCCTGAGAGTCACAAATGGGAGATGAAGAAGGGCAATTCCCAGGTGTGCTGGATGACTAGTCTAGCAAAACTGGTGAGCTCTGGATTCAGCAAGAGCTCTGCCTCAGCAATTAAAGCAGAGAGCAGTGATCGATCCCAAAAGACACCCCATGTCCCTGGCCTCCACAAATACACATGCACATACAGGCAAGTTCATAAATGCACACACACACACACACACACACACACAATCACATAGGCAGGCACATACATACATACAAGCATTCACACATGTTTATATAAGTACACACATACATACACAACCACACATGCATGCATGCATGCTTACATGCATACACATATATACATGCACAATTACACACACTTAATTAATTTGACAGTTACATGTTAAATCCCAGCATTGCAGGGACAGATACAAGTAAGATGTTGACCTTGTCTGCAAACTAACAAAATCTAGCTTAGCACACAGATCATGAACAAACCTGCCATCCATCTAATCAACGCTGGCAATCCCATGATGCTCTGTATAGGTGACGCCCATCTTGGCATAAATAATTCCTTCTAAAACACCATGGAGAGTCTCCATCCTTCTAGCAATCAAACCATGAGCTACTCCGTTACTCTGAGCAGACTGCCATGAGCCCCCAACTCCTCTGCTGCTTTAGAATTTTCAAAGCATTTTCCCAACCCCAAGGTTTGACATGGGGATCGTGTTCTTCCCCCATATCTTAAAAATAATGCGCAACCATTCTGGTTTGGGGGTACATGAGGGAACACAGAAACATATCCCACTGAAGGTAAGTTTGGAAAGTCCTACTGGAGAAGATTACGCCGGTGTATGCGCACAAAGAGTGCCTGCAATGTGGTTCAGACGTAAATACAAGGAACTTAAATATGCAATGAGCCTGGGTTGTTAAATAAACTGTGGATCAGTCGTTGGGATGGAAAACACTGAAGCTTTTAGAAAACATGATTTGAGAAATATTTAATGATATGGGAAAATGCTTTTCAAAAAGCATACGAAGAAACATATTTATGTGTATTTGTATGCATGCATGACTTCTACTTTGTTCTCTGTAGCTGTGTCTATTGTGTATATTCCCCTGCATGAATATGCATTGTTTTTGCCATCATAAATCACACTGCAAATAGAAATCATTTTAAAAGATACTCAGTTGATGACAGAAACATGCACACAATTTATATTTCACTGGCCAGGATTCCAAGCCTGCCTCCCCTGCTGTGGAGATTACGTGATCTTGGACCAGTTACTTAGTTCTCTGGGACCCAGTACACTCCAAGATGAAAAGGCAACAGTATCACGGAACTGCTGGGGGGTGTTGAAAAGTAGATCAAATAGTGTGTGGGAAATGCCTAATCCAATTCTTGGTTGCAGTAGGCACAAAGTAAATATCAGCTTCTAGCCTTTCCAATGCCCTTGGATAAATTCCTGTGTAGAAAAAGTGCCCTGGGAGGGAGGGCTGGGCAGGGGCACTGATGTGGGATCGACTGGGCTTCAACTTTCTTAACTACCGCAAACTGATAACTGAAGACAAGAGAAACCTATTCTATCCCAGGTCCGGAGGCCAAAAGTTCAGAATCACGCTGAACCATGTTCCCACTAAAGGCTCCAGGAAGGCAGCCTTTTCTACATTGGCTAGGCCCTGCCTTTTTCTGGCCACCATTGGCCTTCCTTGGTTCATAGACGCATTACACCAATATCTGCCTTGATCTTCATGTGACCTTTTCCCCTGGGTATCTGTGTGTCTCTGCCCCATGAGCTGGTTGGGTTTTGTCAACTTGACACAAACTGGGACATATCTGAAAGGAGAAAACCACAACTGAGAAAATGCCTCTGTGAGATTAGCCAATAGGCAAACCTCTGGGACATTTTCTCAGTTATTGATTGATGTGGGAAGGCTAACCCATTATAGGACTTGCCACCCAAGGCAGGTGGCACTGGATGGATAAATAAGGCAGGCAAGCAAGCCACAAGAAGCAAGTCGCTGAGTAGGGTTGCCAGGGCTTCTGCTTCAGTTCCTGCCTTTAAGTTCTGGCCCTGAGTTCCTCTGACTTCCCTCAGTGAGGAACAGCAACCCAAGCATTGTAAGATAAAGTAAACCCTCTCCTCTGCAAGTTTCTTTTGGTCATACTGTTTTCTCACAACAACAGAAACCCTAACTAGACCTCCTCTTTGCCATATTAGACTGACACCCCATATAACCAGTATGTCTTCATCTTAAGAAGTCGGGGAAATAAGGACTCCAAATCATTTCCAAACAAGGTCAAGTGCACAAGTACCAGCATTTAGAACTTCTACATGCCCTCTGAAGATGCGCAGTTCAGTCCATAACTGATGGCAGTCCTCCATAAATATTAGCAGAAAGGTGGAGACAGGTGGCCTAAGAGGTCAAAGGCATTAAAGGGAGCCCAGAGCCATGGTGGAAGCTGTATCTACTCCCATGGGAGAGACTGATGGGTAAGAATGGGCTGGTTGCAGGGTGTCCCATGTTCTTCCTGGATTATCTCCAGCTCCTGTCTTTTCCAACATTACAGACAACTACTGAACTTGGTATTTCTCTGTTCTCCCTGCATGTGTGTGGTCCAGAGAGAGGCTACTTAAAGTCAAGGTTGCTTTCTTCTTTCCTCCGGTTCTCAAAAGTTTAGAGTTACTGTGGAGAGTTTGCCATGGGCTATAGAAAGGCTGGGACAGAAGGCTGCATTTAGGGGGAGGCAAGCAGGGGAGGGAGGAGGTTTCCCATCCTGGAAGGATTCAGAGAAGGACTTGCTGGACCACCCTGCTTTGCAGAAGCACTTGCGGGAAAGGCCAAAGACAGGATGATGAGTGGGAACCAGGGCCAGCTAGTCCCAGCAAAAGGCTCCCAGCCTCAGAAAAAAGCAGAATAGGGAAGGGTGTCTTAGTCGGGGTTTGCTTCTATGGCTGTAAAGAGACACCATGACTACAGCAACTCTTATAAAGGAAAATACGTAATCGGGGCTGGCTTACAGTTTCAAAGGCTTAGTCCATTATCATCGTGGAGAGAAGCATGCTAGCATGCATGCAGACATGGCGCTCGAGAAGGAGCTGAGAGTTCTACATCTTGATCCACAGGCAGAAGGAGACTATGTGCCACGTTGACTGTAGTTTGAGCATATGAGACCTCAAAGCCTGCCCTCACAGTGACACACTTCCTACAACAAGACCACAACTACTCCAACAAGACCACACCTCCTAATACTGCCACTTCCTGTCACCAAACATTCAAACACATGAGTCTATGGGGGCCATACCTATTCAATCCATAACAAAGGGATTTAGGGGAGATCGCAGAAGACTTCCTAATTAAATCATAATGAGCAGCATAAGCCTCAAGATAGTCACAGAATAAACGAGTAAAATTTAAGATCTCAGCTCCCTGTGGGATCAGAGTCAAAGATGAGGTGATGTAAAGTGGAGAAATGAAGAATTTCTTGTACACACAGACGTGTGACCTGAGAGACACACACCGTGGGCCTGGAGATGTAGCTCCGTGGGTAAACAACTGGCTGTGCCAGCATGAGGTCCTGAGATGGAGCTCTAGAAGCACATAAAGAAGCTCAGTGTGTTAGCATGCGTGTAGAATCTTGGCCCTGGGAAGGTAGACAAAAGGAGATGCCTGAGGCTTGCTGGACAGGTAAAGGAGAAAGATCCTCTGTAAAAATGAAGCAAGGTAGAGAGCAGCTGAGGAAGATGCCCAAGACTGACCTTCAGAGGCACACCATACCAATGTACCAACAGATGCGAGTGTGCTCATGTCAGCCCCCCCATACACACACACACACACACACACACACACACACACAGCACCTACAACACATGCATTGTTATGCCCCTCCCTCTGGATAAATCTCTGGACCACTGTGTGGAAACCTTTAGTTCATGCCAAGCGTAAGGATCTGTGGCAGCTACAGTTAGATAAGACAGAGCCCTAGAGAGGGTTTGTGGGTGTTGCAAGCCTTACTCTAGTCCTCTGTGATGGAGCCACAGACATGATGCATGGAAAGCAGGTCTGAAGCCTGGAATGCTGGCCCAAAGACTTCTCCATGGAGAAGGTGGGGAAAAGTGTGATGGGGGACAGTACTGGATTCAGGGGGCTGAACTACAGGCAGTGCATTCTGGGAAGTGAGAAGCTTCTCTTGCCTGTGTGACTCATGCCAGATCAGCTACTAAACGTCTCCCCCTTGTGAAGTAGCATTGAGTATCAGTGGGCTTGAGGGAGGCATGGGATCTCAGGTGGTCCTACACTTACATTTCCAGAAGGTTCCAGAACAAGGAAAGAGTCTGGGGCAGCTAACACTACCTGAGGCCCACCTAGGCTGACCGTTCACACTCACCCAGCTCTCATGCAGATCTTCCAGTGAGAAGTGAGAGAACTGGGACAGGAGCATCAAGGTGCCAGCATCACTCAGGAGCATCCAGGTGCCAGCATCACTCAGGAGCATCCAGGTGCCAGCATCACTCTGCTCTGGCACAAGAATGGAAGAAGCTAATGTGTGCTGTGGTTTGAATCTGAAATATCTCTAGAAGGCCCATGTGTGAAGACTTGGTCTCCACTGCAACATTCAGAAGTGGGAATTTAGAGAATTGATTGAATGACAAGGGCTCCCCCCAAGGGATTCGTTTATTGATAGATTAATCATTGAATGCACTACCAGAAAATAGGGGGAACTGAGAAAGCTGAGCCAGACTGAGGGACAAACATCACTGAACATGTGACTTCTTCTCTCTGTCTCCTTGCTTCCTGGACTCCATGCGGGGAGGCATCCTCTGTCTCACATCCTCACTGCCATTGCGTTCTGCTATACCTGCCTCAGGTCCAAAGCCATAGATCCACTTCACCTTGGCCTGAGCCCTAATAAATGTTTCTTCCTTTAAGTTGGTTCTCTTAGGTGTTTTTCCGCAGCTGTTGCGAAGCTAACATTGGGTCTATAACAAGGGCTTTGAAAGCAAGGAACTGGAGGCGACAATCAGACACCTGAGGAAACCTCCTTCAGTTGTGCAGTGAGGAGAGGTGTCTATGGGAAGCTGCATGAGCCGAGACTTGAAGAAGATTATAAATGATAAAGAAAGGCATTCCAGCAAGCAGAAGGAGCATGTTTGAAGTTCCTATGCCAGGAAAGAATGTGACATGTCCCATCACCAGGCCAGCCAGGGTATCTGGAGCACTGAGAGGTTAGGGACGGTGTTTGCAAAAAAGACGGCATTAGATGGCCCAGGACTGGGTAGGTCTCACAGTGTGTGGATCACAGTCTACTTAAAGGCCAAGCCACTAAAGAGATTAAGCTCCAAAAAGAGATGATCCTATCTATTCAGGCCAACTAGGACACAGAGCTTGTCGCCCAGAGGGGATCAATAAACAGCAAGGGCCATCTGAATAAACAGACTCAAGCTAGGTTTCTGAAGAGATGGAAAGTACTGGACCACAGAACATGAGTAAGATTCCAGCCGCTGCCTGCAAGAACAGTTTCTCCCCTCATCCAAATTTGCTTCCATGCTTCTCAGCCTGAGCAGCACACAGAGCCCCTGACAGACTCATTTCAGCGATCACTATCAAATGCCTCTATTAGGAATGCTCAGAAGATTGTATTAGCATGATCCAATATTTACGAAATGACACTCTGGCTGTAATAAGGGGCTGAGAAAATTAAGATTAGAAGTAATCATCATGCCTCAGGGAGGGGAAGTGGGAGGGGAGGAGGAGGCATCCATCTTGCCAGGTTGCTGCCTAGAACCTTGGTTTTCTTCTCTGTAAAATGGGAAGGATAATAGGAAGAAAACACGATTGGGATAAGCACGTGATCAGGAAGAAGAGTGTCAAAGGTCTCTAAACTGTAGCTCATGTCTTTGTTACTAACTGCTTCAGTACATGACCCCATCTGTGGCCCCTTCCAGCACACTGTGATGTGAATGCTCCATCTGTCACACCACATCCCGCAGCTGCTGACGATGCAGCTGTGAACAAGGCTACTGTGGTCCCCAGTTACGTGGATTTCTCATCTGAGGGACGTTAGTCACAATGTGGGGATCTTTACCAAGAGCCACCCAGACTGGGAAGAAGTCAGGGCAGACTAGAGGGAAGGGCTTCCTGGGAGCGTCGTGTGCAAGCTCCTGAGGCAGGGGAGTCAGAGTATGTCAGCAACTGACGGGAGACCAAGTGAAGCAACACAGGGGAAACAGAACTGGTCAGGGCGGAAGTGGAGGCAGGATAAGCTGTCAGGGTCTTGAGGGGACAGCAGGACTTTGTCATTTCAGAGCATCAGGAGACCTCAAAATCTTTAAGAGAGAAACTGCAGAGGGATGAAGGGGCAAGGGAATGGACAGCCCTGTATCCCACCAGAATCTCTTTGGCTTCTGTACAGATTGAACTCAAAAGAATGACTCAAAGAACCAGAACAAAGCTCCCCAGGTTCCCAAAAGAGAAACAGAAGTGATCTGCACCAGAAGGATGAGAGTCTAGGCAAAGAAACCAGACATACCTGTGATGGAGTCAGAACTGGGGAGACATTCGGATGAAGAGACTATCACACGGTGGGGGGGGGGAGAAACAAATAGAGCCACTGGCTTCTGAATCATTCCAGAGAGTGTATAGACATGGAAGGGGAAAGGGTGAATTAAGAGTTCACTTTTAGCTAGGCATGTTGGTAGACACTTGCAATCCCATCACTTAGGAGGACGATCTTAAGTTCTGTGTTATCTCAAGAAGAAAAGAAGGAAGGAAGGAAGGAAGGAAGGAAGGAAGGAAGGAAGGAAGGAAGGGAGGAAGGAAGGAAGGGAGGAAAGAAGGAAGGCTAATTTTGAAAATGTTGGATCAAGACACACTACATGATTTTGAGTGGGCTAAAGATATACAGATACGTGCATGAATATACACACACACTGACACACACATGGATGCATACAAATGCACACATATATGCACTTAACACTCATGTATATATACATTTACACACTGATGCAATCACACATGGATGCATGCACACCCATCACCCATACACGCATGCATACATACATGCACACACATGCATGCACTATAAGATCCAGATTTGATCAATCTCAAAGATGGCCAAGAACATGTAGGGATGGTGACACACACTGTTAATGCCAGCACTCGAGAGGCAGAGGCAGACTGAATTCTGTGAATTCAACAGCAGTCTGATCTACATAGTGAGTTCCATTCCAGCATTGGAATTAATTAATTTGTTTATTTATTAAGCACAAGTGTTTTAGCTTTTGGGATCCTAATGGGACGAATGACTGGGATACTACAGAAATGAAGTCAGCATTACTAAAATCCACAAGGAGGCAACAGATACAGTTTTCCCATGCTGCCTTAGTCATTGGAATATGTGACAACTGATACCTCTGCTCAGACAAAATAAGACCCCATCTAATCTGAAATTTACAATTTAATAACTTCAGGCTTGTTTCTTTCCTTTTGGGATAGCCTTGAACTCAAGACCCTCCTGAGAAACAGACATGACGCAAGCCTTAGTAGGAACCATGCAAATCCAGCCAGGGGTCTCCTGCTTTGGAGTCAAGCTCAAGGTCAGAGAGGACATTTCTGCCCCTAGATTCTTCTGAGAATCTCCTCTGTCTCTACTTATTGATATCCCAGAAACCCTCTCCCCAGAGTTGACCAAGAGGGCATAGCAGTGGAAGTCACAGATGTTGGCACATCTGTGCTCAGATAGAACCTGAAGCAATGGTGTTGGAGAAGCCATCCACAAGGAGAGTACAGAACAAACACAAAGAACTCTAGTGCTTAAAGACAGGTTAAACTAGCAGAGAACAGGGGTGAGCCTGAGGGAGGGCTGAGGGGCTGGTGCAATACAAGACAATGTGTGTGTTACATGGGGTCACTGGCCAGGAGGTCTCCATAGACAACGTCCTCTCATGTCCTATAGCCAATTGGCTTTCTTACTGTTCAAAAGGATAACCTTCACCTTCACAGGGATGTAGGACATCCTGGCTCACATCACCATGCAACCTTGCTGCTATGCCCTGCACGATTCACCAACTCTGACAGGGTTCTCTTTGAGTATGTGTATTCCTCCTCCAAATACATCCCCTAAAACCCAGCAGGTTCACCTCTCTCACAGGCCTGCCTCATGCAGGCATCCATCAAGACTTTACATTGGTTAAATAAGTCCTAACATTTTGGATGTTAGGACAGTCACCAACGCTATAATAATTTAACAGTGGGAACATCCTGATGTGTACAACTCATGCTTATAGAGAAAAGGAGCAATCTCATCTTTTTCTAAAATGTCATTACCTAGTCAGACACCACAGCAAAACTTAGTGATACCCTGTGCATAGACAGAGCTTAAAAATCTCTGAGTAAAAATAATCCCACAGGTCTCTGGATCCTGATGGCCTATAACTATCACTCCATTCTAAAGAACTCACTTATCCTTGCCTGAACACCTCTAAAGACGGGCAATTCACTATTTACATATTAACCTACTATTCCCTCACCTCAATCCATAAAAAGGTCCTTCCCCCATGAGCCATTGCAAATGCCAGCCACCTCCATCTCAGCCCCAAACATGATAGGTCACATACCTGTAGGCACAGCTGGGTCCAGCATTGGCTTCTCCCATGTGTTAATCTGCTCCCAGGTAAACCCATTGGTGCCCAGAGCCACGCTATACCCACAGTTGCTATAGTGCTCATCAAAGGAACAGCCACCTGCAGACGAAAGAGAGATGGGTAAGTACAGCCCCACGCATGAAGCTTGGCAAGTTACCCCTTCCCCACCAATTCTTCATTTACAGCTTTGGGTTTTAAACTCTAGAGGGGTGTTGGAGGAAAAATAACCAAACCAAAATAGGAGAAGAAAGAAAGAGAAGGAAGAGGAGGAGAAAGAAAAGAGAAGGAAAGAAGGGAGGAAGGGAGGGAGAAAGAGAGGCGGGGGGGGGGGGAGAGAAAGAACCAAAAGCAGGCAATAGGCAAACTAGATTTGCCTTGGCGATCCCAGAAAAGTTTCTGGCATTGGTGATCCATCCCCCATTTAAGAAAGTTAATAAGGCTAGTTACATTGATTTCAGTAGACTTCCTGAGAATATAAACAGGAACGTCTCATTCTGAGTAGGAACAAGGAATGCCAGGGCATGCCTCTGTAACGGCTTCCAGCTCCAGATAAGGGATGCTGGATGCTACGGAACAAACAGGAGCTTCAGAATCCAGCAGGATTACATGACACCTCAGCTTTGCAAAACTGTGAGCTTGGGCCACCTGATTCACACCAGGGATGGAAGGCAGAGAGTCTCAGTTTCCCCACCAGTGGAAGGGAACACCCACCTTATGATATGTTATTAAGTGGATTGACTATAAAAAGTAAACACAGAATATACTCTGCACCCGCCCCCCACCTTCTTCCCTCTAAAAGTAGACTGAAAACCCATGCTTCATGGAGTTGGAAGAACAAACTGGTAAAGAATTAGACTACCATGCATTTGGAAGACGAGAAAGTCAACAGTGAGGGTTTCTAGGTTTTCCCCTAAAGTTCAAGCCATCCTTCATTTGACATTATGCTGTGTCTGTTTCATATTGGCATGAATAAACAGCATATATTTGGGTTGTAAGTCCACTCAAGGTGACATTGAATGAGATAAAGGATTAGAATGGAGGCTCCAACTAGGAGAGCTGCTGTGACCAGAGACACAGGAGCCCACTATTCTAACGGAGAGAGTTAACAGGGCCTGGCGGGAGAGGAGCATCTTCACAGGCAGAAGGCCGGAGGACGGAGATCACAAAAGGAGCACAGGCTGGTCCACAGAAGGAGCTGGCACCTGCTGGCCTGCGTCTGCCGTGGCCTCCTGGCTGGTGGTCCACACCCATTCCTATTCTAGTCCATCTCTTCCCTGTGTTGTCTCCCTGGCATTCAGCACCCTGCCCCTCTCCAAACTCCCATATGTCCCCATCATAAGCTGAGCCCCATTCACTGCAGGCCTCCAGCCTGTGTCCTTTTCCAGTTCCTATGCTGGAACTCACCTCCTAGGAAGTGGGATTAAGAGGGGGGCTTTTGAGGAGGCGATTGGGTTATGAGGGTTTGGCGCTCAGGTAGGAGCTTCCTGTCCTGACGAAAGAGGCCCTAGGGAGCACACTCAGTCCTTCTGCCAAGTGGGCTTCGCAGGAGGAAGGCCAAGAAGAGGACAACAGAATTCATATGACATGAAAACATCATGAAAGGACGACAGGAGAGGAAGAGGAAGATGGAGAGGGGGAGGGGAGGAGGCCAATGAAAAGACATGTGAAAATGTCATAATCAAACCTATGATTTTGTGTGATAAACAAAACGAATGAAATGTAAACAAGATGAAAGGGTGTAGAGAGAGCCCGCCCTTTGGGGGCGGGACGGCCTCGGGCAAATGTCTATAAATTGGGGTGCACAAACGCTGGTAACCCCCTTCTTCCTGTCTCCTATTTCTGGGCATCGCGGGAACTTCGGTTGCGTGAGTGTGCCATTTATATTAAAGTTGCTTTTATTTTATACCAATTGGCCTGTATTAATTCGATCCGCCTTCAAAAGGGGGGCACGGAGGAGAATGGGCTGTCGTCAGACCCTGCATCAGCTGCTGTCCTATTGCAGACTTCTAAACCTCCAGAATTGTGAACAAGTTTTTATTTTGTTCGTAAATCACCCAGATTAAGATATTCTGTTATAGTCTCTTGAGCAGGTTATGACAGTATCCCGGTGAATGCTGGGCTCAGCAATAGAGGGCTGGTCCCATCCTGGAGGGGCAGGAGTTGAGAAGTGCTTTGCATTAAATAAATAGGAGTCACACAAACACAAACATCTTGAGAGGAACAAAAAGGTAAAGAGTTCCAAAGAACACAACAAAAAACTGAAATCTGCAGTAAGGCCAGTGGGGAATTTTCAGTGGGACCGTGACTGATGTACTGGTAGAGAGAAAAATATTTGCTTTACTGTAGTTCTTTGCTAATTCAACAAAGTCCCTTGCTAAAGAATAGATATAGTGCTAGCACTGGCTACACAGGGGTTTCCAGAGAGATGTCTGAAGAGTAGTAAGGCACACCAGCAATAATAAAGCAAGTTGAAGAAGAGTTGCAAATGAAAGTGTGTGCTCCAGAGGCCATGGTTGGGAGTGGGTGAGAGAATCGCCAAGTTGGAGTGGTCCAAGATTTCTCAGCATTTATTGGAAGCAGACCTTCACTACGATGACCCTCCACCATGACAACCTCTCAGAGACAGTGGCTACACACAGAAAGCGCCCCTGACACGCTGTCCTTCTCAGCTTCTCTGATGCTACAAAGGCCTTTGGTGGCCGAGGCTGCGGACGGTAGCATTCAAAGACAGAAGAAATGGCAGTGGAATGTTCATACAAGAGGAGCTTACCAGAGCAAGCAAACGTGGCACCATACTCTGTCTCGAGCCACTGTTTTCTCTGGATATTCAGACCCTGCTTTATACCAGAGTTTGTCATGGCTTATGCATGTCTTTAATGTCTCACCACAGAACAGTTCTAGATACAAGCCCTGTGTCACACGACATCACACACACACACACACACACACACACACACACACACACACACACACACAATCTGCATTTCAGCCAGGCACACAGTCAGGACTTTTCCACAGTGCCCAGATTTTGAGCAAAGAACAGAATATGACCTGTGGATTTTAAGTTCCCATCTATGCTCTGTGTGAAACCTAGACAGTAGAGCGTCTTTAGGGGATGCTAACTGTTCACCATCCCACTGCATCAGCCCAGTGTATTCAGAAGGAGGATGTAGAGTCTGGTGACATCGAGGACAGGGAAAGAAAGAGCAAAGCAGGGTCGAAGGAGGGAGTTGTGAAACCATACTTTAATTTCCCACATGTCCATCTGCCTAAATGAGGCTATGTGCCCGACTCTGAGCTCCTGATTCCCTCTGTCAACAGCAAAAGCTTCCCAGGTACTGGACATTGTGTTCTCATAATAAAAGCCAAACTGTCAAAGGAAAATGACAACCAATCCATGAATGTAGATTAGACAAAAGCCTCTGCAGAAATATCCATGGTGACCCTCATATCCCATAATGAAACGCCACCCCAATCTGGGACTACATCCACACAAGGAGTACAGGGTGAGTCTCATGAGAATGTTTCTCATAATCCTTCTCAATATAAATTGATATCATCACCCAAATATACACAGCAGGATAAATAAACAACTGGGACCCAGTGCCAGCCAACAGAGATACCTCCTCCCTGCTCACGTGGCTCAGACAAGGTTTCAAACTAGTAGGAGAAAAAATACACTTCAGGATGATTTCCAATGCAATCATTCTTGCATTTCCTTCCTCCCAGACAACAGATAAAGAATGACAGTGATCATGAGCTTGAGACTGGGCACGGACAGCAGGTGACAGGGCCTCTAGAGACAATTTCCTAACTGTTCCCATCCATTCCCATGTAGTTTCTGGTATATGCCTCTCATCATAAGATCTAAGTATTCTAGAAATATTAGAAGTAGCTAGGATCCCACAGAGGCCACAGAGATGCAGAAATGGCAGTAAGTCATGGTGCCATGGACACTAGGAGTCAGCAGGAAAGGAGAAGAGAAGAAAAGAAATCAAAACTCTCCCAAACCCACTGCAAGAAATGCTGATCCAACGCCCAAGACCTCAAGACTTTTGTAGGTAATACTGATCATTCAAAAATGACATCTACTTGTCTTCCCTAGAGACCATAACACGAAAGGCCTAGCAATCTCTGTAAGGTATTTGTGGCAGGCCACTTAAGGAAGATATACAATTGGAAAGAATCCCTGAAGAAAAGTCATTTGGACACTGACCTCATTCAGACATAAGGAGCACGCAGTGCCAGGTAACCCATGCCAACCTTAGCACAATCATTTGGGGAGGAAATAGCACCTTCGTCTCCACCTACGCTCCAAGAACTAGCTCAGGCTGCCTCCAGAAGCCACCATCGAGCCTGATGGAGATTCACAGAGTCACAGGAGGACAGGGAAGGGCAGCCACCACCTGAGGACTCTCCTCTTGAGCACACGAGCTATTTCACTGGACAGGTCGAGGTCAAAACGTGGCAAAAGCCCCGGATGCTCTGATGCAAGTCAGACATAAAAAGTCAACAGAGAAACGGAAGACTGGAGCAAGGAAATTGGATTTTGAAAATCCATTTGGATTTGGTAATGTATAGCATATCAGCATCTGTAAGGGAGTAAAAATAGTGTGGGCTACATACTTTAGGAGACATTAAAGCATAAATAAGGTTTATAGTGCCAATCAGAATTTTTTTAAACATGAGCTCTTCTTTTGGAAATGAGAGAGGAATAGAATTCAATAAAAATATAAATGTGCCTGCCTCTGCATTTCTCAGATATGATCCTATGTGTTCCAGAGCAGAATTAAGTTCAGAAGAGGGATGGAAAATTTGTTACCTTCTGCTGGGTGCCAGGCACTGCATGTGAACTGTGCTGATGTCTATGTAAATCTGTTTGCATACAGAAACAGAAAACCACAACCCCCTTCTCAAAGACAGGCTTCAGCAAACTTTTATACAAAGGGTCAAATAGTAAATATCTTTAGCTTTGTGTCTACACAGTCTCTGTCACAACTGCTAAGCCCTGCCCTAGCAATACAAAAGCAACCATGGCCAATATGGAAACAAGCCGGTGTGGCTACGTTCCCTTAAAACTTCATATATAATAATGGAGGCAGGCTACTTTCTGCCCAGGGATAGTCATCTGTCAGTTCTTGCTGTGGGAAAGAAGCATTGCTCTCGGCCTTTCTACACGGAACCTCATGGCAGAATTCCCAAGGGACTTACCCAGCTGGAGAAAAAGCATGACGTCAGTAAGCAACAACAACAGCGACACTTCTTTTTATGAACAGCTGTTTACGATCAGCCATTACCTACACTATTTTCACCCTGCTGCTGTGTCTACCCCATCTTACAGATGCAGCCTCACAGACCCCCTAGAAGCAGCTTAAACACATGAAGAAGAGGAAGTGGGATGTTCGTCCTGGCATCGTGGAACCAAAGCTCTCCAATGCTCCGGCACAGCCTCTTTTAGAATACTCCAGATTACTCCATATTCAGACTCTGAGCCGCATCCTGCTTCTTTGAGAATAGGAAGCAGTGCCTTTAATATCCAGCCATGAAGCGAGGTGAAGATAGGAAACTAGGGCAAACGTGAGAGAGGAAAATTATTTCTAAAAAAGTAGAGATTTGCCTTCAGTTTCGTTCCACGTGATCAGTACTGCTGGTGGAGTAACTCACAGTGTTGACAAACACAACCAGAAACTGGGGCGACCTGGCGTGGGGGAGGCAAAGGAACACTTCCTACCCTGGTCTGTGTAACTAGAACAGAGCATACTAGGAACACACAGAGTGTCACGCTTGTGGCGCTCAGAGGACACCTCTGGTGTCACAGGATGTGAGACATCTGAGGTCGCAGGGTGATATCTTTCCAGTCACAGGTTCCAAAGATCCAAGAGAACATACGCAGGCCACGGGAGTCTCCGCCAAAGTGGAGCCACAGCGTGGGCTTGACTTTATTCAATGAGTAGTTGAATACATTAAAATGAACCTTATTCGTGGCAAACTGCCAGATTGCCGCCCTCACCGGGGAATGTAGTCCATCTATGCCTTTCTCTTGAGGGGGGTTCACAGTGAACTCAGTGAACCTTTCACGAGGGGAGGCACTGAGGGCTCAGTGTTCAGGCTGGGACTTTTAAGAGTATTTAGCCCAATTTTGCGAAGGTTGAGACTTGAAATTGAGTGGAAAGGGAAGTCAAATAGTGAACTAAAGAGAAACCATGAGGCCACCTTGGAAGAGAGAAGTTGAGGGCAGGACAAACAGGATATGATAAATTAGATTTATATTAATTTGTATGAATTGGGATAAGAGAAATTAGAATTGCAGCAACAGGTGTGGGGAGAGCCTGCTAAGGACTCAACTCCAACCAACAATGCTCTAGGGTCAAGGAATGGTAACATAAGGACACAGAGAAGAGTACTATAGAGCAGATGCCAATCTGAGGGATGATAATACAGACAGAACTCTGTGCCAAGCATGTGCTGGTTATCTATAACAGCCATTTAATTATCACAGCCAATGCATGAGCTAGACGTGATCACTGATGACCATGACATGCATGAAGAAACTAACATATAGATTGCTCCAAAAATGTTCTCCAAGATCACAATAATCTCAAGTGGCAAAGCTTGACTTTGAACCCAGACTAGCTCAGTCCATACACACACTTACCCATTAGATTAGGTCGCCAAAGCAATTAACATGCCTTTGTAAACAGAACTGGTTGATGGTCTTGAGCCAGTCTTCATGTCCTCTGCTCCCAAATAACTCGCTGCTGCAAGCCTACAATGTGCTAATCCTCAAGTCTAGAAATCAAGGCACAGGAGTAGGCTCTGTACCTTCAGCTTGCCATAGAGACCATGATGCAGACAGCAGGGTCAGAGATGGGGGGAGGCTGAGAATCAAGCAGGAAGGTTCCTTGCTGGAAGGTGGTACCAGCTCCATCCATGTATTACTCACAGATGTGTAGACAGCTCATACTAAACACTGAAGGAGCTGTACACACTCCAGAGATAGCGAGAATATATGGGTACAGGGAACCAGAAAGAGAGATGTGACTTAAATAATTCTTACTTATATGTTTTTATTTTATATATAAGAGTGAATGGCTGTATGTATGTTTGTACATGTGCCTGGTGCCTGCAGAGGCCAGAGACACAATGAATCTCCTGGAGCTGGACTTACAGTAGAGGTAAACCACCAAGTCCTTTGCAAGAGCAGAACATGCTTTTAACTAATGAGCCATTTATACAGTTTTTATTACTTCTTAACTGGAAGGGGTGTCAAACTTTCTCCATGAAGGAACAAGGAGGAAATACTGACAGCTTTGTGGTTTGTATTTGTCCACTCATGTTGCCATAACGAAATGCCAGGAAGAGTCATACAAAACAGACATTGGTTTCTTCCCAGTTCTGGAGATAAAAGTTCCACACAAAGGTCAGGCTAGGTGGGTTCTGGGGATCACTTCCTTCCTGGCCATGGATGACCACCTTCTCAAAGATACCCACATGGCCTTCCCTTGGAATGCTTGCAGAAAGACAACTAACTGGACTCCTAGGATCTCTTCCCTGCCTAAAGAGTGCTGATCCCACCCACCCCAGTGACCCCATCTAACTTTTGCATAGACTCTGTATTCAAAGCTAGCCATGTTAGAAGCAGGAATGAAGCATATGGATCTCAACAGAAGACTCTGGGGAAGATAAACCGCAGTCCACAGCAACACATTCATTTCCTATGGCTTCCCAATAAATTGCCACAAACACAGCAGCTGAAAATGCCTGCTTGGTATCCGCAGTGTCTATAAGGCCCAAGCCCCAATATCAGCAAGACTGTTTCCTCCCAGGACAGAAACAAGGTGCTCTCAGAGCTGTATTCATTTTGAACCTTGGAATTCTCTTTAGAATTCGCATGGCTTTTGGTGGAATCCAGTTCCTTAGGTTGCAGGACTGTGGTCCTGTTTTTCTTGATAGCTACACCAGCAGCCATTCTCAGCCCACAGATGCTACCCAGAATTCCTGACCATGTGGCCCCTGCATGAGCCTTCTGTGGCAACCTCTTCCTTAAAGCAGAATCTCGTTCTTCTGCATAACTTATCTGATGTAGCCGGTCCATTTAAGAGTATCACTTAGAACTAACTGTGGTCAAGTGATTTGGGACCTTAGCTACATCTGACACTTTCTCACCTTCGCCATTAACATAACCGAGGCGTGGGAAAAGCACACTGTATGTACTCTGCCGTGTAGGGGATGGGGACACTACAGGATGTAGATTCCTGTGCAGGTCAGGCATCTTTGGAGCTACCTCATGGTTCTGCTTATCACAGTGGCCCCGAGCTCCGTTGCTAATGCTCAGCAAGGCACTGTAGTTATGGTGGCATAACGTGTACAGGTGTACAGAATGAGCACAGCTGTGTTTCTAAATAAATAAATAAATAAAATAATGACCTTGTTCTACTGGAGACGGGTTCTTGTTAGATAATTCAGGCTAACCTCAAATGCATAGTCGTCCCCCGTACCCCTGTTACCCAAGGTGTGAACCACCATGCCCAGCACTCCCTGGATCTAAAACTGCATATAAACTGTTTATCACAAGATAACATTTCCTTTATCATCCTAACCATTTAAAAATGCAAAACCCATTACTCATGGTATATTGAAAAGCCAGGGAAGATTCAGGCTTGAGGTGCAGACAACAATCCTAATTCAGCGACATGGACAGTCTCAACGCTAACACGATCACTGAGTGTCAGCACAGTACCACCCGTCATCACTCAAGTGTCTGATGCAATGTGGTTTCTGACACTCAATCCCCATTTCTTAGATAGAGACTGATTCTTCCTCTCCCTGGGAGATGGAGAGACATACCCACTGTTTTCTGATATCACACACCTAGCTGTGGGAAAAGGGACCACCTAAGTGAGCCCCAGACTCAGAAAAGCACCTCCTGAGTGAGACACTGACATTGCCACTATACCCAGACAAGAAAACCGAAGCTAGAGCAGAAGACGCATGTAGTATCAGATGGAGGGCAGAGCTGAATTTAATCCCATTGTGTCTGCCAACCAAGGCAGACTCCAAGGAAGGTTCGGCTACCAACACTGTGAAGCCAGCACAAAACTACAATACAGAATACCACGCTGTAAAATGAAGAAATCGAGAGGGCAATAGCTGTGCTGTCAGCCAGCAGCTGGGGCGTGAGCAAGCACAGTAGTTTACAGGCCCAGGAAGGAAGCCTTGTTCTACGGACACACGCATTCTAAAGAGCTCCAGCCCCCGAGTCATTGAGATTCTCCCCTCGTGCAGACAGATGCTCTGAAGGCTGGGCAGGATCTAAGTAGGGCTTATTAATCGTGAGCAGCGTGTCGTGGGGAGTGCAGTCTTGCCCCCGGAATGAATGTAAACCAGCCTTGCATAAATTGAATTTCTTTTTTGAATATCTAATTGAATTTGCAAAAGTGTGTGCCAGGGGGGTGTTTAAATAAGTGCACAAATATGATAAGAAGGCCTTCACACCATTATATCTAATTCAGTAAGCAAAAATAATGGCAGGGCACGTTCCAATTAGTGTTTGATTTATTTGCTTTAACAAATCCAATTAGTAGAATGTTTTATAAAGTCATCCAATGTCAAATACTCATGGACTCAACAGATAGAAACAATAGTCCTAATAGGAAAAGGATGTTTCAGAGCTCTTTAAATGGTAGGAGCGTGATACATGAGGTGATGCCTCTCTGATGGCTTGGACAGTCCCCAAAAAGGACAGGGAAATAGCGTGTGATCTGATCAGCAGTTTCTTTCGCCAGGGTCGGGACTTCAATATGGCCCACAAGGAATGAAAGCAGCAAATATGGGAGCCAGTCAGGACATTTCCAGAAAGAATAATGACCTTGCCGCTGAGTGTCTTTGAAACAAGCAGTGTGTTTGGAAAACAACCCAAGGCAGAGTGCCCTGGGAAAACCATAGGGCAATCGAGGCAAGGATGTCCTCGAACTGGAATCAGTCTGCTTGCATCTTTGCTGGGCTATGGTTTCATCCTGTGAAGTTGAACACTGAGATTTGTGATTCACAAACATACTTACCTTCATTGGAGGAAGCTTATCTTGGTCCAGGGAGATACAGCCCAAGGGATGGTGAAAGCTGTAGACCCTAGAGTCAGCCATTAAACTCTTCTGTTTTACTAACTGTATGACCTTGGCCAATGTAAAACTCAATGAACCTCCCTTCTGCCATCTGTAAGCCTAAAATACTAATTGCTTCCACCCCCTACCACTGTTAAGAGGACTGGATGAACTTGAGGTCTATAAAGACCAAAAATAGCGTCTGGCACACAGTAAGTACCAAGTAAGTACTTGAAACATTAATATTTAATCTTCATGTATAAATCCAAAATATTTAATCTTCATGTATAAATCCAAAATGGAAAGGTTAAATGTTTTACGTGCATTTGACTTGCAAAATCTTTCAATACAAAGCATTAGAGATGCCATATCTAAGTTTGTCGTGTGTCCTGGATGGATGGGCAGTTTCCATAGTGACAAGGAACTGCACAGCAACCCCAGCACCCTCAGCACTTATTCCTGTGTGACCTTGGGAAAGACGGTCTCCATGGCCCAGGTTTCTTCACTTGTTACAGAGGCAGTAAGCAAGCCCTCTCCTAGGACCCCTTGACTTCTACAGACTGCCTGGCCTCTGTCTGACTCACCACGTCACATGGCAGCAGAACTCTACCTTCTCTCATGCCCGAGCTTCCTGCGTTCAGTTTGTACATAGGCATTGTGATGTTCTCTGACAGCGAGAAGACTATGATGGAGAGTGTATGGCAAGCTCTCTCTCAGCCTCAACCTACCAATGAGAGGATGAATCTTGAGAAAAAAAAAAGAGTCACCTTCAGTCACAACAGACGAGGAAGGGTCAAGTCAAGGGTAAGAGAGAGAATCCTATCAGCCGGAAAAGAAGCCACAACTAAGAGCAATTCATTCTGCCCCCAAACAGCATGGGAGCAGACACAAGGATCCCACTGCCCTCTCAAACACAAAGAACAAAGGATCAGCTGGTCTGGCTCTTAATTTTACAGGTGGGTAAACAGACAAAAGGGCAAAGGTTACAAAGAGAAGGGGTCCAGAGCTGGGACAGAACACGGAAGTCATGAACCCTGGCCAGACCTTCACCCCCTCCGCTGCCAGAAGAACAACTTTGATCTTTTCCCACACAATAGCGATGTCTCTTTCACTTTTATTTAGAGGGAACAGTAAAAGACAGAGAGGACCGTAGGTCATGCCCCATCTTGGGGAGAAAACTTTCCATCCTTTGGGGTAAGGTGAGGAAAGTTTCTGGCAGGAGTACTCAGCATCAGAAGTCCTCAGAAGCCAAAGCCAAGATCCCGGTGTGCTTAGGATCTTTGCACTTCTTGCTCAGATCATTCACACACTGGGGCTTCACAAGGTTCACTCCAGATGATTCCCCATGAGAATTCAAATTCCCTGAGAAGACGTTTCAAATATTCTCTCCTTTTGTCTGCGCCTGAGGAGGCTGCTGCCTCTGCACCCGGGCTGCAGTCTCCCGATGCTCATACACTCACTTACTGTCTGCCCCTGGGAGGTCACCATCTGAGGTAGGAAGACTATGTCCACTTATTCATCACTAAGTACTCAGGACTCATCTACAGTCTGAGGGAAACCCGACACTGAGTGACGGAATGACTGGAAGGTGTCTACAGAAAGTGGACTTATTAAATATCGTATTTTATGGCCCCAGAATCAAGCCAGAAATTTCTCCTTGTTGTTCTTTTTTGTTGTTGCTGTTTTGTTTTGATTTGATTTGGTTTTGGCAGGGTTTCTGTGTGTAACAGCCCTGGCTATACTGGACCTGGCTTCGCAGGCCTAACTGGTCTTGAACTCACAGAATTCCGCTTGCCTCTGTCTCCTGAGTGCTGGGATTAAATGCGCATGTCACCACCACCCAGCAGCATGGATTCTCATGGTCTTACCAGATCATTACAGACATGCCACGATTTAATAATTAATCATAGAGAGGTGAATGAGCTGAAACCATTACAACTTCAGAATCCAGTGCACATCCCCTCTGTTGGCTGATTCTGGCCGTTTTCTAGATGCTATCATCTGTCTATTTCACAATGTCATGCATACAAAAACCTAAGAGATAGCAAGGTCCAGCTGATGGATACAAGTTCACACGCTTTAATTTTATAAGTATATTAACATTTAATTGCCTAAAGTAAAGACCAAGGTCCCATCCATTCATTAAGCCTGGTAATAGCACCCAGAGTTCCATAAATCACCAAACCGGTAACTATGCAGATAGCATATTAACTTAGGTCTGAGTATTATGCTAAATATAACTGCTCGTGGAAGCCCCTTCAGACAGTTTAGCTTTGGCTAGCCAGGCTGTGGTAACCAGATGGCTTCATCTACCATGACCTCTTAGATGGACATTAAATGTCGAGTAAAGGGCTTTTAAGGACAAAGAATAAAGTGGCCTCAAATAATTTGAAGCTTAAATCACTCAAATGCTAGTACTGGGTCCACCCACAGATCTTGGCCTCAGGGATGGTAAGGTTAACTGTTGGAACATCTGTATTAGCCTGTCCATTCTCAAATACTGACATTTTGGTTCCCAGCAGAAGTAAAACTCACCTAGGCAGAGGCATATTGCAATGGAAAGGGAGCACCATTGTAGGAATTAAAGAAGTGGCCTTTGATGAACACTTCAAAAGGCAGGAAGATTGCTTGCTAAGGTACCCAGCATAAAGCAGAACCGGTACCTCAAAGCCACATCATCCTGGCCTCTCGGACGCCTGAAGTTCATGTCCAGGACACACAAACACGTTTCTCATCTCTAGAACAAGCACTTAGCAATTCCCAGCTCAATGCACACTCTTTTTTTTTAAATCCATGCAGGCCCAAAGCAGAAGTTTAGCCCCTGCCAACATGACTTCACCTCAGGCAAAAACTCTCTGAAACAGAAATGAACTTTTACCAAGCTGCCACTTGCTAAATCACATAATAACTCAGGCCCTGACAGGACAAGGAGGCAGGTGGTCCTGAAGATTGAGGATTTGCCTGGGAGAAAAGAACCTTGCATTGAAGACTTGGCTTTGCTGCCAGCCGGCTGCGTGACCTTGGCCCAATGCACTCTGTTGAAGATGGATCTGGCTGGAAGTGCCTGGCTGTCTCTCATAGAACCTTTCCCCAATGACCATGAAACTCCTGGAAAAGGGGGAAACTTTCAGAGGGAGTGCAACAGAACTAGCATAGTGGTGGGACAGGGAACGAGATGAGGAAAAAGGGTAACACGATTACAGAAATTGAAATGAATTTTGAGATGCAAACGGCAAACTTTTAGACCCTTGTTAGAATTTACAGGAAAACTGTTAAATCTCTGCCTAGAATTAACTAGGCTGGCTGTGTGGTTTTTCCATACTGTCAATGCCCAAGTTCAAAAATGTACCACATCTAATGATTGGAAACCACATCAACAGAAGACATGGTTTAGGTTCCATCTCTCCCTCCCCTGATATCTCCTACCTATAGGAGATGAAATAAAAAATTTGGAAGGAAAATAAGAATCAGAGATTAGGAAAATGAATTCAAGAAAAATAGAAAAAGAAAGCATTGCTAATGTGTATTGAAAAGAGCTCTGGCATGAGCTAGAAAGCACAATGCATCCTCATTGAGGGGCTGGGGGGATAGCTTGGTCAGTAAATGCTCGCTGCACAAGCCCGAGGACATGAGTTCAAGCACCAGAGCCTCTGTGAAAAACCTGTGTGAAGGTGTGTTCTTGTAATCCTACAACTGGGGGAATGGAAACAGGTGGATCCCTGGGCGTTGCTGGCCAGCCTGCCTAGCTGAAGTGGAGAGTTCCAGGCCACCTAGAGACCCAGGGA
>NC_022033.1:16031877-16060677 GCF_000317375.1 Microtus ochrogaster | reverse complement strand
GAATAATGCCTGAAGTGGCCTCTACATGAATATACACACAAATTCCTACATATTCACATAAATATTCTCTCTCTCTCTCTCTCTCTCTCTCTCACACACACACACACACACACACACACACACACACACACACACGAACAAAAAGTCACAGAGAGAAACTGAGGTAAAATGAGACGATGACAGGATCAGGTGATACATTTGTAGATTCTTAAGGACTTTCAGAAAAAGTAAATAAAATGCAAAACACTGAACCCAGAGTGGCATAAATGGGGGGCAGGGTATCTCACTTCAGCGCCCTTTGCTTTCTGCACCAACAGCTCTCCTACCTCGCTGCTGCATGCCAGTTCTCTGAAAGTGTCTAGTAGAACCTTCACCCTGGAAGGGCAAGAGCTAAGAGCAGAATGAAAATAGAACACAATAGCAAAATGGCTTTGAAGATGAGTGCCAGCAGCAACACCCCAAACAACAAGCAGCCATGAGCCCTGTACGAGTCACACTGAAAGGCGGACTCAACTCTCAGACCACTACAAGAGACGCGTCTTCTGTAAGCCACCAAGTCTGTGAATACTTCCTGGAGAAGGAAAGTTCTGAAGAAGGCTAAGCAGAGAACCTTCCCTGGTCATCCAGGGTCCTAGCCATTACAGATATAACTGGAGTCAGCTCCAGCACAGCAAACCTACATGGCGACACGCCCTGCTGAGGATGCAGAACACATCCAATGGGTGAGAAGAACCCTGAAGAATCCCTGCTTGTGTGTGCTGCCCAGCTCATGACCCAGGACCCGGGACGAGTCATTCATCCTTTCCCAGATTGAAGGTCTAATTAGAAGAAGAAAATTCTGTGGCCCTTCCAGAAGCATTTTGAGCTTTGTGAAGCTTGAAGGATAAACACATTGGCAAAGGTACAATCTTCCAGGAAAAGAATGTAAAATTAGAATAGACCCTATTTATTTAAAATGAGAAAAGGAGTTACAAGAAAAAATAAAATTCTAGTAACCAAGAACCACTACAAGCATTGCATTACCCTGAAAACTATCAGCATTAGGAACTATCTTCTCTCTGACTTTCTAGACTCTGTTCCTGGGATCATTTCTCAGCAACAGCAGCTTCACAGTATCAAGCTTTTAGAGACAGACACTAAAAATATCCCTTCTTGCAGCTTGATATCTCTTCTTCACTTAGTATTTTCCTTTGTCACTCTCCATGACTGTGTATGCTATCCATGTGCATGCATGCATGTTTTTGCATGTGGATAGGCACCTGTGTGGGATGGTGCACATGCATGTGGAGACCTGGAGTTGATGTCAGAAATCATCTTCAACTGCTCCTCAACCTTATCCACGGAGGCATTCTCAGCCAAACCCAGAGCTCATAGCTATGTCTGGTCTTGATGGCCAAGCTGCTCTATGGATGCCCAGTCTCCGCCTAGAATTACAGACAAGCAACCATGTCCACCTGGTTGTAGTGATCTAAACTTCAGCCCTTACACTTGTAAGGCAAGTACTGTAACCATTGAGCCATCTTCCCAGGCCTATTTCTCTATGATTAATAGCTTGTTTAAACGCTCCTTCAAGTTCACATCACAGTTAGGATTCTTGAAAATTCTCATCTGTGATATTTCTTTCATCTATGTGCTATAATATTCCAGGTTATTGTATGTGCTCTTGGGTGTTAAATTATAATAAATAAGCTATGAATTGATGGCACCAGGCATGTGCATGGTAACTAGTTATGAAAATTTCCTCTCTCATGTGTGCACGCGCATGCACGCACGCACGCATGCACACACACACACACACACACACACACACACACACACTGTGCTTGTTCTATTAACGCAGACTAAATTTTAACTTTTGCTTGTATACATCCTTAAAGAACTCTGACTACTCCAAAGGCCTTGCCTCCCGCCTTTCACATTCAAAAGAAAAGTATGATGAAAAGCAAACTGGAGGGGAAACCATACGGCAGGCTTAACTAAGTGTCTCTAGAATGATCTCACTTTGGATCATTTTATAAAGTATAGGACTCTCTGAACAAACCGCCAGGCCCCTCTCTGGGTTTTGGAGTTTCACAGTGCGTCTGTGGTGTTTTACCACAGGAAGGGAACCCTTGGAGGAGCTATATCATCTCTCCTTCACATCTACATGTGCCAGGGATTGAACTTATGTTTCCAGAATTGTGCAGAAAGCACCTTGATCCTCCGAACCATCTCGCCGGTCCTCAAGCCACATTCTGATGGAGGCGTCCATGAACTGCCCAGCATTTACCAACCTCTACTACACCTGGACACAGCCCGTCTCACGTTCCTGACTTCACTCTAGGGTGCAGGTAGGAGATGAGCTGGGTCTCAGAGTCAAGGTGTGTTCTATTTCCTTACCCACACTTGCTTTCATATAAATATTCTGAATTTCACCTCTGGGATAAACACATGCAACAACAGTGCTAAAAAAAAAATTGCTATTGTCCACAGATCTGCCAAAATACTGCAATTTGGACATTTGCCCAGTTTTCTGAGACACGCTAAGCCCTTTCAGACTTGCTTATTTCAGTCTTGCCTATTCTCCCACGGCTCTCTGCTGCTTTTCTCTCCCCATGCCACCATCCCCCCTTTGAACCCTGTAAGTGGATGCTACAAAGCTGTCAGCCTTAGCCTCTTCCATCCAACAGGTGCTCTGGCTGATGATATGTAGATTATGTTTTCATAAGAAGCCCCAGGCCATACCATCTGACACACTCCAGCCCGCAGGCCCTGAGGATCATCTGGGAAGCCTGCCGCCCAGTTGGGAATTTGAAGCTGTTTTGATTTAGATACACTAGAATTACCGTGATCGCCACTGGCAGCTTTAACAAAGATTTCTCACAGAGGCTAAAACCTGGACTCTCCTCGAGGTTCGCAGTAAGAAATAGAATTAGGGACCAGGAAAAAAGATCACTAGGTAAAGAGCAAGCATGAAGACCAGAGTTCGGATCCCAAGAACTCACATAAAAGCCAAGCCCATCATCACATGCCTCTAATCCCCACGGAAGAGAAGAGAGGCGATCCCTGGGCATGCTGGTCAAGTGTACACATGAACACATACATACATACATACATACATACATACATACATACACACACACAGACGAGCTATGACCCTTGTTGCCAACTATATGCCAGAACCATATTGGGAACAGCTTGAAACCATGTGGTTGAATCAGTAGGAACCTTCATGTGACCCTTCTTCACGCTCTAGTCCTCTGAGAAGTGAGAGAACTTTCACAGACTAGCAAGTCTAGTTGTTACTGGAAAACTTAAACAGAAGAAATGGTATTGACTGGGGTGGGGGGGGGTGAATGTAAAAGGAACTGGTTCCGGTGACTTCCCCACGGAAGCTGCAATTTTCTGGAATCAACCAGACAGAGGAGGAAGAGTGTATACTGGGTCTGTATATTGCAGTGAGCCTCAAGACGGCTATTTTATTCAATGATACCCAAAGGGGTATTGTAAAAAAAAAAAGACAGTTACACAAAATAAAGATGGGACTGAGGCAGATGTGATGACAAAGCAAGTTTTCCTTAAATGCTTCACCAGAGCCCACTCTTAAATCAAAGTATCTCCCTCCCAAAGCTAACATGATCATACCGTATCATTTGTGAGTCTTGTCTTGGTATGTAGCAGGTATGTGTGTATACACACACACACACACACACACACACACACACACACCTATAAAGGAGACCATAAGCATCCAGAAGCAGAAAGTCTGATGTCCTTTAAAAGTTAAATATACAATCATTATTATTATTATGACCAAAGATTTACATTTGTAAAATGTATAAATAACCTAATAGTTCACATTTTAGGAAGCCCTAACTATTGATAGAGAGTAAGGAGCACCTACCAATTCTGGTTATCCTATAGCCACAGATATTTGGCAAGATCCAGGGTGTGAGGGTGAGATGCTGAGGGTGGGTGGTCACAAGTATCAAAATATTTATTAATGCCATACATCGGAAAAAAACCGCATTTGGGGGCTGTAACTGACACCAGAAAGTTGTATATATGCTGCCTAGGAACATCCTACATACATTAATTTGTACTTTATCCCTACATATGCATATGACTATATAAGCCATGCTTGTTGGTTTTATTTAAATGCAAAAATGACAGTTTTTAATTGCAGTTAATTTGAGGAAAAAATGAAGAACTCATCTCTCCAGAAGTTACCGTGGTCACATTTGATTATGGCTGCTGAATTTTTTTTCTACTTAGAGATACATGCACTTATTTTCTTAAAAATATTAGAAGCATGATGTATAAAGAGGTTTCTACGCAACCAGCTTTTATACTGCATTGTTATATTGGAAATATTTCACCATTTTACTATTCAAAAGGCAAATATTAACGCTTGACATAATATCTTATATGCCTTTGATAAGTCAAATCTTTTATCATTTTTTGTTGTTTTCATATTTTAATATTCATAAAACAAGGAACTAAACCTTAAGGCCTATTTATACTTCTTTCCTTAGGATAACTTTCTGAACACTGGATTTTTAGGGATGAAGGATCTGTATCATAATTATATACATATATACATATTCAAATCACCTTCCAGAAAAGTTATTGCAATTAACAAAACTTATAATATAGAATATTATCCAAACCCCTTGCACTCTCACCAGCATTGAATATAATCATTATTTTTAATCTTTGTCAATTTAATTGGTGAACTACAGAAGCCCTTTGTTTCAGTTTTTATTTGAATATTCGCTTGAACGTTTTTCATAAGTTCAATCAACCATTACTATTTCTTCATTCATAAATTATCTGCTTATGCCCTTTGGTCATTTATGATTGGGCTGTTTATTCTAATTTGTGTTATTATACAGTCAAGATATTAATCTATTTAATACATTCTCAGTTATAAGTGATCCTCTGTTTTTTTTTCTATCCTCTGAATAATTTTTGATGTGCGTGTAATGTAGAATATGAAGCAAAATCTAGAAATCCTATCCCAAGGTGCTACATTTTTCTTCATAGAATATCTACATAGGTTTGATACCACAGAAGAAGTTAATATTCCCTTATGTCATCTGTGGTTCTCTTGTTAAGTTATAAGTACATTTAAATATTCAATTCATCCAGGAATAACAATAGCGGATGATGAGCATGTGAATCTAACTACATTTTGCTTTTTTAAAAAATGATTTATGGTTGTATATGTATGTGAGTATGTCTGCGTGCATATGTGTGCACATCATACACCCAGGATCCCAAGGAGGCCAAAGAGGGCAGCCAATCCCCTGGAGCTGGAGTTACAGGCAGTTGTAGGGCACCTGACCTGGGTTCTGGGAGCCAAACCAGATCCTCCACAGGAGCAGCAAGTAGCCTTTAACTGTTGCAGCATCTCTTGGGCTCCTGCATTTTACTTTCAAAAGCACTTTTGGGAGATCCTGTGTAATTCTCACGGGTCTGAATATGATAGAGCTAATGATGTAGCTCAGAAAACAGATTGCCACTAATTAAATCCCCGCTCCACCTCTGATTAGCTGAACGGCCTTTGGAAAACGTGGTAAAAGCCTCTGCCTTAGGTTTCCAAGCAGGGCCTGGCACACAGTGAGTGCCAGTGAAGGGCTAGGAGCCATACCTGTGCCCATGGCCGCTAAAACAAAGCACCACACACCAAGTGGCTTGAACAAAAGGCCTTGCCTTGCAGTTCTGAGGTCAGAAGTTGGAAATGAACGGGTGGGTGGGGCTGGCTCCTTCTTGGGGCTGTCAGTTCCCAGAGACTGGCTGCTGCTCTTAGGACTGTCTCAGAGATGGGCTACTCCCACCCACCCCCAACTCCATCTTCACACGCCATTTCTTCCAGTTTACACATAATGCCTTTTCCCTCTCTGCAGCTACCCTTCTCCCTTCTGTAGGACACCTGCCATCCTTGACTGGAGTGTATCCCAGGGACTTCACTCGATACAATTTAACAGTATGTGTTACATCTCTTCAAGTGAGTTACCAGGCTTTCAGATAGCTCTAACAGTGTAGATTAGAACATTGTTCTATGGGTACTGATCTACTTGCTGGCTTGTTAGCCACCATAAGAACTGGATTTTGAAGCCAGGTGGTGGTGGCGCATGCCTTTAATCCCCCAGGACAGGCTCCAAAGCTACAGAGAAATCCTGTCTTAAAATAAATAAATAAATAAATAAATAAACCCCCCCCACAAAAAAAAAACCTGATTTTGTCTAGTCCCTTCTTGAGGTTATTGGGTTATTCATATGGTTGTTGAAGTCTGTTTTATAAATTCTATCATACAGCTGCATATTGTTCCTTTACCATACCACTTACCAGCATAGACATGTGACTCTTCTTATTTTCTTTTGTTTTGTTTTCAATAGCTACATCCATCTTCATTTCTGTAGATGTCCTAAATATTCCTGACAAATTTCACGACCCAATTGTCTTTGTCTTCTTGAGATATGGAGTGTGGGCCTGTCCTAGGCTATCTCTTCTTCCACACTGTTTCCTAGAAGTACTTTAAGTATAAGACAGAAGGACAGTGACTTCTCTAGCCCATAACCTGCTCATCTCAATTTGATTTTATTCTATATTATATTCTGGTCATGGCACCTCGTTTCAAGGAAACAGGGATGACAAGTTAACTATGCTAGCGCCCCTTTTCTTAGAAGCTGAGGCCCATTAAGTGCATTTGTCTGTGTTACACATCAAAACCAAATTTCCCATCTCCATACTCCTTGGATCCTTATAACATGAGTTTAAAAAAAAAAACAAATGCATTTGCTTCTATACAATGGAAAAGCACTTTACAATAAAAATGACAGAACTATTGATAACAAAAACAAAGAACAAATGCTTTCTGGTCACTCAAAGAGAGAATCAACAGATTATACAACACCTGACCCCTCGCATCTGATCCTCTGCTGACGTGAGAATGACAGGAAGGTACCAAACATCAGTGGGGGAGCAGCAGCTGAAGGTGAAGGGAGGGTTTTATAACCAAATAGCAGCAGGAGTCGATCTGCTCAGAAATAGGAAAAAGCATCCTAATGGCACATAAGAGTAAGTCGATTGGGCATGAGTGAAAGATCAACCACAAGGTGGTACTCACTGAAGCCGTTTACCTCCTCGGTATATATCTGAAACTTTAACATAAAGTTAAAAAAAAATAATCAAACACACAGCGCCTAATTTGAGTATGTCGGAAGCCTTGAAAACATGGCTCTAGGGCACCTTTTCCTCCTCCAATCTGAACCCTCAGCCCTCCCTAAATGGCCTACTTCACAAATATGCAACCCAATGACTTAATAAACTCAGATAAAGAGGGGGTGGGAAAGAAAGACACAATTAAGGAAACAGAGGCAACCCAAACTTTGGCCACTGAAGGAAAATGGTTGTGCTAATATCTTTGTTAATGTCTCCTGGTCAGAGGAAAGAGAAAATGGCTCCCAGAATTACTGCCTTTGCCATGTTAGGGCCCCTCTGGGAGCCCAGCTGCACTACACAATGTGTTTAGAACACCAAGCTTCCATTACAAAATCTAAGCTTACAGTTCAGTTTAGAGGCCCCTGCAGAAAGATCATTCAGTCTCTGAGAAAGAGCTCTCAAACCTGGCAGGGCTACGAGGAAGGACTGGGGAGTCCCTGCCCTGACAGTAGTTGGCTTGCCTTGAAAGTCCCCAGCAAGCTGCATTCTAAAACACACAAAAGCTTTGTGTTGGTTTTCTGCCTTTGCCCGGTACTGGGGCAGGCTGCCCAGGGAGGTAACATGCATCCGTGGGCAGAGTGGATCAGACTCGCCCATATACCCTGATCTGTGGAGCTCGGAGTAGCAGAGGCAGCTGCTGTAATGGTGTATCTCACAATGTTTCCATAGTCTTACTGCTGGAGACAGATGAATGGCCGCTGTTTCAAAGGACATTACCGAAAGAAGATCTGAGAACCGTTAAATACAGCCAGGGAAACCACATTGTTTTCTGCCCTCCAATCAGTCCAGAATGGAAGGGAAATCCATGGGGCTGAGGACCTTGAGAAGTAAGCCCTATATCACTGTTATTATATCACCATTACAGAAAGGGCCTCCAGAAGCCACAAAGCCGGGGATAGGAATGCCAGCTAAGTTGGAACCTGGTGGTGAGAGACAAAAGCGGTGAACTCTCCTCCTTCACCCTCCATCATTTTTAGGCAAGGTGTAAAGGAGAGGCCCCAGGAAGCTGTCCTTTGACTGGTGCAGCTGCTCTCATTCCCCTAGCTACACTCCTGAGTGGTCACAGGTCTCAGAGTAGCTTGTTGTTCCTACAATGTCTTTGCCCACCTGAGTCCGAGTACCAGGGATCTCTCGTTTGCTCTCTCTGCCTTCCAGATACAGTTTTCCTTCTAGCTCAGGTGAAGGTGTAAGTCACAAACAATCCCTGGGTAAATTGGGAGCATGGGGACCATAGGAGAGGGCTGAAGAGGATGGGAGAGGCAGGGAGGGGATCAGAAAAAAATGTATAGCTCAATAAAATCAATAAAAAGAAAAGAAAAAAATAAAAATACCAGCATGACCAGCTAGAGAACAACCATCAACACACCATCATTAGGGGGATAGTTCAGATACAAACCAACACATCCTAACCAAACAGCACTGTAACTCTCCTTTCTGTTGTAATAGCATCTGTCTTAGTTAGGGTTTCGATTGCTGTGAAGAGACACCATGACCACGGCAACTCTTATAAAGGAAAACATTTAACTGAGCTGGCAGCTTACAGTTTCAGAGGCTTTTTAGTCCATTATCATGGTGGGAAGCATGACAGCATGCAGAGACACATGGTCTAGAGTGGTAGCTGAGAGTTCTACATCTTGATTAACAGGCAGCGGAAGGAGTCTGTGTGCCATGCTGGATGTAACTTGAGCATAGACGACCTCAAGGCCCACCTCCAGGGTGACACACCTCCTCAAACAAGGCCACACCTCCTAACTGTACCCTCTCTATGAGCTTATGGGGGCCAACTACATTCAAATGGCCACAGCGTCTCCCTTCTAAATTTTTTTCTTGTGGCTGTTCACAGTTATAATTTGTCCTTTGACGGTGTCTGAAGTTCAAGATGAAGGGAGACACAGTCCCAACCACCACTTGGGACTGACATACAGTTCACAAAGCATGAACGACACTATGAGGGTAAAGAACACATGGTGGAAGGCATGTATTCTCACACGCAAATCAGTTAGGTCTCTAAGGAAAGAGGCTGAATCCAGGTGCCCTAAATGACTAAACCAGCCCACTGTTCTCTATAGCATCCTTCCCACTCAGAACTCCAAGAGAGGCTCTTCTAGCTCATGCTGCATTAGCCACATAATTCTCTAAACATAAAACGGACCTTGCCCAGGGAACGACATCTAGGCTGTCTCAGGCTAAGGCCTGCCACCAGGAAACAGGACAACACTAAAAGTTTATCATCTGTGCCTTGAAACTCAACCCCAAACACTCTTGGAGCTGTGCTCTCTTTACAGACTACAGGGGGTACCTGTCCAACTTTTCAGGGCTGGTTCTCAATCAAGGAAACCCCAAGGGATGGTCCCTGCAGTGGTCAACAGCTGGGAATACAAAGGCTCTTGTCAAACAGCACAACTAACAGCAGTAGGGAAAGCATGTGAAACCTATGTGTACTGTGCTTTTCTTTCCCCAGGTTTTTCTCCCTTCCTGGGATCCAGGGTACTTGGACCCCACCATCTGGGCTGGAATGTCGAGCTACAAACTGCTGATAAAGCAAAGAAGAGACCGAGCCTCTGAGATGTGAGATGATGCTAATATGGGAGCCCCACCAGAAATGGCAGTTGGGAAATGCTAAGGCCAAGTGCCCTAAGCCCTTAAGTTTAAAAAACAAACAAACAAAAATGAGCTGCATGTGCCTCTGATCTGGCACGCACAAGCTGCCAGTCCATGAAACATCTTGCTGAATATATTAGGTGCCAACTGTAGGCTTTATTTTGAAAATATTAGCTCGTTAAATCCCTAACACTCAAAAACAGATCATTTGAATGAAAGTCAGAGACTTAATACTAAAACAGAAAGGGGGAAATCCCTGTAGCTAGGCAAGCAAACCATAGACCCTCCCATCTACCCATCCATTCAATGCAGAGAGCACTATCGAGGTCTACTGAGGTGGGCGTTGATTTTTGTTCTACACATTCTATTTATGTCGTCTAGCTCAATAGATAGATGTGTGTGTGTGTGTGTGTGTGTGTGTGTGTGTGTGTTGTGTACACATATGTGTACGTGCCTGTAAAGGCTAGAGGAAAACTGTGGGTGTCATTTCTCAGGAACTACTTAGTTATTTGATACCAGCTCTCTCATTGGCCTAGGACTCATCAAATAGGCTACACTGGCTGGCCAGCAAGCTCCAGGGATCTGCCTGTTTCTACCCTCCCCAGAAATGGAATTGCAAGAGAATGCCACCATGCCCAGGACTTTTTACATGTGACCTGCAGATTTAACTCAGGCCTGGGGGCTTGCACAGCAAGCGCTTTATGGACTCAGCTATCTCCCCAGCCCCAGCTCAACAGATCTTATAAAAGGCACTGTGCCTTAGAAGCACTCACCAACATGCTTTATCACAGAAGCCTTAAAGGATTACCCAAGGGTGGTTTTTAACAAAAAGCAATTCCCAGTGTGTGGCTCCCAGAGGCCATTCTCTCCCTAGGACTCCAGTCCACTGTGTAAGAGCTTAGGTGACCCAAGGCCAGCCTGGAACCACGGCATTGAGAAAGAGCTAAATGGTCAGCAGCACACTCAAAGGCGCTCTTAGGTGATCACAGCCACAGTAATTTGAGTTTGAACAAGGAAAATGAGGTGAGTCAGAGAGAGGAAGGAACAGTAAGTGCATTGTCACTTCTTAATATGGGAGAGTCCCCAGCATGAGCCTAGATCATGCACAGGATGGTCAAATCAAGAAAAGAATAGCCTAAATGACAAAGTCAGGCACAAAGGACCACACACCCTAGGGCTCCTTTTATATAAAATGGTAGCAATGGCAAAACTATAGTATCAGAAAGTGGAGAAATTTGCTGCCTGGGGCAGAGGGTCATCAGGGAGGGGAGTAAGTGGGAAACTGACAGAGAAGGAAAGAAGAGAAAAGAGATTTTTAGGGTAAAGGAACAACTGCCCATGCAAAAGTCATGGGTGACATGATCACACAGCTTGACCGAATTTCACTCTATTGTGCACATAAATGTTCCAAACAAGAAACATCTTAATGTGTTTTCCAAAGGGCGTGAGGCACGCACACATAAAAGATCTGCAACCCCTCATCTAAACGAAAGGCTTCTGTGCAGTTCAGCCAGAAGAATACACAACACAGATTCCCATTCTTGCTTTTGAATTTCTCCCTTCACATCGGTGAGGAGAGAGAAAGAGCAAAGTGACAGCAACACACGTTTGAATTTCTCCTTTCAGGCTGGGCTCTAATCAGTGCAGAGAGCGGGGTAACAAATAAGACCAAGAGGGTTTAATTAAACTGAGCGATCATTAAACTGGATTTAAGAGCGCCTGTGTTTGCAAAACAACAAAATATTTACAGACATTTTCTTCAGCCCCTTCATTAGCTTCAGATTCCACAGGAAATATGGAGGCTGGGAACAGGTCCTAATGAGCTCGCGTGAATTCTAACTCCTCAGGTTACCGTGGCAAAGAGACAGCATGGGAAAACGCTCGTGATGGAGTGCTAAGCAAAAAAAGCAAGATACCAAATGAGCTGGAGTTAGATGTTCTAGTAGATTTGAAAACAACGACGAAAAAGAAAAACCAAAAAAACAAACTTGAACGCATAGTAAGGGAGTAGAGGGGAGGATGGGCCTATGAAAACGCAAGCATTGAACCACTGACTGTACAGAGCAAGTGTGGCTGGGGTTTTGTTTTTTAATCTCCATGTTCCAAGACTGCTGAGATAAGGTTTTGCTACCCCACTTTCTTTCAGAATGGAAGTGGATGTAGGTGTGTCAAAGTCACGCACATCATCATCTCTTTGCTCTTCTGAGTACAAGATAAAACAAACTCGGAGTTTCTGTCCCCTGGGTATCCACTGTACCTGTCCCCTTGATGTCCATTGTACCTGCTACCCAGGCTCTCACACACAGCAGGAGAGTGAACTGTTCTTCTCAAGGTCACCTGAATCTGAAGGGCAGGTCTCAGTCCCCATCACATTGACTCCAGGAGCAGTTTTGCTGGAGCTGGTGCCCCACCGTCTGTGCTGTTCTGCTAGACTACAGCTTACTCTGCTGAACCCCACTGCTGGGCTCTTCTGCTCTTCCTGAGCCCTTCAGTAGAGTGCTCAGGACTCAGTACCCCCCACCTCATCTTGACTTCTGCATCCAAGCCCACAGAATAATGCCTACACAATGACCATAACTATATAATTTTATTCTAGTCTTCTTCACTAAACTCACGTTGGTCTGCCTGTCTACCTACCTACCTACCTACATACCACATCCATATGACTATACCTCAGTTTTCTTGTCTTCATATCTAAAGTTGACAGTGTCAACCTTATTCCCAGCCCATCCCTCCATACCTTCCCTTGGCCTCTCAGCCTCCCTGGTGGGTTTCATAACTCACCCATATCACTGGTAGGTGTTTCATTTAATTCTAGGCAGTAACACACTCTGGGGGAGAATATGGCTGCCTCCAGAAGTCTGACTGTGATGGTCCAGATGACTCCCTTGCTGCCAGGATCAACGGACCTGCTCATCTTCACCAAGGTCACCAAACACACTGCAGCATTAAGTGCCTTCAAACCTCTATCATTGTAGACAGGTGCAGTCTAAACCACCCTGACCCTATGGGATCCTAACTGTTGGAAGTGAAGTTGAGACATCAAGTTTTCCTCAAGGAAGCCTTCTCCAAGTAGTACCTCCATCCTAAGCCATGTTTTTCTCCACCCCTATAGTGTCCAATGTCTACCTATTTTGTGACGAGACAAATATTCCATTTTCATAGACAGAAAAGACTCCATAATGGAGTCAGGGAGACCCTCCCATTTTCTTTTCTGCCCTGTAACCATGGCTACTGTGTCAGATATGTATCTAAAGTATGACTGGGAGGGCCAGTCATACGTATAGCATGTCCATCCACGGCGCCTGGAGATGCTAAATTGAAATCAAGAATATTGAAGGTCACCACCAAGCATCTCTGTTCACAGACAATAAAAAATGAACCAAGTCACAGTCTAGGAGATACAAAGAAACAGGGTTCTCAAGAAAATGAAAAATACAGGCCCTTTCAGAAAGCATCCCAGAGCTATGTCTTAAGAAAACAGTATATTCAGAACAGTACACGTTCTGTGCCATGAGCTGGGCTCAAGGCCCATGGATTTGCAATCTCTAAATCAAACGACAGAAAAAGCTTCTAAATGTGCAAGACCTCGGGGATTAAAACTGATTGAAGACTTCCAGACAGTGGAAAATGCCTGCACATATCTTGCCAGGTGACAGATGGGTACACAACACCCGCACACCACCACCTAGGTGACAACACACTTCTCACATGGATCTTCCCAGTCATCCGGATAATAGCCCCAAGAGGCAGGTTCATTATCACCGCTATTTTGCCTTTGAGAAAAACTAGAGCCTAGAGAAGCCAGATGACTGAACAAGGTCACTCAATAAAATTCAAACTAACCGGGAGCCTTTGGTGTTAATTCCAGGGAACCCACATGTACTGTGGGCATGTCCAGGGTGCCCTTGTTTGAGAGTGTCTGATGTCATCAGTACCCCATTTGTTTCAAGCTAAACTGGGTACTCTGAATAAATACTATGGATTTACATAAGAATTTCCCTGACCACTTTTACATCTGACTTTTAATGTTACTCCTCTTCCTCGTCTTTTTTTTTTTCCAATTACAGTCTGTGCTGCAAAGTCCTGGGAGATCTCTGGGCTTTATGCTGCACACAGTCAGCAATGGAAGGCCATGGCACCCGTGTATAAAACAGCCTTCCATTCTGGTAACAGAAGCAGAGCAGTAGCCACGGTCTGATGAACAAGCTACGCAATGCTTGCCAGCATCCAAGGCTGCACCTGAGACCCCTGGAAACAAAAACAACTTGATTCCAAAAGTACAAACGTAGAAGCAAAATAGATAAAATAGGGCCCACATACCCTAAACCCATACAAGCATTCAATCTCTTTACCACGAGGGCTTAAGTACAAGTGAAATCACTTTGACATTTCCAAGGCAAAGAAAGCCGAGGTTACACACACTGGCTCAATTGCACAGAGAACATCACAGCTGGAAAATGGCTGAGCCTTATAGGAGTCCCCTAAAACAGCTGCATTAACCTCACTACACAGCAAAGAGAAAGTGGTTCAAAATGTTTAGGTGAGCTTGTGGCACTGAGCAGAAATGTGGACAGAAGAGGGCTTTGATTGACAAGTCTGTGTTCACAAGACTTCGTCTGGGGTCCTCCACGTTTATTGGTTATATAAACCCGCTTAGGACTTATTAGATGCAGCTCTGGGGACTCTGAGCCTCTACTACAGGAATGGACCCTAAGCATGCACACCCGTAAAGGCCTCCCAGACATCAAGCACAGGTGTTTTATGACCATAGTATAAGAATTACTAGACACATGGCAGTTTTTGAAGAAGAGAGAGACATCTTTCAAAATGGAAACTTAACCCTGATGACAGTGAAATTGTTAAAGCCAGAAAATCCTAGTTTTTCAGAAGTACTGACTTCCAAGCAAAACTCTCCTGGGCCTCTGTGAAATGCTAGTGCCACTTGCACCAATACTTAGGAGATACAAGTATGTGTGTATGCATGCACATGCGCTATGTGTATGCAAGTTTGATGCATGTGTACATGCATGTGAAGATCAAAGGTAAACCTTATGTATTCCTCAGGAGCTATACTGCCATTGTTTGATTCCAACAGGGTTTTTCATGGGGACTAGGGCTCATAAGTTCATCTTGAGTTGGTAGATAGCAGGCTCCAGAAATCCAACTATCTCAACCTTCCCTACACAAGGATTATAAATATATGAGACCATGCCCATGTTTTTACATTACTTCCAGGGGTTGAACTGCAGGCCCTGATGGTACCTTACTGACTGAGCCATCTCCCCAACTCCTGATATCTATCTGTCTGTCTGTCTGTCTGTCTGTCTGTCTGTCTGTCTGTCTATCTATCTATCTATCTATCTATCTATCTATCTATCTATCTTCACTTTTAATCGTTACTTAAAGGGCATCTCCATATTACTACTATATATGGATGAAAGACTCACTCACCAAAACCGGACCACAAAACTAAAGACAAATTCAAGGGGAAGAGGAGAGGGAAACATGAATATTGGCTTGATAGTATGAATAGCACTGCTTGCCTAATAGCATGCTTGCCTGATAACACTGCTTGCCTAGAGCTTTCATCATGAAACCTGCTTTCCCTAGGGCAAAAATGATCATCCGTGTTGGAAGGTCATCACGTTATTAATACCCTGACATTGAGAGCATCTCTTTGCATGCAGAGGACTAGCATACAGAGCGCTAGAAGGATGGAGAATGATTTTCTCCCATGCAATGTCCACGGATACCCTTCCCACCCTTCACCCTCCAGCACCCTCCTCAAGTCCATCCCTACCCCTCTCCTCTTTATTCCTACGTGAACCTAGATCCTTGGCATTGACCCTCTCCAGTTCACAGAGCTAGTAGTGGGGTCATGTCAGTCTAGACCCCTTTCTTGGCTCCTCTCCAGAAACCAGCAGGTCCGAATAGCTAAGAACATTTTTTTCTCAGCCACTCTTATTGCAATTCATTTCACTGCATCTGATGCTTCAAGGGACTTACAGCATCTAACAAAGGATGAAGGGGGACATATTTCACAGGGGGACAGAAATCTCCTTCTGGGAACTTTTTCCAGAGAATCTTGAACCAGAGTGTTATGTATTCTAATGGATGACTTTCCCAGGAGTAAACTCACGGGGTGTGTCAGTACCACACAAACAAATAACAATCCCAGCCTCATGCTTGTGCTCCATAGTCCCTGGATCTGTTTCTGAACCTTTACAGATCTTACTTCTTCATCTGCAGCAGACAGAAAAATCATACTTCCCAGTAGGATTGTTGTGGGGATGAAGTTAAATAATGTATGTCAAGCCCCAGCAGGGTGGCAGCCGGGCTTGGTGTGTTCACAGTTAGGAATGGCAGGTGCCACAAACACTGCCACTGTTCACATAGAAGGAGCACACATTGAGGGGAGCTGTTTACACTGCAGCTCCAGATCAGAGAGCTTGGAAGTGACGTTCTTCTGCTGGTGTGTATGTGTGTGTATGTGTGTTTCTCCATGTGTGCATATGTCTGTGCATGGGTCTGCATCTGTGTGTGTGTCTCTATGAGTGTGTCTCTGTGTGTTTCTCCATGTATGTGTACATCTGTGTGTGTGCATGAGTTCATGCCTGTGTGTTTCTGTGTGCCTGTGTATATGTATCTATGTCTCCATGTTTGTGTTATCTGTGTTGTCAGTATGTCCGTGTGTGTGTATCTGCATGTCTGTGTATCTGTGTATATGTCTCTGTGTGTCTGGGGGGATCTCTGTGTCTGTGTCTCCGGGTCTGTATGTGTGTTTGTGACTCTGTGTGTGTATCTCTGTGTGTGTTTGTGTGTCTGTGTGTACCTCTATATGTACCTTTGTATGTGTCTCCATGTGTCTGCCTGCCTGTATGTATGTATGTATGTATGTGTGTGTGTGTCTGTATGGGTATATCTGTGTCTATGTGCATGCCTGTGTGTCTGGGTGTCTCTATGTGTGTCTGTGACTTCAGGCTTGTGTATGACTGTGTGTCTGTGTGTGTCTCTATATGTGCTTCTGTGTGTGTGTCTATGTGTGTATCTGTGTTTGTGTGTCTGAGAGTGTATGTCTCAGTCTCCATGTGTGTGTCTACGTTTGTCTGTCTGTCTGTCTGTCATATGTATGTATGTGTCTCTGTGTGTTGTGTGTCTGTTTTTGTTTGTGTGGATCTATGTCTATTTAAATCTGTGTATGTCTTTTTCTGTGTGTTTATGTGTGTCTTTGTATGTGTGTCTATGTCTGTGTGGGGAGGCCTGTCTATCTGTCTGTCTCTGTGTGTGTGTGCCTGAGTTTCTGCCTCTGTATGTACCTACGTGTGTCTGTGTATATATGATTTACTTCCTAGAAGCCACAATAGGGTGATAGTACACAGATAAGGTATCAAGGCTGCTATAGACATATCTTCAGATCTCTATGATAAGAAAAGATGGGAAAAGCTGAGGGTCCAACAAATAAGAAACCTCATTCTTCTGGGATGTCCCACTTGCCACAGATCTAATGAGGGGTTTAGTGACTCCCAGGCTTGAAGCCACAATCCTGGTTAAGGGGAAGGACAGAAGGCAAGACCGGCATGGACTGAACTCAGGCCTCTGTGTGTCATTTCTCTTCATTTTGCAAAGAGATTAGGTAAATTTCCCAAGGTCACCTGGACAATGATGAGCAGACTCAGGATCTGACCCATGCATACAGTTAGTTTCTGAGACTACTATGTAATACAAAATAACGCAGTGCCTAGCATGTAGGAACTAGGGCAAAGCAGGGAGGTTGGGGATTGCTTTCCCAGTCCTATACCCAGACTGTGAGGAGGGGAAATACATCTACATACTTAATTAATCTAACCCCAAGCGCACTGCAAGAGCCTCTGGTTCCCTACCTCAAATTTTAACAGCTGCTCCTTCAATGTAATGGAACGCAAATGTCTGAAGAGCTTCGATTTTTAATTATAAAAGTCCTGATGAAAATCCGAATCAACAGCTGCTCCCAGCAAGGCGGCCCTTGGAGATGCCCAGTGTAGGACAGAGGGAGAGATGAGAGGACAGAGCCCAGACAGGACGCGGATGACTGCAGCTGTCTGGGGAGCCCCGCACCTGCAGCTGTGAGCTACAGGGTGGGCTGCACAGGCCAGGATACAGCAAGCTCAGGACAGATTTCCTGGGGCGCATCTGTCCTCATGCCATACATCGTATGCAGCTGGCACAAGCCTGTGAGAGTGACAACGTGGGGAGCTGACAGCAGGAGCTGCGCATGGACCACGCTGTGCCGTTTTGGGTGTGGAAAGCAGGGGACGCAGTGTGACCATCTAGAGGACTAAGGAAGGGTCATCCAGGAAAAGAAGCAGGTGTTGGAGCAATGGCCTTCAGCCAGCCGAGAGACAGCATGTGGCTCCTGCCTTCCACATGTTAGATCCTCCATTCCGGCGGGCTTATCTTCACCATACATCTTCCATATCTGCAGCTATTCCAGGACAGATGGTGTCTCCGCACACAGAAGCCTGGCCTCCATTTCAAATCAGAAGAACGAAACATCCTACGACGGTTGATATTGATTGCCAGTATGACAAGTTCTAGAATCACTTGGGAACCAAGTCTCTAACAATGCCTATTAGGAAGTAATCTAGATTAGGTTAGGATTGCTGGGAAGGTCCACCTTAATGGGGTAACAACATTCCTTGGGCTGGAGTCCTGGACTAAATACAAAAGGAAAATCAGCCGAGTGCTAGCATTCACTGTGGCAGACTGTCTCCGATTCCTGCCTCTGTGACTTCCCGGCCATCATGAACTGGGTAACCAAACTGAAAGACAAACTCAACAAGCCTGAACTTCTTGTCTCTGTTACTGTAACAGAACACTCTGACAAGAACAACTGAAGCAAAGGAAGGCTGGCTTTGGCTCCTAGTTGAAGGTCTAGTTCATCACAGTGGGAAGGGCAAGGCAGCAGGTGCTGGGGGCATCTCATCCACAATCAGAAAGCAGAGTGATGAGTCTCTTGTTCAGCTAGTTTTCTCCGTTTTATAGAATCATCTCTCAAGCACAGGGGATGGTGCCACCTACTTCTACAGTGGGTCCTTCATCCCCAGTAAATTAACATAATCCCTCACAGGCAGGCCAGAGACTAAATGGTAACCCCCCCTCCTTGGAGATTTTAGATTCTACAAGGGGGTAATTAACACTGACCATCACACCTTCCATTCTTAAGTTACTTTGACAGGAATTTTGTCACAACCATGGGAACAGCAATCAATACACACCCTCTCCTACAAGGACTGGCCTTGCCAGGCATATCTTTTGGCTCTTCTTACACCTAGCACCGTTCCCGCAGATGACTTCACTCATGGCTGTCCCACAAGCAGCAAGTACTAAAATAACAAAACAGTCAGTTGTACAGGATGATTCTCTGAGCCACCATCTACCATCTTTAGGAATTCTCCTGGGCCTACTGATTGTAGCTGGGTCAGGTGACTGTTAACATTCCCTCATTCCCTCAGAGAAAGAGGTGGCAAGAAGGGTCATAGGACCTGAGTATCCAGCCACCTCTCCCAACCAGCTGTATGCAGTTCTGTCCTAACTGTACAAAGCCTGGGGTTCTCTGGTCATGACTATGGGGGAGGGCGGACTCCAGCTACACAGCCTGATCATCACCCATATTGGATGCAGACCTTTCAACGTGGTTGCTAGTCATTCATCTTACTGCCTCAAACCCCTTACTATTGCTATGGATGCAAGTCTAATAAACTCATTGGTTTCTCAGAGTCATCTTTGGTGAAACATTAGAGAAGGGGTAGATGAATTTTTTAAAAAAAATTATGCCACTACATTTTTTTAAAAAAAAATTTTCCACTACAGGTAGATAAACTATACCTCTCCCCCAGAGTGCAGAGTGGTGCTATTGTATATCACCAATGGAATAGCTGTTCTCTTTTGAGCTTCATCCATCCTTTGGGCAAGATGGCTGTGATTCAGCTTCTGATGGTAGATATGGAAGTCACTGCAGGATCCCCAGAATGAAGTCTGGACACACGTGTGCCTGTTAAACATCCTGAGCGCTTGGCAGAGTAACTCTCTTCTAAGGAGATATTTTATGATATGTGGTGTGGCATCATTCATAAGCAGGCAAAGGAATTCAAAAGTGTTCAACCACACAGGAAACTGGCTAAATAGTTGTGATATACACGTGCAGCTGAAGCGCAAGCCGTTATCAATAATTTAGACTTCTAAATAATCTGAAGTGTCTGGACACGTTTATAATCAAACATTAAGTAATAAAGCAGGATATGAAATAATCTTTCATGCAAATAATTATTCCAATTGTGTTTAAAACACACAGATACATAAATATGAACAAGGAAAGGACAGAACCCAAAGCAAGCATATTCATCACCAATGCTCTTACACATAGCTGTTACTTTTTTCCTGTGTGCATTTTCCATTGCTCCACATTTCCTTATCAGATATATGTATTAAATAGGAACCTTCTTAAATAAAAATAGTATTTAAAAGTAATGAGGCACCATACCTCACATCTGTGGTAAGTAATCTTCCTGCATTTCAGCATGACATGTTATCTACAGATGTGGTGGGGCTGCACTCAGTATTCTGAGGCGCATGCATTTCAGCATGACACTGCTGTTTACAGATGTGTGGAGCTGCGCTCATAGCATCCTGAGGCTCATGCACTGGATACATAGGCTGGATACACCTGCTCTAGATGTTGACTGTCTCCCAGTCTGATGCTATCAGAAGGTGGTAGGACTTTAGATGGTGGGACAGAGGAGAGGTCCTTTGGTCAAGGGAGATCCTTAGGCCAATGAGATTGTACTCTTGAATGGGGAATGTGAGATCCTGACCCCTTCTTAGCTCTATTTCTGTTTTATTGTTGTCATAGTCACTGTTCTATTGCTGTGAAGAGACACCATGACCAAGGCAACTCTTACAAAAGAAAGCTTTTAATTGGGTGCTTGCTTACAGTTTCAGAGGCTTAGTCCACCATCATCATGCCAGGGAGCATGGTGGCATGCAGAAAAGAAGCTGAGAGTTTGCATAATGATCCAGACAGGCATGCAGGCAGAGAGGGGGCGGGGAGGGCTGGACAAGGGCTTTTGAAACCTCAAAGCCCACCCGTAATGATACACCTCCTCCAATAATGTCACACCTCCTCCAACAATGCAATCCCTCCTCCAATAAGGCCACACCTACTCCAACAAGACCACACCCCCTAATCCTTCTAATCCTTCCCAAGCAGTTCACCAACTACAGACTAAGTATGCAACTATATGAGTCTACAGGGGCCAATCTTATTCAAAACACCACAGTGAACAAAACCATTTTTGTTCCACCAGCCATTATCACCATGGTTATACCATCACAAACAGCCTCTCAGTTATGGTATGCAACCTTCATATCTGGGACCCAAACTGACCCTTTTCTCTTTGCAAGTTGGTTATCTCAGGTATTTTAGTACAGTCAGGGAAAGACAACTAACATGGGAGCACAGAGAAATTAGTTCCAGATAGACAGCTTTCGGACCTGGCAAGACTCAGAGCCAATGTCAGAGAAAATTTTCTCTTATTCTAACAGCCCTCAGAGCCAAAATGATGGGCAGATTTTCCTCTTAAATAAAATCTGAAAAATAATATTTGATTTGACGCTTGTTGGAATACAAGTGTCCTCAGCTCTTGCAAGCATATGTCAGAGCAGCCACTCAAGAGTTAGCAGTTTCCATGACAATGTGTTAGCAAATCATTTAGTAAATACTTGAAATTTCTCCTCCACTGGTGATTGTGAGTGTTGGAATGGTCTGATTCATGACAGTTAGGTTCTATATCCTCAGCTTAGTGGCTGGAAAAAGTGGTCCCCAGACTGCGAACTCTTCCTCCAAGCCGCTACTTTCAAGCATGCTTGGAGCCCATTGCAGCAGGAAGACTTCTGGATAGTTTAAGTGTCATTTCCCTACACTTGCTTCTGACAAAGCAGGGCTGGGGACAGCAAGTCTGGGAGTTTGGTGACAGTGAGGAAGATAGGCCCTATTTTTTAGAGTTCTCAATATATCTGATACCAACAGACAATATTAGTTCAATGAAAAGCACCTCACAAGCCTGTTGGTCCCCTCTCTGATACCAGCATCATCAGCTGGGGGTGGGAGGGAGGGGCACATTACTGCCAGTACAGATGTGCATTCTTAAAAACCTGGCTAAATTCTTTTCCCCACTCCATAAAGTCTTATCAAAAGAGACAGAGATTGACACATGACAACAGTCAGCTTATGGATAAATAAGGAAATCTTGTCTAAAAGAGCAGCCACAGGCCATGAACACTTGTTTATGATGCATTCCACAACACTCCCCTTGGAGCACCCACCATGCAATGGTGCCAATCAAGCCTCCTCTCTGTCTGCCATGTGTCCTAATGCACATCCTCTGTGCCTTCTCCTCTCTCCTAGGAGACAAAGCTTGCACAACAGCAGCACAATTTACCTTGTAGAAAGCAGCATGATACACCTGCCACATGAATGAGTCAGCTTAGGATAGCTGTTGTTCCTGGTATATAAAGCGTAGAAGCTTAACAGGAAACACCCATCTTCAAGGTCTTTGGATGAGACAAGCTATTTCACCTGAGCCCCTCCTGTTTGGCCACTACCACCCACATCCTTAGCTGTACCTTCATTCAGAGGACCAAGTCTCAGGCCTGGGTCAGGAATTAGGAGTCAGACATGGAGACAGGCAAGGTTTTGAGCCGGCTTGTGACTTTCCACCACCACCTCCAAATATTTAAGTGGAGGATATAATTCTCAGTGGGGTCACATTTGGAGTTTGGCTTTTAGGAGGTACTGAGAGTTAAATGAGGAATAAGGGCGGGATCTTAACAGGAGGGATGGTGGAAGGAGAAAGAGGAGAAGAAAGAAGGGGAGAAGGAAGATGGAAGGAGGGCCAAAGATTTCAGAAGAGGAAGAAGAGTAGGAAAAAGAGACATAGTCCAAGAAAACAACAGAAAGAGAGAGGGAAGAAGTCCAAAAGGAGAAGAGAAGGAGCAAGAGGAAGAGAAGCAAAGGGAGGAGGAGACTGGAGGAGAGCTCTCTCTTTCTCCATGCCCACTGTTAGGAAAGGCTGCATGGGGTCCCAGCAGAAAGGCAACTGACAGCCAGAGAAAGAACCCATACCAGAAACTGCATTAGCCAGAACAATGATGTGCAGGTGAGAAAAAACAAGTGTGTTGCTTCAGCCTTCTAACCTACAGACCTTGCTGTGGCAGCTCCAACCTTAGTAAGAACAGCAGGCACCCAAGGGGACTGTCAGCACTTCCCGAAAGCTGGTGACCACCTCATGGGCTCAGGTGAGGACAGAGATATGTGTGGGGGGCAAATGACAGAAGAGACCACTGCACATTCTGCTCAGAATGAGGATGAGTCCTCTCCTAAAGGCAGCTTCTGGAGGCAGAAAGGGGGAAAAGTTGGAGGGGCACTACTGGCAATCTGACAAAAGGACACAGCATAGGGATCCCTAAAAATGTTTGCTAAAGGAATGGCATGTTCTCCATCTAACTGGAAACCTAGCATGCCCAAATGCAACACAACATCTGTTTAGTTGCAAGGAAAGGGGCGGGGGCAAGCAAGCTGCTGGCATCAGACCACGATGCCTTGAAATGACAGGAAAAGTCCTGCCTACATTTTCCCTGATTGCATCCTGCCTAGGGTTAGGGCAGGCTCCTTCATCCATGGATGTTGCATGCACGCCTGGTGTGGGCACAAGTCTTTACAAAGTTTACATTTCAGAGGGGGGAAAAAAACTCTTAGGGACCTTGGAAGAGTAGCTGTTGCAATAAAACAGCCAATACCTCTCCTAAAACGCGTGCCCACTCAGAGTCTGTCTGCTATGGTGGCTGTAGAGAAGGATCCCAGTCTTCAAAAAGTGACCTGCATGTGTCTCAGACAAAGAGGGACAAGAGCCTGAGTCCAGAAGAAGGAGCTCAAATGCTGGGCTAGAATGCTTTTACAAATTCTGGTTGAGCTAGAGAGATGGCTTAGTGGTTAACAGCACTGACTGCTCTTCTAGAGAACCGGGGTTCAATTCCCAGAACCCACAAAAGAAAGAAAGAAAGAGAAGAAGAGAGAAATACATCTTAGCCAGATATGGTAGTGCACACCTTTAATCCCAGCACTTGGGAAGCAGAGGCAGGTGGATCTCAGTGAGTTTAAAGTCAGCCTGGCCTACAAAGTAAGTTCTGGGACAGCCAAGGCAGAGAAACCCTGTCTCAAAAAAAAAAAAAAGAAAAAGAAAAAGAAAGAAGGAAAAAAGCAAAGCAGGAAGGAAGGAAGGAAGAAAGGAAGGAAGGAAGGAAGGAAGGAAGGAAGGAAGATGCTGGTTGAGAGGCGCTGCAAGAGGGGTGACTGATAAGAAGAAATGGACAGAGCCTCTCTCTAGTGAAACAACAATGTCTACTCCTATAAAGCACCAATAACAAACCAAAGTTGGTTTCCACCAGAGTCCAGTTTATGAAATCAATGAGTTGATTGAGCTTGCTTACAGAGCAGGGTAAGGGGTTTACCACGGGAGTACAAATGACCCCAAAGAGCCATACTGGAAAGTCTCCCCCAAACATTGATGAAGACTTCCCCTCAACTGCTTCACCTAAAGTCCCCCCTTCAGTTAAGCTTCCACACACTATATGGCAGAAGGACACACAACAAGCCAGGGGGTACAGGATGGGGAGTGGCTGAGATCAGGTGATGCTCTGGTGGCCCCCTCACACCACTTCAATGAGAGGGACTGTCAACAGTAAGCAGGCCAGATCTTGGGTAATTTAATCTCATGTGCTCTGCTGAGGATGGTTTCTGCTGTACTCAGAGGACAACCTTACACAATAACCTCCTCCTTCCAGCCCTAGCTGGGAGACCCTCGCGCCATGCAGCCAGGACATTGTAAGGTGCCACAGTGTCCCTAGAAGTCCCCCATTCATAACTGAGCATTCCGCAACTTTGTCAATCTGGGCAGCTGCTCACCAACTGCTGGTTCATGCTCTGTTGAGGCCTCACTGTAGTTTAGAGAAGGGACATCAGGTGCCTGCCCTAGACACTTAGGTTAGTTCCAAATAGATTGCCTACAGCTACATGCTCCCTCCCCCAAGGGATGCTTCCTACTGGCTGCAAACGGGGACCGTGATAAAAACCCAGCTGGGGAAAAGGGTAAGGCCCACAGCAAGCCTGGTTCAGATGGTGTGGGGACAGTTGCCCTGTTCTTCACCCGGTGGGTGTGTCTGTCCTCATCCTCACTTCTTGCAGCCTCTCCTCCACTTTGAACATAAGGGTGAACTTTGCATACATCAAACCTGACCAGCTCCCTCTCTGAAGGCCTGACCTGGACTCTCGATGAACCCTAAGCTTAAGCCTGACCCTCAAGGCATCTTGGACCAGCTTTATATAATATCCCTGGCCTCATATAATCTTGTCTGGCACACATCAACCTCGATAATTCCTTACCCTTGTGACAAGTTCTCATACCACTGGGCCTTTGTATGAGCCAACTGTTCGCCCCCAGAATGTCCTCTGCACCTCTAAATCTTTAGCTTGTATCTCCTCAAAGAAATATCTACACTGTTCTCTCTCGTCTCCTACAGATGGGACCAACTGTTCCCCACTGAGCCTCCCCCCATCTGACCCCTTACCATATCATAATATTGCGATTTTATATATATTTATGTTTGCCTTAAACCGGTTTTTCCATGAGCAACTTAATAAGAAAGCTAAGATCTTATTTGACTGTGTTTTCTTAGCCCGGAGCACAATGCCAGGCACAACTTAGGAATGGTAATTATTTGCCAGTCGATTGGTTGATTGGTTGATTAAACTTACCTCCTCCAAACCCGTCCATATGAGTATATATTTCCCTCAAAGTTTTTAGCCATTACAAATGACAGACAAGATGCCTCTCTGAATTTCTGAACACGCGGCCGCTGGGCTGGAGCCTTGGTGATGTTGCTGTCAGCGTGCCCTTCTTTGCTGTTGATTTACTTTAAAATGCAACTCGGAGATTTAAAGTTCGGAGAAGAATGCAGCCTCGTCTCCAGTCTGTCCTCAAACATCTATCACCAGCCGGCAGAGGAGATGTGACTGTCATCTCCTCAACCCAACAAGACGATTTTTTCTCAGCCACAATGCAAGCCCAGTGAGCCATACAATTGTGGTGAATTTCCTATCAGCTCAATATCCTGTGCCATTTTTCAGAGAATATGAGTCTATCTGAAAGTAAGTGCAACAGTCTGGAACACATTTCCCCCCAGTGCCTAACTCTCAGTTTCCTATAAATACTAAATACCAGCTGGCCTTCTGGCCAGTGCCATGCCTTGGGATAATCACACAGGTCTCCATGATGGCTTAGCCTTGAGCAGTGTCAGAAGGTACTGAGAATTTACATGCCTTATCATGGCATCGCTAATGGGGCCTCAGGCAGTTTGCTGAGCCTGAAGTTGTGTCAAACACCTGTGTCTGGAATCCCACAGATGGGAGAAAAAGAGAGGGAGGAAAAGAAGGGAGGCAGGAGGCTGGGGTAAAATGGGGTGCAGATTGAACAAAAGTATGTGCAGATTAGAGAAAACAGAATTTGGAGAGGAATTTAAGTCTTCTGATAAAAGAAACCAGTTTTCATTAGGTAGAGAAACCAGAAGTATATTAGCTACCTGCTGCTGTGTAACAAACCATCCCCAAAGTATATTAGCATTTAAAACAATGAACATTTATCATCTCAGAGTTTCTTCTGTCAGAATGTAGGCAGAGCTAGTCAGGTCCTCTGTTTCAGTATCTCAGAAGGCCACAGCTGAGATCTATGCCAGTGCTGCAGCCGTAGGCCAAGGTTCCCCAGGGGAAGGCCTGTTCCCTCACATGGGAGTGAGCAGGTGCTGGTCCATGTGGCCTGGTAGAACTCAGCCTTGGTTCTTAATGAGCAATTGTTCAGAGGCCCCACGTCACTCACAGAGTCTCTCGCAGCATGCTAACTTGCTTCGTCACAGTGACCACCAAGAAGGCAAGAGCCACGGCCTGCAAGAGAACCCTAACACCCGGTTAGTTTCTTCAGGAAGTAACTAACACAGTAGCTAACACAGAGTCAGAGCGCTGCCGGAGGACCTGGGATGGAGAAGTGGCGTAACTATCTTATGACTTACCATGCCTCTTCTGAGTATTGGGTGGAAATACTTTCATGGGGTACAAGGGTAGAAAGAGTGGGCTCAGCCTGGAGGCTGAGTTTCTCTCTATTCTAGCTGAAGAAGTGATGATGTCATCCACAAGGACAATGGAAAAGAGATGCAGATGAACATTCTAATATATTTTGCAGGCTGGATGTGGAATGTGAGCAACGGAAAGAAACCAGGGAAGGTCTCAAGGTTGAAGACATAGTAGCTAGTACTGTGGATATAAAGGTTGAGAGAGAACAGTGAGATTAGAGTGTGGTGACTCAGAGCTTGGAAAACTACGAGGCCACAGTGTGGGATCTTGGGTCTGGGCTCCACATCAGGGCGACCTTCCAGACACAACCTGCATGGCATACTTCTGTTGTTTCACTACAACTCTCATACGCTTAAGCAACAGCCTAGTCATGTTGCAGGATCACCAGTTTTTCCTGTCCCATGGAGCATGCGACTGTGTAAGTCAGTATCCTATCATGCAAGTAAGAAAGACATTACAAGACAAGGTACTTAAAATCAGCCCACAATACACATCTGCCTTGTGTCAGACAGTGTTCAGGTGTCTGTATGTATACATCTGGGGTGGGGCTTCTGGGATCTCCAGCAAATGGAAAACTGTGACGCTTAAGCTTCTTGGAAGTGGGTTGTGGCCATTGTCTCCCTGCGTGCCTACTTCTCTGCATTAAGAGACTCATTAACAGCTGGGTGGTGGCACACACCTTTAATCCCTACACTTGGGAGACAGAAGCAGGTGGATCTCTGTGAGTTTGAGGCCATCCTGGTATACAGAGCTAGTTCCATGACAGCTAGGACTGTTACACAGAGAAACCCTGTCTCAAAAAAAAAAAAAAACTGGAAAAAAATAAAAAGATAAAAAGATTCTCAACAACAGGAGTTAAGTCTGGAACTCTAATACAACAGTTACCATGAGCAGCAGAGCCTCTGCCTGCATGTGATGAATGATAGGAATTTTACTATCCCATGAAGCTGCGGTTCTATGGCTGGTTTTAGAAAGACCTCCCAGCAACCAAAGTGATCCTGTAGCTGCCATCCACTGGCTCCATCTCTCTCCTAAGCCTCAGAGAGTTGAGAATTGCTCCTGAATCTCCACCCCATGCTAGGAGTAATTACAGAATACAGAAAATCTGACTCTCGCCTTTTGATTCGCCCTTGGTAAAAAAGTGTTCACATAAACAATACTTCACTCACCATCTGCCATGGCTAACAATTATTTGCTAAATATTATCTCGCTACTAACACCAGACAGGACAGGGAACTACAAAGCCCTCACTGAAGTTTTGATTATTTCACTCTGTTTATTACTCTACCCTGCACACAAAGATAGGGAGTCTGGCAGAAGTTGCCACTTCAAAAACACCTTGAAGTAATTAGTGTCAAAATATAATTTCCAAATTAGAGTTGGATCGTGACTCGGAAGACCTAAAACACACTGAGTTTTATTATATTATTAATCAATGAAGATGAGGAAGATGTTTCAGTGGTCCAAACGATGACTTCATGAGCAGACATAGCTGTACCGGAAACATGGCAGTAAAGGTGAAAATGGTGGTGACCATTTTAGGAGGGAAGAATGGCTGGGTCAGCTGAACCTCTAGTGGACAGGACAGATCCATCATGAATAACCATTCTCCATAATTCAGAGAGGTGTTAAATAGATTACATAAACTCAAAAAAATCAGAAACCCAAGAGTGATGTCCCCCAGTCTACAACTAGACAATCAGAGATTTCCACTAAAACACACATTTCTCCTACTCTCTAGACTAGCCCGTGGAGAGTGTGTGTGTGCGTGTGTG
>NC_022033.1:16019493-16031777 GCF_000317375.1 Microtus ochrogaster | reverse complement strand
TTTTTTTTTTTTTTTTTGCTTGGAGCTTTTAATTGTTTGGTCTTGTATCTGTATCAAATCCTTGGTTTCTTTTGGCTAAGCTGTCAGGGCTGCCAGTCCGTGGTCACTTGGCTTCACACTTCTGGGCTTGAGGTAAGGTTGGACATCATGGCAGGAAGCAATTGGGAGAACAAAGTAACCCATATCATGCTTGACCGGAAGCAGAGAATGTGACAGGAAGGGGCCAAGGCCACGACAAATCCTTCAAGGAGAACCAGCTCAGTGACTGCTGCCTCCAACGAGGAGAACTTTCTCCAGCTGCACTAGTTCCTACTAGTCCAAGCACATTTAGATCCATCCATGTGGAAACCATTGATCCAATCCATGATCTGGAATCACCATCCCAGAAATATCCAGAGGTGTATTTTACCAATCCCTCTTTGTGTGTCTTCCAAGACAAACGACTTGGCTATTAAGAGTCACGTCGGTGCTAGGGGCTGAAGGTGGCTCTTTATCATAGTGCCCTCTGCCAAAATCTACTAAAAGTATCTCCTGACTTTGTTAAAGGCCCAATCACCATGCGCTCAGGCTAGACTTTCAACGGCTGGCAGCATATGAGAAGAGAGGAGAATCAGAGAAGGTTAGAGAAGAAAGAGTTCAGCCAGGACAGTAAACCCCAACTCCCCGCATTTCCTCTGCCAGTAAGAGCCCTTCCTTTCCTCCTGCAGCCTACTTCTCATTCCACAGGAGTTGCGCTAGGGCTTTCAGCCTGGCTTCCCTCCCCCACAGCTCACTAGAGAGGGCTCCATTGTGCGGTGAAAGGAGGCAAGGGGCTTATGCCTGCTTTGGGGTTTTCTGGATGCCTATAGTGGTTCAATCGCCCCTTTGTCCTCTCTCTCTCTCAATAGTTGCTGTGTCTTAAATTATAAATTTTTGGTCTTCCTATTGCATTAGGAGTGTAGGGGGGAAATGGAGAGGAAAGGAAAGAAAGGCAACCCATTAAAAACTAAAGGTCCGAAGCTCACAAGCAGCATTGGTAAGAACTTCATGGGTCTAACCTGCTCTTACTGCCAGCAGCTGAAAGAGGAGCTGCCTTGAGAGGTGAGCAATAAAGAAGCCACTTAGCACTTGATCTCCAGAGAGGCTTTTGGCCACACTCGCTTGCCCCCTTCACCGGAGTCCCTGGCTTCTGTATAATCTATAGAAAAAGGAGACACGGGAACACATTTGCATGGGTCAGACAGGCCTCATATTAAATGAGTTTTTCCCAAATGCCAATGCTCAGCTGATGAAGAAATGCTTAAATATTTCATCAATTTCAATGGGATGTCAATTTCTCCTGCCAGGCAAAGTGGCCTTCCAGGCTAATCTGGAGTGATGCAGGGGAGAAGTCAATTCCAAAATAGAAGCGGACTCAGACTCATAAAGCTTTTCTCCCACAGGCTGCTCATCTACCCCTTCCACTGCCCCCACGTGGCTACCAACTCTGACTCAGAAACTAGAAAAAAATAAAGGGTCCCATTTCTGGCATGTGCATGCATGTATAGTATATGTACATATGTGTCGGCATGTTTGCACGTGAGGAGGCTCATGGGTATATGTAGATATGCATATACCTGGACACATGGAAGCTAGACATTGACACTGAATGTCTTTTTTTTTTAAAGATTTATTTATTTATTATGTACACAGTGTTCAGCCTCCATGTATGCCTGCAGGCCAGAAGAGGGCACCAGATCTCATTACAGATGGTTGTGAGCCACCATGTGGTTGCTGGAAATTGAACTCAGGACCTCCGGAAGAGCAGTCAGTGCTCTTAACCTCTGAGCCCATCTCTCCAGCCCCTGAATGTCTTTCTTGATAACGTTCCACATTACATATTGAAGGAGCATCTCATTTGAGCCCAGAGCTCGCCACTTCTGCTTATCTAGCTACCAGCTTGCCGAGGGGAATATCCGTCTCTGTCCCCAGGCACTGGAATTAGCTGGGACACCGAGCTCATCTGCATGAGTTCTAGGAACCAACCTCGGGTCCTCACACTTCTTGGGCAAGCACTATGCCCACTGAGTCACCTGCCAAGCCTGAGTCCGTTTCTGTTCGTCTTTCCCTTCTTACTCTTCTCTCTTTCTTCTTGAGATCAGTGCTTGTCTTATAAATCCCTATATTCAGTGTCTTGCTCAAAACCCGGCCCCTAGTCAGGGCTAAGGCAATATTTGTTTAGCCAAATTGAAATCCACTGACTCGTTCTTCATTCACTCATCCAACATTTACTTGATCCCTACCCAGCAGCATGTTCCCGAGCTAGGAGCTGGGCCATGGCAGTGAATCACACAAGCCTTTGGCTTTCAACGGGCTTCAATTTTTTAAAAAAGGGGGAAGTAGTAAATAAATACTCGGATAAATGACATCATTAATAAATAATCTGATTTTATGTAGAAATGGGGATTTGAGGGAAAAGGATGTTGATAAAACGCTGAGTGGCAAGCGAGGAGGGTCAGATCATTCCACCCACCTTCACCCATTGAAAGTACGCAATCTTCACATAAGTATGCTCTGGGTAGCTGCCTGGCCTTCCACAGAGCACTTGGTGGACAAGTGGAGAAAGCTAAATAAAGCAAATTGTCTCCTCTCAATGCCACAACCCTGTCACTCTCTCAAGGACATGGAGGAAAATACACCAGCATTACCGGTCATCAGCCATGGTTCCAGGCCTTCATCAAGTGATTATCTGATTTAGTCTTTAAAATATAACCTTCAAAAGATAATCCTTATTTTGCTCTTGTCCCATGACTTGAAATGCAGATGTCGGAAGTCACCAAAGTTACCCAAGACCGCACAATGGTGAAATCAAGATCGGCATCTAATTTTCTTGCCCTCTAAAACTCCTGTTTTATGTGCTTCATCATACCAGTACCGGGCCTGAAGCATCATTCCAGACACAGTAGAGACCATAAAATGGTCAGAGAGCAGAGTTTAATGTCCTCAAAGAGATCCCAAGCTCATTGGGTAAATGAATGTATTCACATAGTTATAACCAAGGCAAAGAAGAGAGATAAAAAGCGATGGGCTGGGATGAGCGAAAAAGCACTATGAAAAGGTGAAATGGGTCCATAAAAATGGGATGGGCTTAGAAAGCAAAGAAGAAAGTGGAGGAGAGGCAGGAAACTGTCCGTAAGTAGAGCATCCATGGGGTGTTATGCATATGGAAGTTGTAGAGATAAGGGTGACCTCTGCTGTGTGCGAAAGAACAGAACCCACTCAAACTCACAAGAGAACTAGAATATAATGTACCTCCCCCAGAGAGGAGTTTAGACAGCTACACACATGGTCAGATAATGAAAACTTTTATATTTTATGAAGCCTGGCTCACTTCATCACTAAACAATGACAACATTCTGGTGGCAGATTCCACTTTGGCTTTGTCACATTCCACCAGTGTTCCTAAGCGAGCTACAATCTTGCCAAAATAAAAGCGCAGCAAAGAGCTTCATAGCCCACTCCATCGAGAGCAGCATAATCTCTCAGACCCGCGGCACCTTCTTCACTAAAAGAGGTGGCAAAACGAAGACTTCAAAGTCGTTGTTAAGATTGGCAGATGTCATCACATGGAAGCGTCTGTCTAGGGCCTACCCCATACCAGGTACAAATGTCAATCCAGTTCCGATCTCCCTCCACTCCCTTTGCCTCATTTGTATAAATCTTTACTGGCAGGCAGAAACTCAGCTACTAACTTCCTCTCTCTCTCTGTTCAGTCCATGCATCCCATGAGCATTAGCCAACTTTCTAACTCAACAAACCATTCATATCTATCTCTCCCGTCCATTCCCATGACTCCTTACCCAGTTATCCTCTATGACTTCCTAGCTCACATCTGAGCTTCACGTTTGCAGTCTCTAGAATCATGCTTCCTAAACACCCTTGAACAATGACTCTGTGGTACATCAGAGAACAACAATAACCCTTGAACTTTACAGGTTGCTCTGATAGCACCTGGTCAGCATGGAGTCCTTGAGGTTACAGAAGAACTGGCAGAGAAACAGCAAAACGGAAAATTATGCTAAAGTTGACTATTCTATATAGCATTCACTATGTGTAATGGTTGTAAAACCTACATCAGTGATAATGGGCATCATGTGTTTAACTAGCATCACCTTCTGAGCCCCAGGCATATTCTGGGAGAAGTCAGATCAAAGGCACTTCCTAAGAACTTTAGAACCAAGAAGTCGCTCCTCATCAAAATCAGAAAAACACAGCCCAACACACACACACACAAAAAAAAAAAAAAAACAGAGAAAAACAAAGTTCAAAAGGGGGAATATTTGGGTTGCAGAGTCACTAGGGCATATATCACTAGGGCCAGAGATGAAATGAAATAGTCTACCTTGAAGCAATATCCTGAGAAACCAGCTGACCACATCCTGACCCAAAGAGGTCTTGTCCCAAAGACACTTTGCAAATGGGGAAGGGTGTGTGAGGACCAAACTGGATGGAAAGGAATACAATGGACGAGCAGAGGGTGAGGAAGACAAGCCATCTATCTGTTCAACACAACCACAGCATCAAGAGAAATAGGTGTGCCAACCAGCAATCGTCCTCAAATATGCTGTGTTTAGCTGCGATAGGACTCAGCTTAACTTTCATCTAGGGAATCCTTCCCCATCCAAAATTACAGGCTGGAAATCTCTACACCCTCCTAATGGACTTGGAAGCTTTGAAGTTCTATGACTTGGAGTAGAAGACCAAAGGCTCTATTCTCCCTCTCATACCCTTGCCACCGAGCATAGTACTCAGCACCAAGGGGGTATAAGTTACTTTTCTCCCTGCTTTGACAAAATGTCTGGTAAAATCAACTATGAAATGGAAGGGTTTATTTTGACTCTGAGTGAGAAGGTCCAGTCCATCATGGAGACAAAGGCAGGCCATGAGGAGGATGAGGAAGCTGTCTATTAATGTCTGCAGATTCTCCCCTCCAGGAACATCACCCATGCTCACAGGCCCACCATCACCACAGTAAGTGTGAAGACTGGACACAAGTGAGGGAGAACAAGGAAGGAGCTGGAGAGGCCCAAAGAGCTTCTGCTAGGATTTCTGGCCTCCAAGTAGACAAGCAAAGCAACTATTGATGCTACCATTGCAATGAATGCAGCCATGGAACATGACCTTTCTTGTCCACGAGTGGAAGCCTTCCAGTCATTCACTCTCACAGCAAGAGTGCCTTTCCAGTAAGAAAAAACCCCATACACTACTCCACTGCCTTGCATTGCCGTCCTTGAGATCAGAAGGTAATAAAAAACATCTGGGAATGACTGACTGACATCCAAGGAAGAGCACAGTCCCTCCCTCCACTCCTCGCTGGTATTCAGTTCCCAGAGAGGCCATGTTCACGAGCATACCACAGCCTTTATATAGGCTCTCCTCTCCTCTAGTAAAGCTTCCCGAGGCTTTACCAGTACGGTTTGCACCTTTTCTTCCATCGGGTCTCAGTTTACTTCTCTCCTTAGAGAAGCCTGGCCCAACCCCCACATAGATGTCCCATACTTGGCGACTTTTATCTTAAGCACTTGCTCATTTTTCACAATTGCATGTATCTTTGGTGTGCACCAGCCCATAAGCCTCATGGCAAAAGAGAATACTGGCACCTAACAGAAACTTACTAAACTCATTCACTGACTGACTAAGTCACTAAATGAATGCATGGATGAATAACTGAATGAACAAATGACTCCATTCCACAATTTTACCCATGAAATGAATATTCACTAGTGGCTTTTGTTACTGGACATTGTAACAGGAATTGTATGTGTATATTTATAGATATATATATATATATGGAATGACATATGATCTATGAAATTTTTATATTATATATAAGTGTACTTTAAATAGTTACATGTTAAATATCAAAATAGTTTTTATTTATGTAAGGTATATATATATTATATACACTTATTTATACAATAGCAAACAGGATATATCTTCTATGTGTCTGATAACCTGTATAAAATATTAATGCATATATTTAATCTGGTCCAAGTCTCAGAACTTCCCATAGGATAGGCATTATCATCAGCTTGTTGCAGCTGAGGAAACACCAACACAGAGGTCAAACAGCTTTCAAGGTCATACGGGTAATGAATTCCAGCTGTTTGTTACTGCCCATCAAGGCTGGTGGAGAACGAATCTCAGGTCCAGGATTTATCAGTGTCCACATGCTCCCTCCTTGGGACACTAGGGAAGTGTTCATAGAAATGGGCTCATTTCCTTCCCCCGTCTGTGTCTAGCTCCACTGAGTCAGTGCCCTGGCTGCCCTGCGCTGTCAGTGGCAGCCAATAGGAGTTCTTCCTTCTCCCAGCACGATTGGCATCTCCTAGGATGTACCCCTCCAAGAAGAAGAATTTGCTGAGGGTCTGCTCTCTCTCCTGGGACTAATCTGCCTTGAAGTAAATGAGAAGCATTTTCACTAAAGAAAACAAGCTTAGAAACCCCCAAAGCCAAACACCTCCAAGAGTTTAAATGGTGCCATATTTCAGACTGAGGTAGAACAGATTGTGGTCTGCCCTTGCCGAGGCATCAGCCAAGGGTGGTACAGGCATACCGGGGGTCAGAATAGTATCAGTGCTCTAGTCTAGAGCCCTGAGATGTGACTATAAATACCACCAAGGAGTCTATATCAAAAGCCTGGCTCTGTACTGAATGCCTATCACCTTCCAGAAGGAGTATCCTGTTCATTTCCTGTGAGTTCAGAGACAGTACCCATGTAGCCTCAGATCTCCCCATCATCTTTGCCCAAAATCATAGGACTCTCCTCTCCCCAAAGAGCAGAATGTGTTCAAAGGGTGTCTCAGCTCTCTTCACACTGCTGATGTGGGGCCCCCCACTTGTGTGCACATGTACGGGTACCCATGTGCACATGTAATAGGATGCCAGAGACAGACATTAGATGTTTTCCTCTATCAGCTTCCACCTTACATTTGGGACTGTGGCTCTTAGTGAACCTGGAAGTCAGTGATTTAGCTCGACTAGGTGGCCAGCAAGACCCAGGGACCCTCCTGTCTCTACCTCCCCAGCACTGGAATTATAAACACACACTCACACCTGGCCTCCTTTTTTAAGACTGTATTTTATATGTGTGTGTCTGTCTATGTATCTGTATGTGCCTGTGAGTGAGTGCTCTGGGAACAGAGTCCAGGAAGGGGGTGTCATCGGATTCCTAGAGTCCGGAATGACAAGTGTTTGTGAGCCACTCAAAATGGGTGGCTGGGAACCAAACTCGTGTCCTCTGGATGAGCACTCTTAACAAATGAGTCATCTTTCCAGCCCAACACTTGCCATTTTCAAATGGATTCTAGGGTTCTCACGCTTATGGAGCAAGCATCAACTGAATGAGCCACCTCCCAGCCATGACATGTCAACACCGCATGCCCTGGACTTTGCCCTGTGCTTTGTAGACTCAATGACATCCCAATCTCCAGCTACCAGATGCCACCTGTGCCTCTCCCATATCAGGACAGTCAAAAACGTCTCCAGACTCTGCCAAATGTCACCCGGGGAGTAAACCTCTCTGAATCCCAGTGTCAAACCTCTGATAGACCCAGGTGAGGGAGAGGAGCAGGTGAGAAATTCTAGCTGGAATTGCTTGGAAGCTGTAGGTATGGGATCTTGAGCCTCACTTCTGAAATTAGGTTAATTACAATCAACTCTCAGTTGCCCGGGGGGCCAATTATCTACATTAGCCCAGCCCCCACCCTGCACTACCGGCTTTTCACAATAGCTGGCACACCAGGGAAGAAGGGGCATTGCTCACAGAGCACGCAAACCCACAGGAAGGTAGGGCTATTTGTTGTCTTTAGCTGGGCGACCTCAGCTTGTTAAAATGCAGCCTTCTTGCATCTGGCTGTGTTTTCATGCTACCCAGATTCTTCTGGCCCTGGAAGCTGAGACACTAAAGTTCTAATGCAGCTTCTGTCCCTGCAAGCACCAGCTTGTGCCTCTTTCCAGCAGAGAAAAGTAGCCAGGCCTCTTCCTGGGGACCAGACCAGACAGAACATCACAAGAGACGAGGGCACAGAATAACAGGTGCACAAAAAGAGTGAGCTCCGATCTTATTTCTAAAACTGAAAAGAATAAAATCGGCTCCCTCTGACTCCACCCCTGGTTCCTTCCCCATCTTAGACAGTGGGGTTCCAGCCAGGGCAATAACTACCTTTCCTACCATGTCACCATCCACACCCTCCTCACCCAGAACACAAAAACACACCCCAACTCCCCAGAAATCTTCTCACTAAAATCACTTGTCACTGACTCTAATTACCACCTTCCTCCTTGTCTGGGATTCAGACCCACGAACTCAGGGAAATCGTCTCTGTATGGTTCACATGTATCTCTGTCACATGGCCCATCATAGGTGTTCTGAGCACTTGCTGATCAAAGGGTGACACAAGTGAATCACATTTCACTTCTGAAGGACATTTCCAGCTGGCCCCTCCCCTGGAGTTTTTTCCTTTTCGAGACAATCTGATGCATCCAGGCTGGTATGTATCTAACTTGCTATCTAGCTGGAGATGGCCTCAAACTCCTGGTCCTTCTGCCCCCACCTCCCAAGTGAGAGCTGAGATCGAGTTGTCATCACGTGACATTACCATGCCTGATGAGTCTTCTCTTGAAGTACATCTTCCCTTCAGCTGCTGGTTTTTCTCCCTGAGACCTCCATTTCAATATCTTTTGTTCATTTTTTCCTTATCTTTTTTATTAATTTTTATTGAGCTCTTCTACATTTTTCTCTGCTCCCCTCCCTGCCTCTCCTCTCCCCTTCAACCCTCGCCCAAGGTCCCCATGCTCCAAATTTACTCAGGAGATCTTGTCTTTTTCTACTTCCCATGTTGATTAGATCTATGTATGTCTCTCTTAGGGTCCTCATTGTGGTCTCTGGGATTGTGATTTGTGGGCTGGTTTTCTTTGGTTTATGTTTAAAAACCACTTATGCATGACTACATGTGATAATTGTCTTTATAGGTCTGGGTTACCTCACTCAATATGTTTTCTAGCTCCATCTATTTGCCTGCAAAATTCAAGATGTCAGTTTCTGCTGTGTAAATGTACCATGTTTTCTTATCCATTCTTCAATCGAGGGGCATTTAGATTGTTTCTAGGTTCTGGCTATGACGAACAATGCTGCTATGAACATAGTTGAGCACTTGGCATGATTAAGCACCCTTTGGGTATATACCCAAAAGTGGTATTGCTGAGTCTTGAGGAAGGTTGTTTCCTAATTTTCTGAGAAATTGCCACACTGACATCCAAAGGGGTTGTATCAACTTGCACTCCCACCAGCATTGCAGAAGTGTTCCCTTTACCTCTCAACCTCTACAGAATAAGTTGTCATCAGTGTTTTTGATCTTGGCCATTCTTACAGGTGTAAGATGGAATCTCAGAGTTGTTTGATTTGCATTTCTCTGATGACTAACAGAAATGTTCAACATCTTTTATTCATTTTTATCCTCACATGAGTTGTACATATTCATGTGTACAGTATGTGTGCCGATCAAACCCAACCTCCCAGTTTCTTCTTATTTTCCAGTAGCCTTCTCAATCTGAAGCAATCAGAGTCATACCCAGTGTTACCCCAGCACATACCTAGCATGTCTATTTCTGCAGCACCCCCAGCAGCAGCTCTCTGGAGTCTGCCCCGGCCCCTTTCTTTTCTAATCCAACAACACTCTGTTCCTAGCTCATCTCTTTGATCCGTTTTGCCTTAGCCATACCCCGAGAGGGCAGTCTGTCTGTTCTACCCTACAGCCTTTTGTGCATTAGCTGTCTCTAAGAACACCTGGGGCATCTTCAGGAGAACTTATTCCAGGCTGTGTTGAGTGTAGATTGTAACCCAAAGTTGGCTTATCACAACCTTCCATCCTCCTGGACGGGGTGGATGGCTGGGTTAAAGGATGAACAGTAGTAACCAAAGACTGGCCAGTCATGGTTCCCACCCAATGCCCTCGGCCAAGATGACTGCTTCAGGGATTTTCAAGTGATCCATTATAAGACATAGTAAGTCTGGTCCAGGATTTGGCTGGCTGGTGATAAGACGCCCTCCTTTTCCCACTGAGTTCAAAGGAAGGGGTATTTGTTCATCCTGCTTCCCTGTGGGGAATATATACCTGGGGGCATGGTTCAGCCATCTCACAAAAGTGAAAAATGGGTGGAGAGGAGAGAGATCCAAAGATCAGCATGTCCTTCAGGCCCCGGGATTTCATTATGCCTGAAGGTCCCAATGCTTTTACTGTTAAATGACCAATATTGTGTTCATAGTTTTGAGTGTGTCTTACATAACTGGCCAACCCAGAAAAGGCATTGACTGCTGTGTCACGGGCCTGAGTTAACACAGATCTATTACACCACATAGCCACATATTTGTGGCCGTTTTCATTTATCACATGGACATGTTACTGGAACTGTATCTCTGAACCCAAATCAACTGCTCTCAACAGCAAGGCCACACTCGTGTTTCTCACCCCAGATTGTAGATCAGACCCCTAATGATAATCCTATAATGGTGTTAATTTCCTCCACTCCAACCACACCCTGATAGAGAAAAGAAGGGTCTACATGCTTCAGTGGGGAAACTCTCATAAGACACACGCCATCAATTCCTTCCCTCAAGGCCATGTGCACCATTCCATAGCTGAGAGAGAGCACACGTCCCTCTTCTCTCCCTACATCCACTCCAGCCTTCATTGGTGATTTGTTCTCTCCTATAAAATACATCAGCCATGATAGTCAAGAATTCCGAAGCCAGCTCACAAGCCTCCGAGCTTCCAATGCCAGGAAAGAAGTTATGTTTCTCTGAGGAAGCCATGATGTGAGGAAGCTTGGGTAGTGGAAGAGAAGTATAGAGACAATCTAATGTCATCTGGTCCCCAGACCTCCCAACCGAGTGCAGCCATATGAATAGAAAAATCCTCCTTGAAATAGAAACAGTCATCAAACTTCTCCCAACCAAAAAAAGCCCAGGACCAGATGGTTTCAGCTCAGAATTCTACAAGATTTTCAAAGAAGAACTAATACCAATACTCCTCAAATTGTTCCACACAATAGAAACAGAAGGAACATTGCTAAGCTCTTTTTATGAGGCTACAATTACCCTGATACCCAAACCACAGAAATACATTACTAAGAAAGAGAATTACAGACCAATCTCAGTCATGAACATTGATGCAAAAATACTAAATTAAATACTGGCAAATCGAATCCAAAAACACATCAGAATGATCATCCACCATGATCAAGTCAGCTTCATACCAAAGATGCAGGGATGGTTCAACATACAAAAATCTGTCAAGGTAATCCACCATAGAAACAAACTGAAAAATAAAAACCACATGATCATCTCATTAGATGCTGAAAAAGCTTTTGACAAAATACAACATTGCTTCATTATAAAGGTCTTGGAGACAGCAGGGATACAAGAAACATAACTAAACATAATAAAGGCAATATATAGCAAGCCAACAGCCAACATCAAAATAAATGGAGAGAAACTCTCAGCGATCTCACTAAAATCAGGAACAAGACAAGGTTGTCCACTCTCTTCATATCTATTCAATATAGTTTTTGAGGTCCTAGCTAGAGCAATAAGACACCAAAAGGAGAGATCAAGGGGATACAAATTGGAAAAGAAGAAGTAAAACTCTCACTATTTGCTGATGATATAATAGTTTACATAAGCAACCCCAAAAATTCTACCAAGAAACTCCTACAACTCATAAACACTTTCAGTAATGTTGCAGGATACAAGATTAACTCAAAAAAAATCAGTAGCCATCCTGTACACAGATGATAAATAGGCTGGGAAAAAAATCAGAGAAACATAACTCTTCACACTAGCCACAAATAGCATAAAATATCTCAGAGTAACTCTAACCAAACAAGTGGAAAACTTGTATGACAATAACTTTAAATCCTTGAAGAAAGAAATCAAAGAAGACACCAGAAAGTGGAATGATCTCCCATGCCCTTGGGTAGGTAGAATTAACATAGTAAAAATGGCAATCTTATCAAAAACAATATATAGATTCAATGCAATGCCCATCAAAATCCCAGCAAAAATTCTTAACAGACCTTGAAAAAACAGTACTCAACTTCATATGGAAAAGAAAAAGAAAAAGAAAAAGAAAACCTAGTATAGCCAAAACAATTCTGTACAACAAAAGAAATTCTAGAGGCATTACAATCCTTGTCTTCAAACTCTATTACAGAACTACAGTACTGAAAACAGCCCGGTGTTGTCATTAGATGCTGAAAAAGCATTC
>NC_022033.1:16004206-16015219 GCF_000317375.1 Microtus ochrogaster | reverse complement strand
CTCATTAAACTATGCCAGTCATTTCTGCCTTAGGCTCACCCCAGTTGAAACCCCAAACTAAGAGCAGGGAGGCATCTTCCCACCGTGTCTGTCCAATTCATGGTCCAGACTTCTGAACACCTAGCAGCACTGTTGCCCTGTGTCATTAGGTACATGTTTTCTTTTGCTTTTTGTTTTGATATATGATCTCAGTAATAGTCTGTGCTAGCCTGATGCTTTAGCCTCAGCATCCTGAATACTGGAGTTACAGGTATATGTCTTCATGGTCTGCTATGCTACTCAGTATGGGGTCATTTGTTATGCACTGAAGGTGACTGACGCACGTGGTTATTGCCTATCTTTGCCAAATTATTCATGAGCTCCACTAAACACCAGAACCTTGTCTCCCAAGTGGCCATAGACAGAGACACCTCTCTGTCAACTAAAATGGAGCTATGCATCTGCCTGTCTTCCTCCACTCCTGGAGTCCAGACTCCAGGGCTCTGCACAGTGTTCAGTGCTAAGATATCAGCATATGTCTGATGAACAAATGGATCTGATTCTGACCTCCATGAGAGCACTCCATAAAGTGCAGACCTGCCAGTGGTTTCAGGGCTCCACAGAAGGAAAACAGCCCTGCAAGTGTTATTGTAATAATCCTGACAGGTTCCAAGCTTCGTCGTCATTAACCATCCCCAGGAGAGCTAGTTAGCAAGCACAGAAGAAAGCCCCCTCCTCGGGGTTGGGAGCGCCTTGCCCTGATGGCACTTGGCTTCAAACTGAACCCATAGTGCCTTCTCACAGAGCCAATCTGTCTATAAAATTGGCGGTTTCTATAGAAACAGAGACTCTGTAGTAAGTGAAGGGAAATTGTACATTCTGCCAGCGTACAGAGATCAATCCTGTTCTTAGACGGGGCCAGGGCTCTTTCACGCTTTATTTTTGAGCATCTCAACTTTCATTTCCACCCCAGCCGTCTCATCTCATATTTATGAAGCTTGTACACTGGTAATAGCCTCCCTTATAGCCCAGCTACTTTGTTAGCTATGACCACAGGCAGGAGTCTACAGGAGCAGTATGGAATCCCCTGTATCCTCTCATGAGTACCACCACATCCCAACCTCAGAGGCAGAGCTGGGATCTCCTGTATCCCAGGGTGGCCCTGCCACCACAGACACAAGGAAAGATCCAATATCCCCTAGCTGAACACTCTAAAAATTTCTACTTAGTAATCCAGTTCTTGTACAACACGCTACACCGTAGCTTTAGGCAGTCCCCAAGCTCTTCAATATTAATGTGTCTGCAACCTCTGGGTTTGCACCCTAAAGTGTACGTAGCTTTCTAACAGGCAAGGTGTTGTATCTGAATTGCTCAGGCTGTTTCTGATCATCTACAGAAAAAAATGAGGAAAAAGCACAGGTTGCATTTTAATATTTTAGATGAAGTTTCAAAATTTAAGCCACTTATTAACTCATGAAGTGTCTGCTTTTATCTTGATTCACTCTGAAAATAAGATGTAATGCTGTAATTCCTTCATCTTAGATCAATTTCATAATTCTTACTTGAATCTGACCTATGGGAACCAGATGTGATTTGCTTTTTTTCCTGCTCTAAAAAAGTAGATGGTTGGATGGATACGAGAACAAAAGATGAATGGATGGATAGACAGAAAAAGCTATGTATGTGTGACCAAGTAAGGCATGGATGGGTGGGTGGATGGATGGATGGATGGATGGACAGATGGAATGGTTGGACAGACACAAAGACAAATAGATGGATGGATGGATGGATGGATGGATGGATGGATGGATGGACAGATGGGATCGTTAGACAGACACAAAGATAAATAGATGGATGGATGGATGGATGGATGGATGAATAGTTATGAATTATGTTTGTGTGAACTAGTGATGACTATGCAGATGGAGGTAGATGAATTCATGAATAGATGGATGAATGGTCAGTTGATGAATAGCTTATGGATAAATAAATGGGTAGATATATGGGTATGTGGATCAATATATGGAGGGACACATTCATGTATAATTACGATACATGAGCAGATGGGGAGGCAAGGATGATTAGTAGATAAATGAATGTATAGGTGAATAGGTGGGTAGATAGATAAATGGAAAGGAGCATAAAGAATAGTAGATGAGTAGATAATAGGCAATTTCCCCACCATAATAATGTTCTAAAATGAGTTGCCTACCCATTTATCATTCCTGGTATTCTATGTGCATACCATGTGTCAGGCATGCTGTTGGACAATGAGGATACCCAGTAGCTATGAGAGATGAAGTTCCAATCCTCAAGGAGCTAAGACTGCAGTACTTCGGACTATGAACATACTTCAAACACCAGAGTGGGTGTCGGGTGGTTGCACCATTTACCCATGGTGCAGGTCTAAGATAGCAGCAAGGAAAAGAGGAAGACAAAGAAAAGACTGAAAATACCATCAGGTATCAATGCCTGGTTGAGTCACTTACCCCAGAATCTAAATCCTAGTTCAGCCTCTGTTTCCCCAGCAGCAAATCAAGGACAACTGCACTTACCCTCCATAGTTGCCCTAGAAAATACATGAAATGGTGCAGATAAAAAGCCAGACACATGACCTGACCAAGAAAATACTTTTAACACCAAACCTCCATTCCAGAAGAAGATACCAACACCCTGGTTCCAGCCTTGATGTATGGGCCACAATAAGCAATGGTTGCTATTAGGGTAACCTCCTTGGAAAGAAGTACCACACCCTTGGAAACAGGTGGATCTGAGAAATGCCATAGCGGTTCAGGGTCCTCTCGGAAACTCTCTGTAAGACCACTTGACTGTGGTAGCCTCGCCTAGGCAGAGGCACTCATTACTGCACATTCTTGAATCCACCGTGCCAAAGTTTGTGAGTCTCAGGGGGACTAAACAAGATGGACTGAACTCTTAAGAGATTGCTGGGTGACCTATATTCCAAGGTACTGATTTCCCAGCATACCTTGCAAACTGACCACATATTCAAGTATCTGATCAGAACCTTCTTCCCTAGAGAGAATTATTAAGCAGTATAATCATGAGAAGAGCATCGCTTCATGAGTAGATATCAAGGGGAAAACTGGTAGAAAACCTGGGTAAGCAATCCTAGCTGACTCTCCTGACCCTGATTGAGAAAGAAGTAGTATGTGGATGTGACATTCTGTGGCCTTCAATGCCATCTGGGATTAAACTATTATGTAACATGCAAATGTGCCTACTGGACAGCCCTGGCACCCTACAAATTTCAGAATGGTAAGTGGCATATGCTGTCCACAATGACAGCAGCACAAAGCATGTGAAGATGCACAGTGAGATGTGTGTTTAAGTCCTGGACCATCTATGGGTACCTGGGTGTAAGAACAAGGGGTGGGGACAGAATATCTTCCCTCCTTTAAGGCAAGCTAGCACATACAATAGACAGGCGATTACCTCTCTGAGCCTAGCTCACTGCATCAAGGTCCCATGCTCTAAGTGACAATGGGACACTTCCATCTAGAGAAGCTATGTTCACAAAGTCCTTGGGGGGCTGAAAAGGTGGCTCAGAGGTTAAAAGCACTGGCTCCTCTTGCAGAGGTTCCAAGTTCAATTCCCAGCAACCACATGATGACTCACAACCATTTTATAATGAGATCTGGTGCTGTCTTCTTGCATGCAGGCAAACCACTGTATACGTAATAAATAAATCTATCTCTTTTTAAAAAAGAAGTCCTTGGGACTACAATATTAGAAAAAATAGCAAGGTGGGGCAGGCTGGAAGAGAAGGAAGATGACAGAGGAACGATGAGAGAAAAAGAAGGGAAGCAGGGGAAGAGGGGAGGGTGGATGGGTAAAGATGGAGAAGAGGAGAGAGGCAATTGTGGATAATATGAGTGTAAGAGCCACTGAAACCTCTACCTGCCCCCCTTGGCGATGCACAGCACATGCTGTCCTATCAGTCATATTAATGATGATCATTAACACTGAGAATTTACTGTGTAGCACACACTGTTTCACATGCTCTGCTGTATTAACACCGTTAATCCTGACCACAGCCCGACAAGGAAGAGGGACAGGAATGGCTTGGTGGTTCAGGTTCGTAAACTTAGAAAGAACTAAACAAGGTGAACCCTGAGAGGCTCTTCCTCAAAAGCCTGCAGTGGGAGGGTTTCCCACACCTATCTCTAACACTGGGTTCTTGGCTGTCACATGTGGCTTTGAAGCAAGTTATGAAAGCACAGTTTTAGAACAGTGTTTTCTTGTACACCTAACTCTATACTCAAGACCTTCCAAACTGCCCAAGTTGTCATGGGCCAAACACATAATAGTGGTTATTTTGGTGATGTTAATATCTCTTTCTAATAGCAATTCTCATCTATTAATAATCTTCCAGCAACGCAAGAACTATCATTATCATCCCACTTACCAAGTGATGCAGCCAGGGCTTCCTAAAATAAGCTGCCTATAATTCCCAGGCCACAGTCACAGGGATAGCCTGGGAAGCAAGGCCAAGAGTCCAAGATCGAACATTCCTGCTGGCTTTACTGTGAGGGGCAGGGAGAGTGTGGAAAGAAAAGCATCCTAAGGAAGGGGAAAGACAGACCAAAGATGGCACATTTCCAAACACTATCAGCTCACACTTTCACACCAGACTATAGCTCCTACTATGACAGATGCAATCGAGACTGTGCCAAACATTGGTCTTCTCCCCAAAGAAGGGGCCAAAAAAGATGTGTATTGCTAAGTATTATACACTAAGCAAAGACCAAGGGGAAAAGGAACAGGTGGGGTCCAGGATGACAAACAATCTAAGGCCAGGATACCCACCTCCATGGGTCCAATGGACTGCTCCTACATTCTGTGGCCAGAGGCATTTGACTTCATGTCCACTTAACATTGCAGGTACCTATACTTAAACCACCCATGCAAACACACCTTCTAGGCTACAGCCCAGTGCTAATATGCACATTTCTAACAAGGTCTCCTCTCAGCAGTGAATTTCAGAAACATCTAGAATTGGTATGATGAGCTGTCCTGAGCATACATGCCTAAACTCTCCAACTCATTTCACGGGGGGAAAAAAAAAATCAAACCCAGAAGTGATTAACTACAGATCAATGAAACAGAATAACAAACCCCGTGAGAGGTCAAGCTCTGGTCCCTGGGATCACCCAGAGAGCCGACATCATCAGGAACTTTGCACTCCACATGCTCATCAACCCTTCTAGGTGCAGGCCCCTGCATAGAAAATGAAGTTAATTTCTTATACAACCATAGGAAAAACAAATTTGTTTTTAATATAATGCTCTATGTTGACTTGGCACTCAATTTTTTTTTTTTTTGAGCAACCGAGAAGGCCGATCTTTATTTACTCCTTCCTATCTAAGAAGTTACACGAGAAGGATTCCAGAATGTTCTTTCTCTGTTTGGGAATGAGGGCAAACTTTTGCCACGTCCCCTTATTTCATACACCCTCCAGAGCTGACATCACACACACAGAGTAAGGGAGACAAATGACGCAGCATGACGGCGGCAATGAAAAAGGGGGTTGTCATCTCAGCAGGTGACACCCTGTCACTTGTAAAGATTTTCATTAATGAACCTTCCAACACCTACTGTTCTGGGGCAATGTATCCGTCTCTGGAAATCTTTTTAAACAAAACTCAGATTTAATTTCCTTTTTCATTAATTAAATTTCATATTAATCTCATCCATTAGAGCCTAATACCTCTCAATTATACATGGGGATCTCAGAGGAAAGTTGGCAATTGAGACTGTCCCAGGATTCCAGGAGTGCCATGCTCAAAACGTCAGCTTTAATTAGGCTTTCATTAATTACTTTTTAATCAATTAATAGTTCATACTTTTGGCCTAATACTTGTGATCTCTATATCACAATCTCTTAAATGACACCTCATTCATTGCACTCAGTCAAGCAAGGGGCCCAGAAGGAGATCAAGAATAAGAGCAGCAGACAGGCTCTGTGTCTCACATACAAATTACATAGCATCCTTTTCCAGGGTAGGCTTCATCCCCAGATGAGACTCCTGATAGCATCAGGGTGAATGAAGAGATTGAGGGAGGAGCAAGGAGGAGAGGAGGGGATACCATCACATAAAATATGTCTGGTCCAACCTTAACTAGCTCGCCTGCAGACGAGAGCAGAGTAGCCTCTTAACATCACAGAACACCGTGCAGAACATTTGTCTTGCCTGCACCTAGCTGCTGGCACCTCCGCCCACCCCTTCACTAAGGAATACAACAATGAATCATCCACACAGGGTCACTCTTAAGATGGGGAAGGACTTTTATTAATGATTACACTGAGGAACAACATACACAGAACAGAGCATTGCCAGAGCGTGAGGATATATTAGCACCTCCCAGCCCCAGTTCCAGGCCACTAGGGCAAGCTCTATCCTCCGGGGCCTGGAAATTGATAAATGTCCTCCAAAGAGAGAGCCACCCCTTTGCATGGGTGGATCTCCCTTCCTGCCCGTTTTAAATCCGATGTGTCCCTTACAGGCCTGTTTTGAATATATGGCCAACAGCTGGGGATGCTATTTGGAAACACCATAGAAACTTTGAGAGGCAAGACCTGGCTAGAGGAAGGTGTCACTGAGGTTAGGTCGCTTCGTGCCTCACTTTGTTTCCTTCTGTGCCATGTCATCACTAGCTCTCCATTGTCACGTGCTTATATCAGGAGGATGTTCAGCCCAAGAAACCATTGGCTGAACCCTCTGAGACCAGGACCCAAGATAAATCTGTCATTCTTCAAAGTCTATCTGACACAGTGAAAACAGAAGGGGATGCACTGCCTTACACAGACCAGGGTTTGCCTGCAAAGACCAATGCACATTGCCAACCATGCTAAGACGGTGCAATCTCCACCTCCTGAGCACTCTCCAGGTCCCTGTATTTGAACTTAAATGACAACTACAAACACTCAGTTGCATTTCCAATCTGTACTATAGACAGGACAAGTTATGAGGTTGATATGCTATCGAATGCTCGAACAAGGCATCTTGAATAGCTTAGAAGTAATAGAAATACAGCACTCTAAGTTCTGAGTCTTGCGAGTATGAGAACAAGGTGCTGAGAAATTCAGCTTCCAGTGAAGGATCTTCTTCTTGTGTCGTCACATGGTGGAAGGACCAAACCTGTTCCCTCAAGCCACTCCTCTCATAACGGCACTAATTCATTCGGGTATCACCCGTGGATTGTACTATGACCATACCTCTTAGTCTGAGGGACCAAAATTTTAGAGGGAATAGACATTCAAACATTACCAACAAAGATAAGAAAAATAACTTATCTAGTCCCATTAGTAGAAAAAGTTCCTTCATGTATATGTAGCCACCAAAATGTGTCTGTCACTATTTCTGCCACCAGTATTATATCACAGTGACATGTATTCACATGTGTGCACACACTCATTCCCTGGAAGGCACTACACCTGTACCTGTGCCATGTGATGTCACAAGCAACACCAGAGCACAAAATAAAGAGGACTCCAAATAATCCATTTATCTGTTGTAATAAAACACACAAAGACAGAACTATATCCCTTTACAAGTCATAAAAAAATGAAAAGCTTATCCAATACAGGGCCTAGGATGATATATTTCTAAATTAAAAAAGAACCAAAAACAAAGAATGAAGAGAAATATACTTTTCTGAAATTAATGATTCCCTCCATGAAATACCATTACATTTCAGGCAACCTGCTTTGTGTTCTTTAGAAATTCAAGGAATCTTGGTTTTCATGAATGGGGGGAGGGTTTCTTTTAAAGAACAGGTAAACAGATAAAATCTGGTTTTAAAAGCTAAGAAAAGACTCAAAGATAGATAGGCAATTAGAGAAAACTGTTTGGTATTCAGTGATGAAGAAGAGAAGTTTAATATATTGAAAAATCTGTCTGGAGCAGAGCCACAGACTATGGGCACAATGATATGCAGAACAAAATATCCCAGAACTAAAGGAAAGGAGGTGGTGATGGAGATCACTGCAGGGATGTGGATTCTCTCAGAAGATAAAATCAGATTTTATCTACCCTTCAAAGCTGAATCACGTGGTATGGTACCATTGCTCAGGGTGCGAAGTATTTAAATTACTGTATGCAATTAGATGCCAGGTGGATATGGGGGTAAGATGTCCCTCTGAAGGAAGCGCATAGTTACATTCAGCAAGAGGAATGAGCATCCTAGAACAGAAGAAATAGTCAATAACACTCATCCATAAAACAGATGCTTCGTGGGGAGAACGAGCAAACACTAGGAAGTGAGTGACTTTGGGACAGAGGTGAGGAAGAGGAAGGGATCCAATCTACCAGCTCTTATGCGTGGAGTGTAGATGAGCATACCCTGCATGTCCCAGGTTTTTTTGGACAAAAAGCTTTATTTTTCAACCAATAAAAGCAATACATATACAGAAGGACATCCCACATCTTGAGGTGTTCATGTAACATAGCAATAGACTTCATAAAGACAAGAATATCATGTACTTACTTTGACCATCATCCCCACCCCCTCTGTTCCGTCCCATTATTTCCATTCCTTTCCCTAAATAGTCTTGGAATGGAAATAATAATGTCAGACATACATAGTTTCATAAAACTAAATCAAATCAGGGGTGTACAAACGAAAGAAAATAGGGGATTTGTCTCTCTAAGCATGACTTATTTCACTATGATCTCCAGTTCTAGCCATGTTCCTGCAAATGACATAATTGTGTCCTTTGTGGCTAAAGCTAACTTCATTCTGCAGGTGGACCACATATTCTTTATCTGTTTTTATATTCTTAGATGGAAGGCTGATTTTCTACCTTGGCTGTTTCGAGGAGTGGAGCGATGAACATGGACATATGCAAAGGGGAAATGCACAGAGCTGTTGGCTAATTATGTAAACATATTACTCCAGGAACTAGTGGAAGAGGAAGCCTCGGTCATGAGAGAAGGACCAGACTAACAATCAGAAACGAGGATGACAAGAGAGAGCTGGCACACAGATAATGAGAAATCCTTTGAAAAATTGGGAGTTTTTTTTTTTTTAATAAGCACATTTTTTTTTCTCAGCTTCAAAGAAGAAAACAAGATATTTATCTGGGTAAATGACTCGCCTCAGACTCCTCGACATTATCAGGCTGCAAGGGTTCGTGATTAATTATCTCCAAGGTTTAAAGCATTTTTGTTCATGTTTTGAGGATGCTGAGAAATATTTACAAATGAAAATGCAACTCTGCATCTCTCTCTCTGTCAAGCACTAGTAGAAACGCCCTTACCAAGTGGAGTCATTTTCAAAACATAAAGTGTAGTTACGGCTTAAAGAATCGGGCAGGCGGGAGCTAAAACAAGCTAAGTGTGGAGTTTTCTTTAAAATTGATTAACAGACACTGGCTGTAAACAGACTATAAATGCAACCAGTGGTTCTTTGACAACGACATCTGAGCATATAACTTTAATTAATAATGATTAAATCAGAAATGTGTATAAAAATCCCAACTTCGCCATCAAAAAACTAGGAAAAGAAAGATTACCTCACCATACCACATAAGCAAAAACCAAACAATATACTTGGGGTTTGGATAACGGTTAGAAATACCTTTCAGGGAAAGCTTTAATTTAAATGTCCCAAGGCCACTGAATATACCCAAGAACAAAATGAAGAGCAGATTTCCAATACGAATGGTTAGAAAACAAGGAAGCAGCAGAACATTTAGTTTGGAGATTTTGTTTTATTTTGTTGTTTATTTCTTTGGTTTTTGTTCAGGTCTTCCCTAGTAGCCCAGTCTAGCCTTGAACTCACAATCCTCTGTCTCTGCCTCCTGGGTTCTAAGATTACAAGTGTGCAACACTATGCCTGGTTAGAAAGAGTATCTCTAAAGCTCCAGTGGTAAATCTTTTCAGCTCTGGGCAAATGGTTACTGCTGGAAATTATTCCTTTCATTAGTTTCACAATCATTAAGAAAGTGACAGCTATGGTCAGTCTAGAGGTTGCCCGCCAAAAGACTATCATGCAAAACCCACAGAGAAATGACTACTGAACTTGCCTAAAGGTGATATGATCCTTCGGGGTTCCTGCTACATGAAAGAGTCTGCCAAACATTCTACAGGACACAGAAGAAGTGACTGACAAACTGCCAATATGGGCTGAATTGTCTTTGAAATTTCCTGTTTCATAGAAAAGTCTACTGAATACTATGGGCCTGTAGGCTGAAGATGGATGCTCCAGTGGTAGAGAAAAACTTTGGATGACTGTCTAGTCAGTGAGATGTCTCTGTCAATTCTAGAGTTTTGGAAGTTGCTTATAATGAATTTATTGTTTACTTAGGTAATATTATATCCTTCTGGAGTCTTTGATGGAGTTGAAGAATAGATAGATAGTTATGGTTTTCCTTAGTTATGATAAAAGATAGATATAAATATTGTACCTGTAATTCATAGTTGATGCCTATTTTGTTATATGTAATTTTACTATGTTAAAGTCAAAGCCTTCATTTTTGTTTAAACAGAAAAGGGGAAATGGTGTGGGAGGTCCTTCTGTCTGTGTGTTGCTTTTATTGGTTAATAAAGAAAGAACTGCTTTAAGCCTATGGCAGGGAAGAAGAGAACTAAGTGGGGAAAGCTAGGCTGTATGCTGGGAGAAAGAAGGGTGGAGTAGAGAGAAGCCATGGAGCCGCCACTAGAGTGAGATGCTGGAAACTTTACCCAGTAAGCCACAGACACATGACAGTATACAGATTAATAGAAATGGGTTAAATTAATACAAGAGTTAGCCAATAAAAAGCTAGAACTAATGGGCCAAGCAGTGATTTAATTAATATAATTTCTGTATGGTTATTTCAGGTCTGAGCTGCCGAGCTGCTGGGAACTAACTAGTGGCCTTCTTCCTACAGTGGCCAACCTATATATCAAAAAGAAATATGAGAGCCGGGCGGTACATGCCTTTAATCCTAGCACTTGGGAGGCAGAGGCAGGCAGATCTCTGTGAGTTCGAGACCAGCCTGGTCTACAAGAGCTAGTTCCAGGACAGGCT
>NC_022033.1:15987166-16004106 GCF_000317375.1 Microtus ochrogaster | reverse complement strand
AACTAACTAGTGGCCTTCTTCCTACAGTGGCCAACCTATATATCAAAAAGAAATATGAGAGCCGGGCGGTACATGCCTTTAATCCTAGCACTTGGTAGGCAGAGGCAGGCAGATCTCTGTGAGTTCGAGACCAGCCTGGTCTACAAGAGCTAGTTCCAGGACAGGCTCCAAAACCACAGAGAAACCCTGTCTCAAAAAAGTAAAAAAAAAAAGAAAAGAAAAAAGAAATATGAGGAAGAAGACAAATACACAACAAAAATCACAATGCAGAAATGCTGTGGGACAATGGTCTTATACCCTATAAGGTTTGTCACAAGTGTTGGTTTACTAAAATACTGATTGTAAAATACCTATACAGGAAGTATATGTGGGGCAACCAGAACAGGGGTATTCTGGGAAGAGGAAAGGCTCAGTCTGCAGTGGTCACCCAGACACAGAGGAAGCAAGATGAGAATGCCTCACTGATAAAATGTACCAAGGCATGTGGCTAACACAGACAAGGATTATTGGTTAATTTAAGATGTGAAAGTTAATAAGAAACCTGAGCTAATAGGCCAACCAGTTTATAAATACTGTAGACCTCAGTGTGTTTCTTTGGGACTGAATGGCTGCGGGAATGGGCAGGATAGAAACCCTTGTCAACACAGAAAAAAGTAAATCAAGATGGTGGGCATCAGTCAGAACAGGTTCATTGTTCTGTGTAAGTCACTCAAATCACTTCCCTAGTGGTGGACACAGACACACACATTGAACAAAGATTCGAGTGTATCTAAATATTTACCATGAGACTCAATGTCTTGCAATTAGGTTACAAAAGGGTTAAGTTTGAAAGTATGAGCAGATTTAAAAGACAAATGACAATAGAAAAAAAATTGCAGGTGTCCCAGTATCCATTTCAAAGTGGAATCCAAAGGCAGGGCAGAAAGCAGTGTAGAGAATGCCATTCCACGTGGATCGAAGGTGTGATTCACAAAGACATCTCAACTAGCAGGACCTTTGGTGCAGCAAACAGCACTGCTGTGAGATACGCAAGCAAACTGTTAGCACTTGCATCCGCCAAACACAACCACAGTGCTGGGATGTGCCACCCCTCCCTACTTCCTGACAAGGGAAGCATGCTAACAATGCTAACAACTGATTGACACCAAACTCTTGTCCTTGCATAGAGTTTCTTTTTCTGTGCTTTGATTTGAATTTATTTTATTTTTGTTTCATTTGTGAGGCAAGTTTTTAATGACTTTGCCATTTTAAACTCAGTATCCACTCTGAGTACCAACATATTCAGCTCTTGAGTATTTATTTAAATAGCAATAAGATCACATACACATAAACTTAGAAGAAAATTTTAGACAGTGTACAACTTACAGTTATATTGTCTCATGGCAAGGACAAAGGGTAAACATTCATTCTCTGTTAAATTAGGAGGGAAAATGCAACCCCAATGTTATTTTTTTACTAAGATTTCTATTGGACTGGAGAGATAACTCAGTGGTTAGAGCACATAGTGCTCTTCCAGAGGACCTGGGAATGTTCCCAATAGCCACCCTGGATGACTCACAACTGCCTGGAGCTCCAGCTCAAGGGATCCGATGCCCTCTACTGCCTCCATGGGCACCTGCACTCATGCACACAGTCACACAGAAACACACAGATAAGAAAAAGTAAATCTCAAAAAAATATATTTCTATCATAATCATTTTATCAAAAAACTACAAAAGTGTGAAAATTTAGAAAACTACAAACCAGCATTATGCACATAAATGCAAACTTTTGTAAAGCTAAGAAACCAAGTCCTACCACAGACAATAAAGGACATGACCAAGTCCATTTTATTTCAGAAATATAAGGATATTTAGGAATTAAGTCATTCATACATCCTCTTGCATTAAATCAACTCCAGAAAATTGTCTCATACAATGCAAATGATATGCAAACCATTGCTAGACTGTATTGTTTAGGGGACAATGACAGGAAGAAGGAGTCTGGACTTGCTCAGTCAGCTGTGCAGTGTTTGTTGAGAATATCTTCCATCTGCAGTTAGCTGAATCCACAGATGTGCAAACTGCAGGTCGGAAATTCCAACTGTACACACAAACCCACACCCTAAACGCACACACAGCAAGAATACAAATGGACACATCTCTTCAGACAGAGGAGCTCCCATGGGCGCTTGACTAGAGCCCCTCCAGGGAACAGAACTTGATGCAGCTGGTGATTTAAGTAGCCCTACCATGACCTGTTTCAGATGGGCAGCACCGTACTTCTGAAGTTAGAACAAAGAAGAGGTGTGCTGCAGGATTCCATTAACCAGAGGCTCTCCCTCTTACAGCGGGGTTAGTTCTTAAGTTGAAAATGTTATAAGGTGTGGCAGAGCAGGGTAGAGAGAAACTCAACATTGCTATACAGAAGAAGCCAGTTGACGGAAAGCCTGGGGAACCTTCCCACCAGGACTACATGTAAGAAAAAGGACCTGGATTTTCAAATAAGGAAGAGATAAGCGCTATGCAAATGACTCACTGAGGGTCAGGACTCTGATAGCTCAAGACCTTTGGGCTTCTAACTTTCTCCAACTCTCTGGCCAACATCCACCTTTGGAAGCATTCTCTGAAAGAAAGGTCTCTATTTCTACCACTATCCATGTGCCCCATGTTCAATTCTTTGTTTCAAAGTGAAAGTACGCGGAAGTCCCTGCAGATGCCCTCTTGACTCCAATCCACACATACAAGGGTAAGTCGGCAATGCATTGAATACCTCGAATCCACAGAGGCACCTCGCTCAGCTGCACAGTCCATGTGGCCTACCAGGTGCTCATTCTCATGACAGCACGGTGGACTAAGACCCTTGTTCACTGCAGGTGAGCTATAGTCTAGCATACTGAGAGAGTATCATGGGGTAGCATGCTAATAGCACAGGAAAACATCAAAATTCAAAACTGGAAGTGCAGCCTTTACTGGATGTATATCACTTTTATATCCCCCTAAAAACCAAAGTCAAACCATCGCAAATCAAGGACCATCTAGATCGTGTTTGTACCACACAGCTATGCTATAGATGGAAACAACTTCAAGAGCACAGTTAATAATAAAATGTCATACAAGAATTAGGAAACCATGAGTTTTGAGTTCTTATTACTTTTGTTTTAAGAGAAAATTGAAGCAGGACATGCTGGTATAAGTCCACAGTCTCAACCCCAGGAGGCAAGACAGAATCATGAGTTCAAGGCCAGTCTGGGTTAGCTCTGAAGATCCTGTCTCAAAGCAAACAGGAGATACAGCTCAGCGGCAACCCTTGCCTAGCATGTGTGACCCTTGATTCAATTGCTTGTCCCACAAATCAGGTGAACAAAAATTATAATAAAAATTAAACTAAAATAGAATATAAATGAAACTATAGTTGTATATAAACCTCATGGGGTTTTTTTAGGGGTGCATTCCTTTTTCCTGTTTGAGAATTGCAATTGTTTATAATGCAGCTTTATCGAGTTCACTGGCTTCCTTCCCCTGCAGATCCTCCACTATCCCTCCAACACTCCTCTGTCCCACTTCACATGTTCTTTCTACAAACACACTGAGTCCACTTAGCAACGACTGTTCACACAACTTCTGGAGCATGGATACGTCAAACAGGGTGTGCATACCTGAAGAAAACTGACTCTCCCCCATCGCTCCCACCACAGCCACAGTCGGTGCTAGGATCTAGGCTAGTTTGAGCTTGTGCAGATCACGCATGTGCAGTTACAGCTGCTTGGAGCTTAAGAGTGCAATGGCCCTGCTGTGTCCAGACAATGCTGTTTCACAGGTGTCCTCTGCAGCCTCCTGGCTCTTGTCACCTTTCTCTCCTAAGAACTGCCTTATAGACATTCTAAAAACTTAAATACTCAGTACAGGAGGTAAGTACACAGGACCTAGCAAGCTATAATCAATCAATCAATCAATCAATCAATCAATAAAATGAAGGTAGTGGCACATGTTTACAATCGCAGAATTTTGAAGGCAGAGGTAAGAGGTTCACCACAAGTTCAAGGCCAGCCTGGTCTACATAGTGAGTTCTAGGCCAGCCTGGGCTACGTAGTAAGACACTCTACCAAAAAAAAAAAACACACATTCAAATCCCATGAGTCAACCATCATGATGGAACCATCCAACAGAATGAGGGAGAAGGATAAGTTCGATGGGACCAGAGAAAGGAGGGACCTAGGAATATACAAAATTGCCTTGGGAGATGTTTTAAGAATTTTTAATATAAAATTGAATTTCTGAAGTGGAGACAATTTCCATTCCCACCACCAATGCTGGGTAGCTGTGATAGTTGTGTTAATTGACAACTTGACAGAATCTAGAACCACGTGGGAGGTGGACCTCTATGCGTATCTGTGGAGGAACATCTTAATTGGGCAGGGAGGCCTGTGAGGAGAACCACCTCCTAGTCAGGGGATATCCGGCTGTATCAAATGGAAAAGGGGGAGGGTGGTGAACGCTACCTCGCATTCATCCTTCCCTGCTTCCTGACTGTGGCTGTGTCATGACCGGTTACTTCATCCTCCCTTTACCTCCTTGACTTCGCCACCATAATGGACTACACTTGGAACTGTGGGTTGAAACAAACCCTTTCTCCCTTGTTATCTTTTGCCAGAGTATCTAATCACAGCAACAGGGAAAGAAACTAAGACAGGTGTGCACTGTGTTTATCTTACCTTGTCTAGCCTAGCATGAGAATAGCAGATTCCATTGATTATGGCTCACATCTAGGGAAGCTGGTTAACATGTCACATACTCATTGGCTATTTCTATGTGGACTTTACTGTGAATGTTTGTCTTTTCTGCTCCCTCAGACCCTTGTATTATCTTATCATTAGCATCCATGTAGTCACACACACGGCTGAATGTAGGTCCCTTCTCCCAAAAGCATGGGTTTTGTGTATGTCCTTCCTGTGTCCATAGCAGAAATCTCACCCACTTTGACTAGGTGCTCCCTGAACTCTGGCCAAGGCAACAAGACAATGGTTTGGGGAGCATCTTCACTCAGGAGTTAACGCAGAGTGATGGTAGCCATATAAAAGTGGTACTTCTTCCTTGGTGACACAGATTCTCCACCAGTATAATGAAGAGCAACTGCACATAACCCAGGAGAAAGGCAGAAGCAGAGGAAGTCTGCAGCTCAGCTCAGCTGATCATCAGGCAGGGGCAAGTTGGTCAAACTGCAGGAGAATTATCTTTGCAGACTGCATTTTGCTTAAGATATGATTGCAGTGTGTCTGTGGTACTGCCAGAGAAAATTAGATTCTCCACAAGAAACTGTCTTCTGACCCTGCTTAAAGACTTCCCTTGATTTTGCTTCCATTTTCTATGTCTTTGCAATGCCCCCTTCCAAGAGAAGCATTTAGTTTGGTGTTTTCTACTCAGGAGACAGTGGAGAGGTCCTGTGGGGAGGTCACAGCACACTACAGCAGGCAGTGTTTGCACAAGGCTGCAGGGGCATTTGTGAAAGGCCCTAACCTTTCCTGCTATGACTCCTTAGAAGCAAAGAGAGGAGGAGCCACCTATCCCTGTGGTAGATCCATAGATGGCCCCTGAATGTTATATTGCCTCCTGATCACTTGAATCTGCCAATCTAGCTTTACATGAAAAATAACTTCAAGATCTTAAGGTTAGTTTGTCTTGGTTTGTAACCCTGAGTGAGGGGTATGGATGCAATCAGAAACACAAGAGAGGGCCTTGGACATGAAAAGGAAATGAGAAGTTCAAGGCCCACAGGGCAGTAACAGCTACAAAGTATGCTGGCAGTCACCAAAACCTAGGAGGACAAGGAGCAGATGTCCCCCCGCGCCTTCAGACTAACACCCCAATTTCAGATCCCGACCTCCAGAGCTGTGAGAGGATAGATTTACAGTTTTAAACCACTATATCTGTAGTGACTTGTTAAGGCCAACCCGGAGAGCTCATCCCTAGGCCCTGAATACTTTTGTGGCAGTTAGTTGTATTCCCTGTTCCTGGTAGAGCTTCCTCCCTAGGTTGTCATTCAAATCCCTCTAGGGTTGTCCTGCCTTCAGTCTTCTGTCCTCCAAGTCCAGTTCCTACCAGATGTCAGAGAAATCTTTAAAAACTCAAACCAAGACTCACAAGCTCCTGCCTGAACTCTCCCATCAATAGACGACAAGTCAATCACAGGCATCAAGACGGAACCCAATTCTCAGGCTGTGCTGAACACCTCATCCCGACCTATTCCGTGTACCTTCTATCTGCCAAGATAAATGTCCCCTTCAAGCCCTCTACCCTAGCTAGGGATGACCATGTGTTCACCCTTTGAACATCGATGCTTTCAGACGCTGTTCCTTCTGCTGTCTGCGCCCTCCCCTTTTCGGCTTGCTTTCTGAGTACCATGGTGTTCTGAAGGAATTCTTTTAGCTATTCCATCTACTGCTATTGCCACCTCTAAAGAACTGTGCTCTTTCCTCTCAGGCCCCCACTGTCTGCAGCCCAGTCCTGACCCATACACCTGACTACACCCACCTGTGGTCCCTCTCTCCATGACCTCTTCTGGGACAAAGCCCATTCTGGTCTGCTTTTGCTTTGTATTCCCAAGTCTGACCTCACAGCTGGGATCCAGTGGAGAGACAGCTGGACAGATGGAAGGATGGATGAACAGACAGATGGAGACACAAATATGGGAGTGAACACAAACACGATTCCAAGTGAACTCACACACCGACAAATTCTCAGGAGGAACAGACCAGCAGAGAAGCTGCCAGAATGCAGCTTGAGTCACACAAGTGAACCCCAATGTGGTAACTCTAAAGCTGATAGAAGGGAACTAACCAAGGCAAATCTGCATTTTCTGGAACTCTCTCTAGCTGATAACACCACTCTCATTTCGACCAGTCCTTTATTCTCCAGAGCAGCCTAGTGACACAGGTCACTGTCATCTCTGCGCATAAGTCAAGGCTCAGAGGGCATATGAACACTGCTGAGATCTCCCAGGCAGGGAAGTGGTAGAGGCCAGTCCCCAGAGAAGGCCTTCCCAGTGCTTCAATCCCCACCCTTTGCATCCACCCTTTGCATCCATCAAAAGCCTGAGCCCTGTGCGCGGGTTCTGTGTCCGTGGGCCCTGCCTGGCCTCTGCTGTGAGCGACTATAGGGAAGTGACTGAGGTGCTAAAAACACCTGACTGTGCCCAAGTGGGGCTCACAGACACACACCACTCGCCTGAAAATGACTGATAGGATGGAAAGTGACAAGACATCAACCGCTTGTGGCGCGGTAGATGACTGGTTAGCATGAAGATTGTGTTGATTCCTGCGAGATGGAAGAAGATGTCACTTATCGTTAATGGAGTGTCACACATATGCTCGCCTAAAGGAAAATGCTCTTTTGGCTGTTGCTATTGTTCTCAATTTTCTCCTTATTTTACAGTCATAAAAAAAGAAAAAATCATCAGAAAGGATGATCCCACCTAGGGGTGGGATGGCAAGGCAGTCTTCTGATGTAGTTCCTTCCTTGTCTACCAAACGGTGGTCAAAACATTGTGCGTGCAGAGATGGTAGCCGGGTGCTGAGAGCAGTCGAGTCCATGGGGCTGTGGATGAGAACCTCAGAATTCAAAGAGTCCTTGGCTGTAAGCACATGGGTCCAGCCAGGACTACCAAGCTTTGGAAAAGTTACACTCAGCTCTGCTCAGCTGGCATGGTTTGAAAATACATTCACAAAGTGTGTTGAGATAGATGTGAGCACCCCATAATAAGCTCTAGAATATGGTCAGTAAACAATTTACCTTTGTATGAGCCATAAGCCATCCCAGGATTCAGCTGCAGACACCTAGCCCCATTCTAAGAATTTTAAATTTTCAAAGGCTTAGAAATCAAAGATCTCTTTCAAAAATGTGATGAAAATATAATTGCTGCAAAGACTTTATTTATACCTATGCTCTATTTAAAAATATTTATTTATTTAAATTCTTTGTTTTCTTTGGGCTTTTGTTTTGGGGGGTTGTTTTGTTTTGTTTTTCCAGAGATAGGGTCTTTCCATGTATGCTAATCTCAACTTCACTATTCTCCTGAACACCTCCTGAATGCTAGAATCACAAGTATGTACTGCAATACACAGCATATTCCTGCTTTTTGCTTTAAAACACCAGCCTACTTGATTTGAGAATGTCACCCAGCTTCTGCTGGAATGTTATTTGCTGTGTGAGATAGGTATATTGCCATTCTTAAAGAATTAAGTAAGTCTGAATTCAGAAATACATTTGGCCTCAAGAACTATGGCTAAGAGATTGAAAACTTGTTTAACCTGTTTTATGGATGAGGGGGAAGACTCAGAGGTGAAAGAATTCACCTGGTGCTGCACAGCTCCAAAGTAGCAGAAAAGAGTCTGCTACAAAGCTGCTGGCATAGTTACCCCCTAAGCTTTCTTCCATGTGTCCCTTCTAAGTGACCTCTACTCCATCCTTCAGGCCCAGAAACTCAATCCTGTTGATTCTTGAGCAATACGTACACATATGTCATGTTAGATGGCTGAGAAGCAAGATCAGCTCATAGGACAATAATTAAAATGCTTTGGTAAACAGATGAATGCAATAAAAAGAGCTGCATCTGGAATGCATCAACAGCATCAGACACAGTCAAGGACTTGTTTCCCATGAATGGCCAGGACCCAGACTTGAGCTGGAGCCCCACATCTTAGAGATTCTACCACCTCCCACAGTGCCATGGGTATGAAATCAAGTCTGTCAGATGGTCCTGTAGACACATTTATTCAAAACATTATATTTCATCAACAGATGAGAGAAAAATGATACAAATGGAAAGTGATGAAGACAAGAAAGAAGATAAATAGATAATAGATAGACAGACAGATAGATAATAGATGGATGGATAGATAGATAGATAGATAGATAGATAGATAGATAGATAGATAGATAGATCGATCATACATACATACATACATACATACATACATACATACATATATACCAGGGCTTGGAGTGACTAAAGAACTTGCTATGCAAGCACAAGAGCCTGAGTTTGGACTATCAGCCAAACACAGTGGCACATAAGTATAATGTAAGACTAGATTTCAGAGACAAAAGAATCCCTGCAGCTTACTGGCCAGCCAGTCTAGCCAATCAATCTACTGAGATCCTGTCTAAGAAACACAGCAGAGAGTAACAAAGGAAAATACCAAATGGGACCCTCTGACCTCAACAAGTTCATGCACCAGCACACATATGTGTTCTCAGACACCACACTCACACAACACGCCACATAATTAAACAGACAGCAAATAGCGTCTTTGCTCTCTCTGTGACAAAGCACCATGACCAAGACAGCTAAAAGAAGAAAGTGTTCAACCAAGCTTACAGTTTCAGAATGTTAGAATGAGATGATGATGGTGGTGGGAACGACTGAGGGCTCACATCGTGAACAGCAAGGAAGAGGTAGAGAGTACACCAGGAAGGCTCCAAATCTTTGAAACCTCAAAGCCTGGCCCCCGTGACACACCTTCTCCAACAGAGCTACGCCCCCTAATCCTTCCAACCAGTTCCACCAATGAGGAACCAAGTATTTAAACATAAACCTATTGGGGTCACTCAGAGCAGCACAGATAGATAGATTATAAGTGACAGATGATAGCTACACAGATAAAGATATATACGTAGGCTGAGAGATGAGTTTTGCTTCTTGTTTTAACGTCTCTAAAATGGGGACCTTTCTTGCCGTGGATGTATTTTTAATATAATGTTTATGCTGTAGCTGTTTCCAGAAAGCAACAGCTTATCTACAGGTACCTCTGTTTCCTGAACAGCATCTTAGAACTAAGGGAACATTTGGGGAAAACTGGATATCTTTTCCCCAGTTTGGTTTTTAGGGAGTGAGAGAAGAACAAGCAACAGACATGAACTGTGGTCATATATGTCTCCATGTGGAGGCCACATGGTCTTAGACAGAGGAACTCTAAGACCAAACATGAGTCCCAGAGATATTCCCCCTTCCCAGGGAGGAGTTAGGCAAGGATTTTTTATTTGCATTTCAAAACCCTAATAAATGGCTGCAATCCACACTTTGAAGTTTTGTTAATTAGTTTTAGTTTGTGCCTCTGTCACCTTCCGGAGGAAGCTAAGGATTTTACCCTTCAAACTTAGCAACAATGCATGTCAGAAGGCATTTCAGAGAGTCAAAATGTGTTGGGAGTCTTAATTGTTCCCTCTGAGAGAGTACTGTCCCTTGGGAAAGAAAATCTCAAAACTAAAACTATCCCCAAGTCCTCCATCTAGGGAAAAATGTTAAAACAGAGTTACCCATAGAAGCAAAGAACTAAAGCTAGAAGAGAGAGCAAATCAGAAATCAGATATTTCTCCTCTATTTAAAAAAACCTCCCATGGCTCCCAACTGAACCGGGAATACAATACAATTTTCTCTTGGTGGTTTTCCAGGGCTCATGTGATCTGTGTGCCCTGACCACCTTTTAATATATGCTTTATTTTTACAACTTCTCCTTCATGAAGCACACTTTAAACACTTCAGTCTCGGCTTCTGTTGTTTGTTTCTTTCCTTTTCCACAAACACATCAAACATATCCCAGTCTTTAAACTTGCTGTTCCTCCTGCCTGGCATGACCAACCCAACAAAGCTACTAGCTCAGTTATGAAGGATGCTAAGGGCACAAGGAACCAGGGAAAAGAAATGGCAAATATTATCAATCAATACCCAACACCAAGGCTGTGATGTGTTAGAGCAAAGAAGACGAGCATTCCATAGGAAGGGAACTCAAGGTGTAAATGCTCATGAAAAGCCCCAAGGAAGACACATTCTCCTGGTGGTCTGGAAATAGAATATGGGGTCTGACTACAAGGCAGTGACCCAGGAAGGGAAAAAGAAGATGTGGTATGAACTGTTGAGTAGCAGTCTGTGGCGCTCCCCTGGAGTGAGTGTTGGGATTTTAGTCCAAGGGAGCTTGTGAAAACATCTGAGCTCTTGGACAGAGAGGGATGTGACTGGGCGTTTCAACACTCTAGATTTCCAGATGAATTTCCTGCGTTGATGTCACGCCATATGGACATGCTGTCAAGAATATGTCATGTCTCCGGCCACACGGCTGTTGACCACTTGAAACACGGCAGATGTGACTGAGAAAACTGAAGGCTTAATTGGATTGTCTAATTAATTTCCTTTTAGGCACTCACGTGTGGCTGGCAGTTACCATATTGATCAGCCCAACTCAACTACTGGGCGACAAATAATTATGGGATGTGGGAGATGAACGACAAGAGTGGAGACAGGACGATTCATCAGGAGGGTGTGCAGCCGAGTGGAGGGCAGCCTTCTCGAGGGAGAATGCTTCTGGCTGGGAGTATGGTTCAGGAGGAGAGGCAGGAGTGGGCCGAAAACCAAAGGGAAATGAGAAATCATGAAAAACACCTAGGGCCCAGTTTCAGCTCGGGCTGGATGGTCATGGTGCCATTTTGATGTGGGAATGGCTGAAGAGGTTATGTCTCAGGGAGGAGACAGAGAGACAACAAGAACAAGAGATTCTGTCCAAGACTTCATGTGGCAGCCTCACTCTTGGCATTTGGGCCTCAAATGTCAGCTCAAATGTCACCTCCTCAGAGGGACCATCACAGCCTCTTTATCACTGTCTTCATCTACCTCTTCATCATTCTCTCTCAATAGTCCCCATCATTTTCTACCCTAGGCTTGTCTGCGCTTATCTCTGGTACATGACCACCCTCTCCCCCAAAAAGTAAGTGCTATTCGCACAGTAAACTCATTCTTCGTAATGTGACTAGCTGCTTCAAGTTCCTGCGCCTTGACTACTCCACCAGTGATGGACCATAGCCGGAAACTGTGAGCCAAGGAAGCCCTTTCTGCCTTACTTTGTTGTTGCCAGGGTATTTTACTACTGCAACAGGAAACGAAACCAAGTTGGCTGAGGCAGCACTCAGCATCAGGCACACAAACAATGAAGACAGCTGCAGGAGCTACGCAGAGGCAGGCGGCCTCTCTGGTTAACATTGCCCACCAACAAATACCATGGCCATCTTCTCACCAACAACAGATAGTCATATTATCCCCAAATCTTGGGTACGTTTGTTCATTCCAGCAAGGTGAGAATTTGGGGCAAGTCTGTCATTTATACCATATTCTCCTCCCCTTGCAGACCAGCTCCTCTCTGACAATAATGGCTGCATTGCACTCCAACATAAACGGGGCCCCCTCAGACTTTTCCATGCCACAGGCACAAGCCAAACTCCTGGGCATCTTCTGTCATTCCACACGGACTCTCAGTCCTGAGAACACACTTCCTTTTCCTCTTCACAGGCTCCTGAAATAAGATCCTTTCTGCTGAAAGCAATTGTAAGTGCTGGGTGACCGACTCCAGAAAATTGGTACAAGTTTCAATAAGACTCGAGGCAGGGAAGAAGAAAAATCTGTTTCTTTATCCCCTGGAAGGAACACATCTTCATTTTTTTTTTTAATGATCCAAATTCTTAACAAAAATTTAAACAAAAGCTATTATACACATAGCAAGATACTCGGTGTCTTGCCTTGGCCTCTGCTCACACACATGTGCATACAGCACATGTATACATATACCACACTCATACACACAAGTTCCCCGTATCATTTGCAAAGGTCATTTCCAATTTGCTGTAAGTATTCGCAACAAGTCAGGGAGGAAAGCACAGTTTGCTTTCTTTTGTACCATGATTTCTCATCGGGGCCACTGTGAGACCCAGATTCTCAATGAGAATTACAGACAATATAACATTTAAAAGATAGCTAGAATCTACTAAAAATCATAGACAATAGAACATTTAAAAGATAGCTAGAATCTTTTACTGATTTAACCACGAGTCACTACAGATGTTGAACCAAAACATAATCCTGCCGTGCTTAGCGTAATTGGCAAACAGAGCATTGGCAAAGTTTTCTCGCTCTCACTTGTATTCATTGCCTGTTTGCTTTCCCCAGTTCTTTGCTCTCTGACCATAAAGGACACTTATGCATGCATACACACACACACACACACACACTTTTAGCAACAAAACTCGGACTCTGTCAAATTCATCAATTGTCATTTGGAGAACATTAGTAAATTCTGAAAGAAATAATGAATTTAAAAAAAAAACAAGGGAACAGTTAGTCAAATAACTAATATTGACACCAAGAGTAAGAAACAAAACTATCAAATGTGAAAAAGCAATATTGGTTTTTATTGGTTTGAAAATAATCAAGATATCTAAATGTGAATCATCTGTCTACTAAATGGAATATGATGCGTATGTGCAAAGGTGTTTTTACAAAGAGTTTTAAAAACATGAAAGAGTGAATATTATACTATATGGTTAATGAAAAAAATCTAAGCATATGGCAATTCATGAAATCAATTGCATTAAACCAAACAACTTTAAAAAGCACACGAAAATAATTGATATGCTTAGGTAATCATAAAACATGTTGTTACTTTTTCCTTAGTCTTTCTACTCTCCTACTCTTAATTTTTCATGTGATATCTAAAACTTGTCAATTCATTTTGTGAGAACATTTTCCATAAAAATATTCTGTCCTGGGGATTGGAGCGTGATTCAGTGGGTAGGCACAAGCAGGCTTGCTGAGCTAACATGAAGACGAGTACAGACCCTAGCATCCACACACAAAGCTGGGCAGGGCTGCACACAGACCTGTGATTCCAGGACTATGAGAGATGGAGACAGAAGTATTGCTAGGGCTTGATGGCTGCCATCACAGCTCCACCATCAGTGGGAGACCCTGTCTCAAACTCAACAATCAGTGGGAGACTCTGTCTCATCAAGGAAATAAGAAAAAGAGGGATATAGCAAGATACTCAGCACCCTCCTCTGGGTATCTGCTCACAGTCCTACACACACATATGCACACACGCCACACATACAGGCTACACTCACATGCACATGCATGCACAAAATATAAAATAAGTAAAATGACAATAATAATAAGGAGCCTATCTTATTAAACTGCCCTTTTGGCATTATGACACCTGAGAAGGAACTGAGCAATAACACCAACCCTGGTCCCAAGTCTGATTCCAAGGCTAATAAAGGGTTCAGTCAGCACTGTATATGGAGGTTGCTGGGGAATGAGGAGTCTGGCAGCCTGGCTATTTCCTAGAGAGCCCAGAAGAATCAATAAATAAGGCCAAAGCATCTGAAACTATGATTCCAAATCACTGAAGACAAAAGGCGGGCATAGGAGCAGACACAGGCATGTGGTCTAAACGTGTACTCTTGCCCATGTGGTCTATGTGTACTCTTGCCCATGCAAACCCTTGTACGTGAAACATTAGCAGGCCCATTTCACAGAGGAGACAATGAATTCACGGAGAAGGAGGGCACACTAGTCAAGTTCATATGTCAGCTCCCTCTCAATACTCAGATGCAAATCCAAGCTAATGGATATAAACAAAGTTCATCTAGACAACAAAGAACTGTAGCAGGAACATGGATCCCAGCACACCATCATCTTCTGGACAGTCCAGCATGCATCTCTTCCCAAGAGGCTCCCAGTCTACTGGTTTCTGTATTATCCCCTCAAACTCTAGAAAGGACAGCACTGGAACTCACTGTTGAGAAACTATGATACACATCTAATTTGCCTCTTAGAATACTGTTTTCTCAATGAGATTACTGGCATGAAGATGCTTAAAGACTTAATACAGCCTTCCAAATTTTGTTGAAAACGCAATACATTCATTTATTGTGTGTATGTTTGCAGTATGTATGCATGCATGCATGTGTAAGAATGCACATACCACCCATTCCAGTGGTGGGTAAAGAATAAATTTGTGGAACCTGCTCTCTCATTCTACTATGTGGATCCCAGGTATCGAATCCAGGCTGTCAGGCTTGTCAGAAAGTGTATTGACTCGCTGAGCCATTCTGCCAGTCCATCCTTCCAAACTTTCCTAACCCAGGATAGATGGGTTTGCATGTTCATTAACATGGCACACAAAGAGCTGTTTCATTGTCACTTTACCACCTCTGGGAAGTTGATGAAATTTTAGAAAACTCTGTCAAAATGGTAAGAAAGAGGGGACAGAAAGGAAAGATCTGTACCCAGCTTTTAAATATACCTATTCAAAAAAAAAAATCTTACCATATTAAGTGATTTCGCCTTGGGAGCAGGCCTGTTGGCCTTCATTTGGGGAAAGTCAAACAAGAGGCTATGATTGCATAGAACAAAATCAGAACAAAGACAAAATTTTGAAGAGCAGTTAAGATCAACAGATCCAAATCCATCATTTTACAGAGACTAAGGAGGGAACAGACGGCGCTCGCAATACTTAGCGAGCATTTTCAGCTCCACACTCTTCTCTTTCCCTGTACTCTGAATTCACCCTTAGACCAATCTTGCAAGAACCTTCAAGCGAGCATTTCAAAAATAGAATCAAATATGACAACAGCGCAATGGGCTAGTATATGCAATCTCAGATTATTTAGACGCAGATAGGCCTAGCCGAAACTTGCTCCTTCCTCCTTTCATTTATATTTGTTTTATTTTAGCATTAATTATAAAAGGATTTAATACAGAAATGTAAAAAATAGTTTGCAAATTCATTCAGAACAGAAATTTTCCACAGGGGGGGAAAAGTCATAAGTCTTAGCTTTATTTTCTTCTATTTACTTACATGTGTTTATGTTTCCCTTTAAAAACAGGAACATTACAACTAAGGCACAACTCATTAAGCATTTGTGTGTGAGTGAGTATGTGTGTGTGTGTGTGTGTGTGTGTGTGTGTGTGTGTGTGAGAGAGAGAGAGAGAGAGAGAGAGAGAGAGAGAGAGATAGATGGTGGCGAGCCTAGGGAAATGCATACACTAGGCAGGTGCCCGATCAATGAGCTACATTCTCAGCCACATTTTCTTTTATAAACTGAAACAGGTCTAAGCTGTCCAAAGCAGGACGTGAGCTCATGACCTTCTTTCCCCAGTTTCTCAAACTGGTGGAACTGCAGACCTGAGCTACAGTGCCTGGTTAATTTTTCAACCAAACATAGTGTGGCTTTTTTTTTTTAAAGGTTGCATTCAATATTACTTTGACCTGATCCTTTCTTCTTACATCTCCAGATAATTTGATGAAATGAAACCATCATAATGACTTTAAGCATTCTTTATATCTAGACTTTTTAAATTTGTTTTTCTCATTTCTTTCCATCTTAAATGATATCCGAAAGCAATTTTTATACCACCTCTCATAAGTATCACTAATGATTTTTTAAAAGTAATCAGTTTCCGGAGATGGAATTACAGGATCACTGTGTATGCACATGTTAATTTCTAAAGCCAGATGGTCATGTGACATCCTAGTTAACAACATACTACATAGTAAGGCATGGCAGTTCCAAAAGCATATAATGCAACTGGAAAGATCCTGCCACAGGTGCAATGTGGGCATCTGTCACAGTGTGACACAGTGTGCTATTTTCATGTATGTGGGGTGGTGTGTGGTCTGTGGTGTCGGTCACCGGACAGTAGGGCATACACAGTTATACACAATACATAATATTGATAACGATCATAGAAACCTGGCGGTGGACTAGATGGATTTAATATAGTGTGTTTTTTCTCATCACGTTGAAGACTATTCCTCCCACTTTAGAAAATAGCAGGGCACACTCTCTCAGTAGACACACCAGTCCTCTCAACTACATCTCCTGGTTGCATAAAGAGTCCCCACTGAAATCACTGACCTATACTGACTGCATGTCTGAATACTGTAATGTTCTCACAGTGACAAAACAGCCTCGCACCACACCCTCAGATGTACCCTGTGGTTGAGAACGCATGGCGATAGAACTGTGCTCTGAAAGCTCTGCAGGAATTTATACTCTGACAATCACATCACTTCAGTCCCAACCGTATCACTGTTAGTTAGCACTGTAAATGGAGAAAGAGATAGTGTGTGTGTGTGT
>NC_022033.1:15982500-15986041 GCF_000317375.1 Microtus ochrogaster | reverse complement strand
GTATGTGTGTTGGCTCACATACATCTGTGGGTACACAAGCACAGAAAGGCTAGAAGACAAACTCAGGTGTCATCTTTTTATTAAGACAAACTATCTTGTTGGCTTGGCCTGGAGCTCCCCCATTTGGCTACAGCGGCTAGCCAGAGAACCCCTGGGGACCTCATTCTGCTTCCCTCATATGGGGTCATAAATGCAAACTACGATGATCAGCTGTTCTGACCATGGGTTGTGGGCATTGAACTCAGGTCTTTGTGCTTGCAAAGCAGGCACTTTGCAGGCTGAGCCACCTCTTCAGGCTCTTTTTGTCTTTTCCGATTTACATTTCAGTTGTAAAGCTGGGCTGTTGATTTTTATGCCCCAGATTTTGACTGACTGGCAGTCTTTCTCACATGCGTTGTCTGTTCACACACCTCTCCTTCTCTGTTCAGACCCTCGTCTTTGGCTATTCATTACTGCTCTTTATATATTAAAACTGGCTGACTACTGTGACTCTTCTACGTTATAAACATTTTCCTGGAGTCACTCTCCTTTTAACTTTTGTGCGACTGCATTTTTTACTTACAATATTTTCTGACTTCTGTGCTGCTAAATCCATCACCTATAACCTTGTAATTTACTTTCTGATTTTTATAGACAGAAATCCCTTGCTTCCACCCAAGATCAGATAAATAGCCACCTATATTTTCTCAAATTCTTGTCTTTCCCACTGTATTGGGCTGATTCTGATTTTGTATGGGTAAAATGTCAAACAATAACTGAAATGCCTTAAAGATTAAAAAGTAAAGAAAAAGGAAATCCACTTGAGAAGACACAGACAGGTTCACTGGCAGATGAATTATGGATGATCTTGCCCTGTTTGAAATCTTAAGGATGACATCTACAGGAAACCTTAAACACCGTAAGAAAAGTCTCAAATCCCCTTATCCCAGGCCTCTAGTCTGAGCTTTGTGACAACCCTTGTGCTCTGATCCCCCAGGGAAGTTATCACGTCTAAGTTGAAAGGTGAATGACTCTAGACATCAGTAGCATCTTTCCCAGAATCTCCAATCATCCAGGAATTCCCTGAACAGTTTCCCGTGTCCAGTCCAAATCTCTGCAGAGAAGTCAAGAGCACGCAGGTCTGGCCTGAGGGGTCTTTCTGAAGTTCGGGGAAACTTAGAAGCAGGCAAGTCTGCCTGAAGGGGTCTTCCTGAGAGAAAGCAATTAAAATTCACATCACAAAGGAAATGAGGCTTTTTTTATTCTAAACTGCAAAACGGTGGTGTGGTTAATCAGAGCAATTATAAATGGTAACATCATTATTCAAGCTTCTATTTCCAAACGAAGTCATTTAAATGAATACATTTTCTGCCTTAGAGCAGTAGCTGCCAGTGAGCCTTTAAAAAGAAAGGAAAGGAAAACAGGAGAAGCCACTGCCCCAAAGCCTGAGAGAGGGGTGGAAGAACTCTGCACTGGAAACAGGACAGCCACAGAGCCAAGACAGTCTCAGTGACCTTGGACAAGACCAGTTCCCACTTGAGCAGTCAAGGGAATAGACAAACTTGCACTCTTGGGCCCTCCTAGTTCTGACATTGCACAATGAAAATCCCACAGTGTATTTTAAGATCTGCTTTTACTATGTGCTGATCTGCAGTTTTATAGGACCCGTGGATGTGTTAAATACACTCTGTTATTCAAGTAAGACTGAATTTCTAGAAGCTACTGTTAAATGGTGAGTGGCAGCTTTGTCTCTGCCAAATGCAGCCAGATTTGCACAAAGCCACTAGAAATCATAGAGGAAGTGTGCACTGGTATTAGCTCACAGAGGAAGTGTGCACTGGTGTTAGCTCACAGAGGAAGTGTGCACTGGTGTTGCTCACAGAGGAAGTGTGTACTGGTGTTAGCTCACAGATAATGTTGCTCACAGATAAGGTGTGCACTGGTGTTGCTCACAGATAAGGTGTGCACTGATGCTGGCTCACAGAGGAATTGGCATCAGTTAAGTCCTGGGTTTCAATTGCTGTTCTGATCAAGATGGCCCCATTGTTCCACTCAACTTAATGAACTTTCAAACAAACTGCTCCTTAGTCTTTTGTGGGGGTGGGGAGCACCACTCACCTCCCAAATAAATCACACACAGAGCCTTATTCTTAGTTATGAATTCCAGGCCTTAGATTGGTTTGTTTCTTGACAGCTTTTCTAAACTTAAATTATCCCATCTGTCTTTGGCCTCGGGGCTTTTATCTTTCTTTATTTCCATACACCTTTTCTTTCCTTCCCACTCCGTGTCTGGCTGTGTATCTGGGTAGCTGGGTGGCTGGTCCCTGAAGTTCAGCTCCTTCCTCTTCCCCAGATTCTTTTTTCTCCCAGCGTTCTCCTCATATTTATTCTCTCTGCCTGCCAGCCTGCCTAGTCCTCTCTCCTGCCTTGCTATTGGCCATTCAGCGCTTTATTAGTCCATCAGGTGTTTTATTATTATTATTATTATTATTATTATTATTATTATTATTTAAGATTTCTGTCTCCTCCCCACCACCGCCTCCCATTCCCCTCCCCCTCCCCCAATCAACTCTCCCTCTCTCATCAGCCCTAAGAGCAGTCAGGGTTCCCTGCCCTGTGGGGAGTCCAAGGACCTCCCACTTCCTTCCAGGTCTAGTAAGATGAACATCCAAACAGCCTAGGCTCCCAAAAAGCCAGTACATGCAGTAGGATCAAAACCCAGTGCCATTGTTCTTGACTTCTCAGCAGTCCTCATTGTCTGCTATGTTCAGAGAGTCCGGTTTTATCCCATGCTTTTTCAGATGCCTTGGTGAGTTCCCGATAAAACATCCTTATTGTCTCAGTGTGTGGGTGCACCCCTCGCGGTCCTGAGTTCCTTGCTCGTGCTCTCTCTCCTTCTGCTCCTGATTTGGACCTTGGGATTTCAGTCCAGTGCTCGAATGTGTTAGACAGGCACAGAGTTAGACACAGCTTCACAGAGTTAAACAAATGCAACATAAACAAAAGTAACACACCTTAAAATAATATTCCCCCAACAACAAACTTCTTCTGGTTGTTGTGCTCTCCATATTCTCAGAAAAATTTAGTTTAGAAAACATACTTCCTCTGCCCATTTAAAATGTATGACAGCTGCCTGCTCTCTTACTGGTGTTACGGTCCGTGATGACTGATCTTGGGTGTCAATTTGACCATGTCTAGAATCAGCTAAAACCCGAGCAGCTGCACACCTGTGAAAGATCTTCTCTATTTCATCATTTGAGGTGGGAAGGCCCATCCTAGATTGGGGCCGTACTATTTGGTGACAGCCCACATAAGAGAACATGGAAGAAGGAAGCTTTGCTTTCTGCCTGTTTGCTCTCTCTTGGACTGGTGAGTTCATTGATCCTGTTACTGAGGCACTTCTTCACCAGTTCAAACCAGCTTCTTAGGGATTCCAAGACAGATGGAAGAGAAACTGAGACATACAATCTCATAGACTAAACAGCTACCAGATCTTTGCCTTTCCACTGGGCAACAGTCGCTGTCAGACTAGCCAGACCACAATCTGTAGGTCTCTCTCTCT
>NC_022033.1:15969842-15982400 GCF_000317375.1 Microtus ochrogaster | reverse complement strand
CACACACACACACACACACACACGTGCATGTATGTGTATGTATGTATATAGATATAAATAAAGAACTAGATCTTTTATTCTATCAGCTCTATGTTTTTAGAGGACTCCAATGAACAGTCAGAGAGATGTCTTTCACTAGGAAAGATCTCACTGAAATATAAGCATCATCCAGCTGAGCTCATAGAGTGCTTACTTAGCATGTGGGAAATCCTGCATTTGACCCCAGCCCACAATGCATAAATCTGGTGGATGTTGCATACCTGTGCAATACTAGGGAAGTGAAAGCCAGCAGGTTACAGCAAGGTCATCCTCAGATAAGAAGGGAGGTGAGTGAGTTTGAGGGCAGCCTGGGATGGATGAAACTTTGGAAAGAGAGAGGGGGGAGGGGGAGAACAGGAGAGCCAGGTATGATGACACATACCTCTATTCCCAGCACGCAGAACTCAGGAAGCTGAGGTAGAAATCCAGGCTATACAGCAAGAGGTGGGAAGGAGCCTATCTCAGAGTGTACTGACTCACATTTTAAGATTCTCTGCTATCCTTAAATTACAAGAACATTTACTTTTCCTTTGAAAAGGCCAGTTAGTGAACACAGGAAACTTAAGTATTCCCCTTCTTGAAAATCTCCCAGCCTGGCTCTTTGCTTCAGCAGAGTTGGACTTGGTCTCTTTCCTGTCACACTTCCCTTGTTTAAATTTATCTCTATGCAGTTTCCCCACAGTCAGTCCCAACTGTGTGAACACACCTCCTTCAATATCTGTGACCCTTGAGGCGCCATCTATAAATAAGAAGCAATAAAGGCCCTTACTTTAAGAATGAAATCTTTGAAGGACTGACATAGACCGTGCATGGAGTTACCCCACCAAAGACAGACGGTTGGCAATGTCTAACTAATTCCTTGGAACCACACCTCTGTGCTTCCACTTTTTACACTATTAGCTTTGTGAGTAAGACACCAACAAACCTGCCCTGAACAGAGGCTTTAAAAAGCCCATGGGGTGGGTCTCAGTTGGTAAAATATTATGGGGACCTTAGTTTGATGCCCAGAACCAACATAAAAATATTTAGGCATGCTGACATGCTGGTGTGACCTCAGTGCTAAGAAGACAGAATCAGGCAGATCCCTAGGGATCACTAGCCAGCCATCCTGGCCCACCTAGCATGCTTGAGTTTAACAAGAGACCCCATCTTAAAGGCACAGTGGAAAGTGCCTGCTGTAAGACAACCAAGGCTGTACTGTTGTTTTCACATGCGCATTCACTCATGCGTATGTGCACCCTTATGTGTGTATGCGCACGCACACAAAGACGAGCATTCCTTCAGGGACATTCAGAAACTTGAAAGCATCATAAGTAAGAACCTACGCCAGTCAACTGGTGTCTGGGATTCCACTTAGAGAAGGACCAAAGCTTAAGAGGTGACAGCTTACCAAATACCACAGATATGAGAGAGCCATCTTAGACACAAGAGAGCCCAACAGTTTCCAAACAAGACAGCCACAGCAGGACCAGACACAAAGGAAGTGAAAAGCCAGTTATTTTTAAGTCACTAAGTTGTGGAATAGGTTATGACAAGGAAAAGCTATCTGACAGCATCAGATCTGAAATCTGTGTCCATTTTTCTTCTTTTCCCATTCCTTAGGCTGGCTTTTGGTCAGCCAAGAGAGCTAAGTATTAGCAACTGAGTCACCACGGCTGTCAGACAGGACATATTGCTGCTGGTTCTTCTTCCAACCACCTCTAGCTCAATAGGCCAAAGTTAGATGCACAGGAAGAAGCTATGTGCCAGAAAGTACCATTAAGGTCCTAACTTCTGAAGAGAGGCATACCAGCTGTCTACCACATCCCAATATATGGGGCTACTGTTTTAGTTCACACCCGTCTGGGGAAGGGTACTCAGTCTTCAGAGTATGGAATTACTTCCTTATATGGACTCAGAGATGTCACACTTGGATCGTTCACACTCAGACATCCATAATCACTCGCCATCTCTCTGTAATCAGTGCGGGATGAATGGGATGGGGGCAGCAGTGATTAAGGCCCTCTATTATCCTTAGAGAGCTCCGTGTGGTGTGTGTAGAACACATGGGGTAAACAACATGAAAAGTAATTACATCATGAGGTTAGAACAGAGCATGGCAGAGGGTGGTTGACCTAGGGACCATGAACGTGCACTTGGCCAGGATGGACAGGGAAGGTCTCAAGAAGGAAGATGAAATTTGAAACTAGACCCAAGAGTGTGAAGGAGCCTGTCTTGCAAAACACTGAAAATATCTCAGGCCAAGAGAAGTGAGCACAAGCTCTGAGGCAGCAAAGGCCTCTGGGAAGGGAGATGTGGCCCACGTAGAAAGAGCTCAATGGGGAAAGTGGTATGAGAGGAAGCCGCAAGATGGATCACACCTATGTCTGCTCCCCTGAGTTTTCCCAACTGCAGCAACTGCTCCTTCCGACCCTCTCTCATCCCAGCCCCCTGGGAACATGCTCTAGGTTGTCATCACTGTCCCTCCCATGGAGAGGCCCTAACATCGCATGATATATAAAGTAGGTATAATCAGTACCTTCCTCACACCCCAAAGAGATAAGCTGACCTGTCTAAGATAGCCCAGTCAGTGAGGTTCATCACGCAGCTTGCCCTTGCTTATGGAGAGACTCCAGGTTGGCTCTTTTGTCTCCTCTCCGTACTGTGGCACCTCAGCCTTGGTTCCCTCTGTTCTTGTTCATTGTAAACTCTCCTGTCCTGTGTCTTCTGGGAACTGTTACACTGGTGGATCCCAATGGTTGCTAAGCACATCCCGTTATGTCTCATTTGTGCTTCCTTGTTGTCCACCTTGGTCTTGTTACTCTGAGGTCTGGAAATGACCATGTAGCTGGGCAAAGAAGGAAGATCCTGTGTGGCCTGGGTGCCTCTCTGCAAGTCAGAGTTATACTTCTGGATGCTCTATGCACATGATCGGACTAGTCCTGGGGACTGAGCATCTTCCCAAGGTCACAACTACAGTGGGGGTTCAGATAACAGCAAGTGATCTGCTCCCCTTCCATACCAAGTCCACTGTCACAGGGACATGGAGTCTCTAAGAACATCAACACAGGAGCTGTGTGCTAGATCAAGCCCCTTCCTGAGGGCTGTGAATACTCACGTCACACTACCAGGGAAAGTAAATCATCTGGGTTAAGTGAGCAGAGCCCCTACCTATAGCCCTCTAGAATAGCAGAGTGGTTCCAAGCCTTTTGGAGCCAATGCCAGCAGCCCCCACCTTCCCATCTGAGATCTGGTATATGATCCATTTCCTATTTTGCTTCAGCAGCCTAATTTTCTATATGCCATGTTTAGCATTGGTAGCATTTCTCATGGCACAACAGCAGCTACACGGTAGTGCCATGGGCATCAGTTTTCCCTCTTGTGCCCCAACCAACCAACCAAAACTCCACTTTTCTCTCAGTCCCAGGGCTAGAGCTAACTCTGAAGATCTACCATACCTATAGACTTTACCCGCAGGAGAGTACCATGTCTGCATGCATGGAAATGGATATGTGCATCCACTACACTGTATCCATATGTATTTACTAATATGCATTTATCTATCTGTGCATAATCACCTATCTCCCTAGGTATACTGGGTATGTTCATGTATGCCTGCGTATATACAGGTGTGCATGTATATGCAGACACATACCTCGCCATAATTCACAAATAAATGACTTCCCAAATGTCACAAAAGTCACCCGAAAGCCAAGGCAAGACTGGAATTGACAGATCTTATAGAGAGACAGACAGAAAAATCCTAAGCACATGAGTTAAAAGGCCCTGCTATTGTCTACCACACAGACGCTTATAAAAAGCCAGCATTATCTTTGACACAAATACAGCTCGCCTCTTTCGGCAGAAGAATTTCAATAAAGATAAGAGTCTTCTCATTATTCTAATGTAGAACAAAAACAATCTCCCATTCCGAATCCAGCACGTGGAAATAACATATCTCTAATTAGCATAACTGATCCCACACCTATCCATGACTCCACTCTCACTCCACAGCCCCCAGCACTTTCCTTGAGCACCTACTGTGTGCCCCCATGCATGCCGGATTCTGTCCTTTACACAATGACTTCTTAGGTAGGTATCCTTATTTCTAATTTCAGGGAACAATAAATGGGCTCAGAGAAGTTCTTTCACTTAATCAAGTATTCAAGGCAGTGAAAGAAAAATCTAGGTGTGCCTGACACCAATGTCCAGTGTCCTAAACCAAAGTCAAGGCAAGCCCACGCATGACCACTGTAATGGTTAACACTGGCTAACAGCTTGACAGGATCAAGTATGACTTAGGAGACAAGTCTCAGCAAAATCTAGATTGAATTTATTAAGGTCACATGATTTCATGGGCTAGAGTCCAGGATCCGATAGAAAGGAAGAAGTGAGCTGAGCACAAGCATTCAAGTCCCTCCGTCCATTGACTATGGATGCACGCTGCTGCCTCACACTTCCCTTGTCCTATATCGTGAGTCCGAATAAACCCTTTCTTCATGAAGTTGCTCTCATTGGGTATTTCCTTAGAGCCACAAGAAAAATAACTGACAGAAGCACCAAGAGTAAAGAAAGACTCAAGTCCCAAGAGCTGTCAATAAGAACGAATGAATATAGCATAAAGTCAAAGAGCAGCTATGACAGAGGATGACAAGGTGGCTCACAGGCGTCTCCGCTATGACAAGGTGGCTCACAGGCGTCTCCCCTGTGAAGCTATGGTCCATCTGTGGTTGTGTGTGCATGGGAACAAGACTCGCTATCATTACAGCCCAACATAAAACCTTCAGCTAACTTAAAACATTATGAGATGTTTTTCTGTAACTTGATTACAAGTCCAGCCCTCAATGGACTGGGTAAATCATAACGTCATACAACAGTGTCAAAGGTCAGATGCTCCCAGTAGGGAGCCTTCAGCTGCTTCCTTCTGGCAAAAGAGAGCTGACTGAGCAGATCAGGAAAGTAAGGATATACCAATGTGAATGGAGGGCAAGTATAGAGAACTCATGTGGGAACAGGAGGGACTCTTAAGAGAGTGGAATAAAGTGAGATTCGGGGGTCACAGCCTTGAACGGCAGCCTGGGAGCCCAGAAACTCATTCATTCTATGTCTGCTGGTCACACAGTCTATGCCAGGCAGTATGGCAAGAAATGAGGACACAGTGTGGACTGCACAGAACTGAAGTTGCACTTCTTGGGGGAGGCTGCTAATTTGTGGTGGCAAACATCAAAACCCCTGATGTGGGAGTGTCATATATCAATCTGTTGATTTTATTGGTTGAGTAATAAACAAACTGCTTGGGCTCATAGTTTAGAACATAGGTGGGTGGAGTAAACAGAGCAGAATGCTGGGAGGAAGAGGAAGTGAGGTAAGACGCCTCAGAGAGACACGATGCTCCACTCTTGTGGGCAGAGGCTAGAGCTCTGCTCTCGGAGACACACGCGATGGACGTAGGCTAGAATCTCCCTGGTAAGCCACCTTGTGGGCTACAGCAGATTATTAGAGATGGGCTAGTCCAGGTGCGAGTTAGCCTAAAAGAGGCTAGATAGAAATGGGCCAAGCAGTGATTAAAAGAATACAGTGTCTGTGTAATTATTTCGGGGCATAAACCAGCCAGGCGGCCCAGGGTGCTGGGGACGCAGCCCCGCCGCTCCTATTACTACAAACCCCAAAATATTATTAAAAGTTAAATTACATAGTTAGTTGGCACTGCAGGGAAGTATAACAAAGACAGAGCAAAAGCAGGGAAGGATGATGTCAGTGTTTTACAGACAGGGGTCAGGGTTGGCCCAACAGAAACGGTACATGGTGAGACTTGGGGATGTGGAGGAGTGGTCCTGCAGATGGCAGAGGTGAGGTGTCTCCTGGCTCAAGGCACAGCCTAGCAGCCGGAATCAAGTGAATGAAAAGGTGAGAACTAGGACACAGTATATTTACCCCTGTGAGCCACGGGAGCCTCAAAAGGTGAGAGCAGAGCGAAGTCAGACGGGTGTGAGCACAGAGTAAGGCCAGGCTCACAGGGAGCGCATTTCATTCATCTCTCCCAGTCGCTCATTTCGTGAACCGAGCAGCAGGAGGAGAGATCGGCTATTAACATGATATTAACCAGTACTCGGCGATAATGAGATATTCCAAACCTTTGCCAATTAACATTTCATTGCACACGTGTTCTGCCTTCCAAAGGCCACAGGAAGAAAGGGGACACTCTAGCCGGATGATCTTCTCAGAGAGAGGCTCCCCTACGAGTGCCACTGGGTAGGATACAGGCCCTGGGTGTTCCCTCATCTGCTGTCACCAAAGTCAATCATCTTCCTGGCCCTCTACCTTCCCGTTTCAGGACAATTGGCATTTCAGGAAATGGGCTAGAGAGTGTTCTAGCATCTTCCTCCATGTTGTTCACCCCTGGTCTTTGTTCCCCTCTGCAACATCCTGTTGCTTTGTTAAACCCTAGCACCCCACCCACCCCCACACACACACACCTTGTGAGTTTCTAAATGAGGCTCAGAGAAGCCCTGGACATCAGATGAGGTGAGACAAAGTCAATATATGGAACTAGAGATCCCTAACTCAAAGATGACAATCTGTGATGATGATAAAATGATTGGCAGCAAGCTGCTCTCAATTCTTCTCTGTGTGCCTATGTTTATTTGGTGTATGTGTGTGTCCAAGCATGTTTGTGTGTGCATGAGACTATGTGAATGTGCATTCATATGTGTGTATGTGTGCGCGCATGCGTGTGTGCAGGTATCTCCTGTCTTTCTCCTCTTTTTCCTCCCTTCCCATTTTTTATTGTTGTTTTTGAGATGTGTTCTCTCCTTGTAGACTTGGTTGACCTGGAACTCACAGAGAGCTCCTGCCTCTGCCTCCTGAGTGCTGAGATTAAAGGTGTGTGGCAATATGCCTCTTTTGTTAACATCAGTATTGTGTGTTTCTAAATTAAAAAGGGAAATTTTAAATCATAAAAACACTGAGTGTAGTAATGAATACCTCTAACCCAAGCAACAAGGTAAAGTTGTGTTCTATTTGATTTAAAGACAGGGTCTGTGGCAGAACCTAGAGCTCACTGACTGGATAGGCCGGCTGGCGGGTGAGCTATGGGGATTCACCTATCTTCCCTCTCCTGTCCCCATTACGGACATCCACTGTGGTAGCAGCTTTTTACATGGAAACTGGGATCCACACTTCTGCACAGCAAACACTTCACTGGCTGAGCCATCTCCCTAGCTCCAAGAAGTCTTTAATCCTCCCATGTGCCATTCACTCTCAAGTCGTTCACATGAATTTAGCTCCCTCGAGGCCCATAAAAGGTGTATAAGGTAGATAGTATTTAGATTCCATTCTACAGGTAAAGAAGTCAAAGCATAGGAAGTCAGCAGCCTTCCTATGCAGAGAACCAGACACACAGTGAGAGGGACTTCTGTGAGTGCCAGGGGCTGCAGACAAACCCTTCTGTAAGGGCGGTAAACTGAGGTAGCCTTTTGCCATCAAGGAACTGGTATGATGGGAGTTACGCTACTTCATTCAGACATGTCTGGGCAGGAATGGGTCCACTCAGCTTCCACAGCTCCAGTTCTCCAGTCCTAGGGTCCCTGGAAGGCACAAGAGGCCACAGAATCCAGGCTACTGGTAGGATGCCTGTCACCTCTCTCTTGAACTCTCCTTCCAGAATCTCTCTGCCATCTTCTACCCATCCTCCAGGCCATCAATAAGTTCTCCCCAATTCCTGAAAGATCCACTGTCACCCAGCCTGGTAAGGCAGGCCTGTAATCCAGCTTTCCACTGACCACCCCCAGAGCTTCCCCTGTCTATACTCCCCCATATAGCAACCACCAACCTCACAGGGAAATTTACAAGCCACTGACATTGAATAAAATTATAAAACAATTCCCCATTTATACTAGCCACATTTCTAGTCATCAGTAGCCACCTGTTGCTGGGCCACCCTACTGGACCATATAGATACAGGATGACCATGGCCACAGGAAGTGTTCCAACATGTAGCTTCTATAGCCTGCACTGCCTGTGTTATCCAGCCCCTGCTCAACTTGACAGTCTCCCCAGTGGAACCCCTTGTCCCACGGGTTGTAATCCTGTACCTGTTCTCTCTCCATCTTCTCAAGCTACTCAGTAACACCCAGTTGGAGCAACCACACACATGCCTACCTATTTTCCACCACTTTCTTGGCCATTACCATTACTTCATTACCATTCAACGTCACTGCAAATGTCACTTGCTATAGGTACTGTCATCCCTTGCTATGACCTTTCTGCCCTTTCATGACACTTGCTAGGTCTGTAGCACCTACAGGTCACAGGCCAGTGAGAACTCACACCCATAGCTACTGCCTAAATATCACATGACACTTGCTAGGTCTGTAACACCTACAGGTCACAGGCTATTGAGTACTCACACCCATAGCTACTGTCTAAATGTCACATGGGTCTCTCTGGAAGACTGCTCATTCTGAGACTACTGACTTCCCCCAGAGTGAGGGATCCCATACAGAGAAAACATCCAGGTAGAAGCTCTAATATATTATGACCTACTATTGGAAATGACAAGTCACGATTTCTACCCAATTCCACTGTCTACTCACACCAGCCTGGAGCCACGTGGGAGGAAGTCCTCAAAGTCAGAAACCCAGGAGGTGGAATTTCTAGAACCAAGTTGGGGCTATCCCTGGCAAATGATCTGTTTCAGTCGTGTCTCTGTCCCCAGAACATGAGCATACCATGTTTTGTATGTATTGATGAATTTAAGGATGACTGGGTGTCTTATCTACACAAGCCTCACTCCCACATTTAGGGAAAATAAGGCAACAAGCCACAAGCTCTGAAAAACCTTCACTTTTGATTTATGGTCGTCAATGAAATTATATGCTTTGCAGCAGAGAAGCACACACTCATGCAAGATCATAAGAGCAATCAACTAACTGTCTGTAAGTTGTTTTCCCAGAAAATAAATTGGAGGAGATAGGACTACAGCAAACAGGAAACCTGGTCAAATGTGTGATTGGGACAAGAACTTGTAACAGAGGATGAACACCAAATTTTGATACCTGGGGCAAAAAAAAAAAAAAGCCAACCACCTAATAAGATATGATAAGAATGAGGAAAACAGTTCTTGACTGTGACATGGAAAATCTAACATCCTTGACACCAGGATCGCTGGGTAGCAACACACCTCCTGTATTATTAAATAGCAGTATACCTAAGATAGATTCAATATTTTATCCCTAATCCTTGACGCATCAGTTTGGCATCTATCATTCATTAGGTCTCGCAATAGCATCATATAGTGTATGACATACTGGAATACCAAAGAACCATTGCTTAAGTGAATTACTGAATGAACAAGAAGATACCATAGGATGGATACTATTATGGCCATTTCACAAAGTAGGAAATAGAGGCCTATGTACTGAGGGTTGTACTTGAGCAGAGAGGAAGATTTCAACTTCCAACTCTGTGGTGCTGTTTAAAGAACTTTTAATATTATACTTGATAAATAATTTACAAGTAGATTCCACACAGGCACATAATTCTTCACAAAACACAGAGACTATGATATGCTCACAGACTAGGAGAGATGAGGAATCCTGATACTGCTGTGGTTTGGGGAGACCTGGGGTTTCAGCTCAGCACCTAGTCAGAGTACTAAGGACCTTGGCACATGTGGTCACACTCTTTCTGAGACACAGCAGGGGAGTTAGGAGGCAGTTCTCTCAGAGGAACTGTAGAGGCCCTCCTAGCTAGAACTACGGAAATGTAGACTGTGCCATTCTAGAAAAAAAGACATTGTCTAGTTACACAAAACTCCATTTGCTCTCTCCCATATACTCCAGTTCTTACCAAGGCGTCCATTCACAAATAGATGGTTGTATTTCCCAGACATTTTCTCTACCTTCCTGCCAGAGGAATAAGAACACCTTTTGTATTTTGTGATTTTTTTCCCTTTACTTTTCATTTACCCTCCCAGATGACTTCAAATGGGGGAAACTAGTAACTAAAACAAGAATCTTGAAACAGACTTGAAATCACTGAGAATTTGAAAGAGGACAAGAGAAACATAGAGAAATCTCAACTTTCAGAAGGTCACATCACAAGCATGTTCTCCCAAGGGCTTCCTACAATAACACAGAGAACTAAGGAGCTGTTGAATTGTGTGGAGTGGGCAGTATTGACCAGAAGTGGAGAGGCAGAAGGAGCAATACAGAGCAGGTTGGGCTTGGTGCTTTGGCTGATTCTTATTGGTATGGAAGGAGCCAAAAGAACACACCTAAGTATGGTGACAGCCATGCAAGGGTATCTAACATAACCTCACGAAGCCATCAGCTTTGCAAAGAGAGATTTAAAAATAATACACACTTATAAACACATGCAAGGTTAGGAGAGAGAATGATATTTATAATAGGGTGTGGTCTGTTCTATTTTGCTAATAAAGTTTTATTGTAATAAAAATATATTGGAAGTAAAGTGTGTGATGGTTCATGCCTATCATCCTAGGACTAGAAAGCTGAAGCAGAAAGATTGCCCAAAATTTAAGTCCAGCCTTGACTACAGAATGAGATCTTGTCACTAACACAAACAAATAGAGCTAGGTAGATGGTAATGGTAACAGCATTTATCCCACGAGTCTGGGTATGTTAGTTTAGATCACCAGAACCCGTGTAAAAAGTCAGGCTTGGCTGTGTGTGCCTCTGGCCCAAGAATAGGAGGAAAGAGGCAGTCAGATCCCAATAACTCAATGGATAGCCAGCCTAGCTAAAGAAGAGAGTTTCTATTTCAGCGAGAGACCCTGTCTCAAGGTAGAAACTTGAAGAGCAAAGGAAGAAGACATCCAATATCCTGCTCTGGCCTCCACACGCACACACATGGGAACATGTACCTACACATTCATGTGTATGCATCACACTCATATATAACATCATACACACACACACACACACACACACACACACACACACACACACCTGTTACACCTGTGTGTCCATTATCTGCATCTTTAGTGACATGTTCGCCAAACTCTGTCATGGATAATTTTGTTGTTGGGGTTTTGTCCAGTACCATTATAATGCAGGCATTTATGCAAACATTTGTTTGGTAAGTGAGAGATAGCAAGTAGTTCTACATCACTCACGACACCATCTCTCATTAATTGGTACGTTCAACGGGACAGCAAAAGTGACGGGTCTTGGAAAGTCAGAGATCAAGGATAACCTGGCTTGTATTTTTAAATAAACAGTAAAATAAGAAATGAGTTTGAAGACAGATGCAGCGGTGGCTTTAGAACTGTAAGTCTTATTTTTCTTCATGGAAGAGAGAAGATCATAAAACAAACAAAAAAAAGAGGTCAAAAACCTAAGCAGGGAAGACAAATCCATCACTCAAACTAATGGAAAAGGAATTTGCAAAGTTAGCTGGTTCACCCAGTATCATTTCCTAATCAGGAAAAACTATGAGGAATGGACAGTATCGACCAGAAGGGGTCCGGCAGGAATAGTAGGACAGAGTTACTAATAGGAGGGAAATGTGAAAAGAGGTGGGCAGACCTCCTTCTGGGGAGTTACTAATAAGAGGGAAATGTGAAAAGAGGTGGGCAGACGTACCTGGGGAAGGAGAAGTAATGGCACCACCGAGGGAAAATAAGCAGCAAGCACTAAGACAGTTTTTAAAACCCATAAGAAATTATATAATTTATTCCAGCTTAAAATTATATAAAATATACATAAGTCTATGAATATATACATATATTTGAATTAAAGATATATAGAAATTAGGGAGACAATATTCCCCCCAAAACTCTATAGACTATCTAATGAAACCCCCAGTCACAGACATGGGAAACCACCTTTCCAGTTGTTGGTCAAGGGAGTTAAAGAAACTCCTCCCCAGACAATACAGACTCTTGCTGTTGCCCTTGGTGCTTTCCAAAAATAAAAGGTAAGACCCTATGGTTGAAGACACTACACACTTAGAACGTAAGATTTGGAGGAATCGACCTGGATTTGACCTCCTCACTGAGGGCCAGTTCTCACAGTTTTAGAAAGGGTCATGGAAGCTGTCAAAAGAGAAAAGCAATCAATACTTCTGTCCAGCTATAAGGATGTCATCCTATAACGAAGGACGACAGTGACCAACATAGCAAGAGATCCTGAAAGATACAATAATGGCACTTACATCCTGCAGGTAACCTGCACTCACCTAGTTGGATTTAAGGTGTACTCAAAATAGAAGGGAATTCACACCTTGCACCACCTAGCACTGGTGGTTAATGGGCCCTAGCAGAGAAGCCACTACTTACCTACCACTTTCCTAAACCAGTGTGACCTCCACCTGCATTCTCAAGACCTGCCCTCACACCCACAGCCAAGTGGAGCTCTCACCCCTTACTGAAGAAACGTCAATTTTGCAACAAACGGAGACCATTACACCTGGACAAAACACAGAGATCGAGGGAAGATGAGGTGCCTTCCCCCAATTAATGCATTTACAGTGCAACTGCCCACTTACAGCTCAGGGAACATTACAGAAGAGGGGACA
>NC_022033.1:15951204-15969473 GCF_000317375.1 Microtus ochrogaster | reverse complement strand
CTGCCGTGAGACTGGCTCTTCCTTAAAAAAAGACAGGAAGCAGGGGCTTGGTCCTGGGAGGAGTTGGGGGGGGGGAGTGGTGAACGAATATGATAGCAATATGCTGTATGAAGTTCTCTAAGGATTAATAAATTACCATATTTTTATGTTTTAAAAAGAAAACAAACTATCTTTTTTCATTATACCTGCCAATTCAATTTCCCACTCCCTCCCCTCCTCCCATTCCCACCACATACCTCCCACCCCACCCCTATCCAATCCTCAGAGAGGGTAAGGCACTTTGCTTTGGGGAAGGTCCAAGGTCCTCCCTACTGTATCTAGGGTATCTATCCAAAGAGAATAGGATCCCAAAAAGCTGGTACATGCAGTAGGGATAAATCCTAGTGCCACTGCCAGTGGCCCCTCAGTCTGCCCCAGCCATGCAACTGTCACCCACATTCAGAGGGGCTAGTAGGGTCCTATGCTGGTTCCTTCCCAGTCCAAGTGTTTCTGTTATGGAAGAAAAGAAAATGAATGATCCAGGAAAGAATGTCTTATATTCTTGCCCCCTTTTCAAAGTTTAAAAGAATACATTTATTTATTAGTGTGTGTATGCATACACTTGTGTGCCTTGGTGAGTATGTGGAGGTCGGAGGGCAACTTGCAGAAATCAGCTCTCTTTCTAGCATTTAGATTCCAGGGATCCAAACTCAGCCATCATCAGGCTTGGTGGCAGAACATCTTCACCCTCTGTGCCATCTTGCTGGCCCCAAGGTTTTTGTTTTCTCCTTAAATGATAAATATTTGCTCATGTGTATGCAATTTCAGCGCACGCAGAGGTGGAGGAATGATCAATTCACATTAACAAGCACATCTATCACCTAGAGTATTTCTCATTTCTTTTAGGGGAAACATTTAAAATTCTCTTTCTGCTATTTTGAAATATACGTTAACTACAATCCCCAAATGGTTTCCATCCTTTTAGCTACAAAACCGAGGGAGGCTGAAAATGCTAGGAATTTCAGCAGGTGGAGTTAAAAGGTCTTGGTTACATTTATGCTGCGAAAGTCTGTCCCTGACAGTCTGAAAATGAGGCTCCTCTCCCACATTAATGAAATAATCATAGAGGTCAGCCACCTCCAATCGCATTCCGGAGTCTGCAAACTTTGTTCTGGAGAGCACTAATAGCAAATATTTTCAGGCCCCCGGCATATTCAGCGTCGATCACAGCTGCTCACCTATGCCGCATGGCGCAAAAGCAGTCAGACAAAACACAAGTGAGCAAGGCTGTGCTCTAAGGGAACATTATGTCTGGTGCGGCTTACAGAGTGGCTAAAGTAGGCAGGGTCACAGAGACAGACGCAGAATGGTAGTTGACAGGGCTGGCAGGTAGGAAATGAAGAAGTATTGTTTCGCGGCCACGGTTTCTCTGAGAATGATGAGAAAGCTCTGGAAACGGACAGTGGTGATGGCTGCACAATATTATAAATATATTTAAAGCCACTTAACATGGTTAAAATAAGGAGCTTTGCCTTGTGTGTTTTGTGTCACAGTGAAGAATTCTTAAGTATTCTTCGAGAGACAAGCACATGGTTGTTGGAAAGATGGCTCAGCAGCTAAAGCATGAGGACGGGGGTTCAGATCCTCAGAACCCACATTTTAAATGCTGGATATGTATGGCAGCCCACTTGGAATTACAACCTCGGAACGTGGAGACAGGGGACCCCAGAACAAGCTGGCCGGGAAGACTAACGGTGTCGTGAGCACTGAGTTTGACTGAGATGCCAGCAGGCACTGAGATTGACTGGGAGATGCTGTCTCACGGAATGAGTTGTTAGGAAGACCAAAGATCATTTCCGATATCCACCTCAGACTATATGCACGCACACACATGGAGGCCACACACACCATGCACACACATGCACACACACTCAAAAAGTTATCTGCATATTTCTTCATTACAAATGTGTGTGTCACTATTAGAATGCCAGAAGTATCTTCTACTTAGTGGATAAAAAGGATTAATCAAGCAACACACATATGCATATGTGCGTGTATATTAAGCTATTAAGATGTTGATTTCCTGCCTTCGAAGTGAGGACCAAATTAAGAAACATAACACTAAGGTATATTGGAATTCGAGATAATACAATTTTGCATCATCCAGGATGCCTCAGACCTGGAAGGGACAGCACAGCCACGCACATTCCCCAATCCAGTGAGCCACCGAGGGTAGGGCTTTATCTGTTATTAAGATGCAGCTAAGGCTACTCTGAGTAACAACATGGTGCTAAACCAACATGAATATATTTATAAGCAGAATTAAAAATCCACATGAATTTTTAAGTGAAAGCATGAAACTTTAAAGAAATGCCCCACTTGAGGGAGGCCACATGGCTATGCTCCTAACCCCCTGGAGTAGCCACACATCCCCCTCTTGGAAACCCAGTATGAATGTTCATGCAGTATCTTAGGATACTGCCAGTCTATGGAACCAGATGAAACCCAGGTCTCTTAATCCCCTGCCTGAGCCTGCTGGGGAAGTCATAACCATTCTCTCAGACTTCAGATTATATGGTAGAGGAAGAGATGCTGCAAATTTTGGCCACCATTTGGGCCAGATGACCTGGATCAATAGCATAATTTGTCCTATAGAAGCCATAAGTTTTTTTTTTCTTTAGGGAAAACTCTTAATGTTTTCATAAAACGCAGGGCTAATCTAGACATGTGTGTGATTGATAAACTTAATTTTAATGATTTATTTTTAAATGAAGTGTGTGTAGGAAGGATATGTGCACGTGTCTGTATGTGGGTATGTGCATGCGAGTACTGATGTCTAGCGAGGTCAGAGGCTGCTCAGATTGCCTGCAACTGGAAGTATAGGGTGTTGTGAGCTACCTGATACCGGTGCTGGGAATTGAACTTGGGTCCTCAGCAAGATCAGCTCTAACCATTAACCCATCTATCCAGCCCCTGCAAATTTAATTTTAAAACAAGTTTTTTTTAAAAAAAAAAGAAAAGAAAAAACCATATGTGTGTTGCTATGCATGTGGTGTATGTACATTATTTGTGGGGGCACATGAATATGTGCAGATACACACACACACACACACACACACACACACACACACACACACATGTCAGTGGAGGCAAGAGGGAAACCTTAGCTTCATTCCTCAGGGCCAGCTACCTTGTTTTGGAGCAGGATCTCTCACTAAAACTGAATCAGCTAGACTAGACAGCCAGTGAGTTCCAGCACCCCAGTACCAGATTCCAAGTGGAAGCCACTTCATTTTTAAATATGTGTGGGTGTTCTCTCTGCCTACCGGTATGTCTGTATACCACCACTATACCTGGTGCTCTTGGAGATCAGAGGAGAGCACAGACTCCCCTCCCTGGTACTGAAGTTACAGATGATTATAAACCATGGTGTGGGTGCTGGAACTAGAACCCAGGACCTCTGGAAAATCAACAAGTGATCTAAACCCCCGAGCCATCTCTCCGGTCCCCTACATCTAGACTTCTGTGTGGGTGTTGGGGATCTCAGCTCAGATCATCGTGTTTACAGGTCAAGCACTTTACTAAATGAGCCATCTTCCTAGCTCACAAGTAGAAACTTTAGAGTGAAAACGAAATCTGAAAGCAAGATTCTTCGGGGTCTGCTGGGGAGTTAGGGATGCTTTCTGTGCAAGCGTGAGGACCTGAGTTCAGCTCTCCAACACCTAGGCCCTGAGGCCATGCCGGTAGTCCCTGGACTAGAGGAGCTGGATACAGAGGTTCACAGCCAGATTCCCAGGAGTCAAGCTCAGCTCAGTCACTCCCATCAGCTTGTGACCATGGCAATGATACTCTGCCTTCCTAGGCCTCCATTTTATCATCTGTAATAGAAGGGGGAGGCATTCGAGCTCTGACAAGTTGGAGCAGAGAGCATTTTCCAATGGCAGCAGCAACAGCATCTTCTACCCGCGTATTCCTTTGCCTCTGGCTTTGGCACTGCCCCATCACTACATGCAGGCTCATCCCCCACCTCTCCTTGAACCTGGCTGGGACTGTGAACAACAACATACAGCATACAGAATGGATGTGGTGAGGTGATTTCAGGTAAATTTCAAAGCAAGGTGACAAAGCCAGGCAGCACATTCCTGTGACTCCATGCTATGAAGAAGTTTGATCAACCCAAGAAGAAAGAAACTGAGGGCCCTCAGTCCTCGGCCCAGCTAAGTTCCAGCACTCACTTGGTATACAGGAAAGCAAGGCATTCCTCAGTCCCTAGCTGATGCTACAGGGAACAGACAAACCTCTACTGAGGCTGCCCAAAGGCATCCCAATGAGCAACATTGGTAGTTAATGTCTTGAGCCATCAAGCATCTAGGTGGCCTGTTATACAGCAATGGTGACCAGAGCAGGAACACAAAGGGAGATTACAAAGTGACAATAAAAGTGCCTGGGAGATAGGAATTAGCTTTCAGTGATTTGACAAATTCACACTAAACATCATGACCTGGCTCGGTCATAGGCCTTTAGTCTACTTCATGAGATGCTGATGGCCAAGTAGATGGGAAAATATATTACCTTCCTCCCACTACTCCAAGCTGGGGATCTGGAGATGGAAACACGGACAATATCTCTTTGGGGCCCCCATCTTATTAGAGTCTATATGGAAACAGAGAATCCAGAGACAAGGAATCCGGGAGCAACTACTACTGTTGTTGTTCCTTGAAGTCAAGGACCAAGAATTTGAGACAGATGTGTCTCAAGGGAACAGCTTCCTTCTCTATGGAAAGGCAAAATCAGCCAACATTGACATGAAGGTAGATGAGAATGAATAATTCACAGCTCACTGTCTCCCTGGAAAGATCAAGAATGAGTTGGTTGGCCATGGGGTCAGAAAAGATTTTTAGCTGTTGCATTCCAACACCTAAGTATTCATTCAAATACAGAGAATCTTTTGTGTATGTGGGGGGGGGGGGTGTGTGTAGGCATTTTGGTTTTGTTTCTGTTTTTTTTTTTTTTTTTCCTTTTTCTTTTGCCCCTGGAACCTGTATTGGCCTAGAAACTTTTCTTAATATGCTTCTGTAGGAAGTCGAGCTATGCCCTGGCCATTGATATGCAAATTAAATAAACAAAACGACATAATAAATAATTAAATCAGTCTAACATGATGAATGAATTAATCATATCAGTGATGAGAGGAGGCTTGCACTGTCACCCAGAAGATCATTGATTAAAACAAAAAAAAAAAAAAAAGGAATTTGCCTAACAAGACTCTTCAGTAGAGAGGGTGGTGCCCCAGTAGTGGTTTGCCCAGCCTGGCTTCTGCTCAGAGTAGGTGCTGAAAACTTCAGTGGAATCAAATGGATTCTCACCACCCCCATTAACCCTATGTGGAGCATGGAATTAGCCATGTAGTAAGCAATTGTAGTAGCATTTTAGGAATCAAGTTGCTCTGAAAGACGTGTAGGGGAAGATGTAACACCTCCTGCTTTACAGTTGAGATAAAGAAGACCAATGTGGCAATCACATGCCCCATCCCATCACACACTGGGAATGAGAGATGTTCTCCACACCTGCTATATACTGTCTGCTGACCTCAAGGACGGGCATGCGTGTGTCTCTGGAGGTGGGTATAGATGTGCAGAGGTGTGCTAAGACCACCCACTGCTTCCCCAACCGAGGCTTCCTTTATTTGGAATGTATAGTGCATCTTGTATGCCCCCTAGCTTTGCCTTTTGCTCAGTCATTGTACATAGTATTTCTTTACAGGAAACTAAGAGGAAAGCGTGAGGAGGAAGAAGGTGCCATGCAGTTATTAAAGCTGCTGATGAGAAGGAATATTTAGACACTAAGGAAAATTGCTAGAGTATATTTCTAAGCAAAGGAAAATAAAGTTTCCAAACCACAAGCTTATTATCCATATTATATTAACTCACACACATACACAGGCAAGCACAACAGTGTCACAAGGCGAGCAGCTACTTCCGCAAGGTGAGATGACAACACTTTTTTTTTCCTGCTTTGGTATTTTTAAAATCACTTTCAGAGATTTACCCAATAAGAATCTTTTACTTTTGTTATTCCTTAAAACAAAACAAAAAATAGCAAATCGGAAGGGGGAAGAAAGAGTAAAAAGCCTTCTGGCATCCCTAAAAGAAGCCATATATATTCTAGTGGCTTTGGTCTTATTTTTGTAAAAACAAAAAAAGGATTACTTACCAATATGGTAGATTTTTGAAACAGTGTGGAATGGGGGACAATTTGGATAACTCATCACATCGTGAGCCATGGTGTATATTCACATCTGGCTTTAAGACAGAATGAAATGATCGGGGAAAAGAATTGGAAAATATTGTAGATCCTACTAACACACAACTCCTCAGAGACAGTAAATCAAAGACCCAGCTCTTCCTTCTTCTCCTGCCTCTCAAAGGAACAGGAAAACTCAAACCTGAAGGGAAACGTCAAAGCTGGCCCACATCTCTGGTTTTATAGGAGATTTGATGGCACCAAGAAAGAAAGTTGCATATCAAAGAAAAATCAACCACAGGATCTTATAACAAGTAACAGATCTGAAATATGAAGTCCCATTTCACAATGAGTTAAAAAGTCAAAAAAAAAGTATAGATGAGGCTCACATAACATTTCTGGAACAAAAAAAGAAAAGAAAAACAAAAAACACAGATTTTTAAAAATGGATTATAGGTTTGCATTTCATGAAGACAAACTCAAAAAAAAATAGAAAAGGAAATTGTGACAGCAATGACCTGAACTCTCAAAAAACCTAAAAAAACTGTGAAAACATTAAATCAAATCCGAAGTATGTAAGAAGTGAAATGACAGAACTAAGAAAATAAGGGAAAGAAACAAGTCCTTGCAGAATACAGGAGTGAATCCAACTATGAAGGAGCAAAGCAAACCTGAAATTCTTGAGGAATAAATGAGTCGATAATAGCTGGATTAGAAAAATCCTTGATAATGTTAGGGGCTAAAAAGTAAAAAAGTCTGGTATTTTCTGTGTGTAGCCTGTCCCCCTCAAAAGGAATTAAGAAAGCAAGATAGACACTAAAATCAGTGAAACTGAAAGAGAAAACATCCATGGCCTTCAAGAAAGTCTGACTGTTGAGAGAACTTACACCCTATACGAAAAAAAAAATGCCTGGGTTGGAGAAATGGCTCAGTAGGAAAGGGCTTGTTGCATAAGCAAACATGAAGACCTGAATCCAGATGCCAGAACCTACATAAAAATGAAGGCGTGGGTTTTTATATTATCTGTAACTCCGCTGCTGCAGGAGGACTGGAGAATCTTAGGGCTTTACTGACCAACCAGCCTGGCTGGAAGGAGGAGCTTCGGGTTGAATGAGAGACCCTGGCTCAAAAGATAATAAAGTGGAAGATGATAGAGGAGGCTAAACCAAAGTCTCCTTTTCTCCTTGTTATGGCACGCAGGAGCCTGGGCCATTGATAATACCCTTCAAACTCACAGTGGATCCCCCAGCTCAGTTACACCTCCCTGCTAACACCCCTACTGATAATCCTAATCCAAATATTCCTGAATCCAGCCAAATGGAGATTAATCACACATAGATAGTATGAACTCAACAGGAAAAAATTTTCCCAATGAACTCCAGGATAATGAAGATGATCAGAACTCCAACTCCAAGATGCAAAAATATGGCGAGGAGATGGCTAGGTCAGTGAAGTGTTCACTGCAGCATGAGGACCTACATTTAAACCCCTCCAAACCATTTCAACACAAACAAATGCAGCTGTGTAACTCTAATCCAAGGGCTGGGAGCTGGAGACCAGAGGATCCCTGGGGCTTGCTGGTCTACCAAATTAGCTAAACTGGTGAGCTCCAGGTTCAGTGAGAGGCTCTTTCTCAAAAGGTAGAGAGGGACTGAAGAGGGCAACCCATGTCAATCTCTGGATCCCATGAACATGCTCATTTCTGTGTGTGCACACCTCTTTCCACATACAAACATGCACACACATGCCATGGGAACACACAAAGATGGAAGAGAGGTAAAGACAGAAACAAAAATACCAAGTAAAATGAAAGCAGAAACAACTCTATAGGTAAGTAAATGGGATTTGGGAAATACAATAATATTAACTTGTATTTTTAAGAAGGTCACCTTCAAATTGACATAGGGCACTATCCAGAATAAATACATAAATATCAAAATATCTATAGTCTAATTACATAGCATCAAATATTGTAAAGAAGAAACTGTTGCAAGGCAAATGTGGTACTGTTTTCCTACAGTTCCAGCACTTGGGAGGTGGAGGTAGGAGAATGGAAAGTTGGGGGCAAGCCTGGGCTACATCATGATAATCTACCAGAAGAAAACAAAGAGAAGAAAGGGCAAAACTGAATCTGTTTTAAATTCAAGATAATGGGAGGAAAAATAATAGCAGACTGCTCATTATTATAATAAGAATTAGAGAGTGTGATTAATGTTATTAAAATCAATGTGAAAGCTTTATCCATGCTTTACAAACTGCAAATAAATAACTGGGTTCCTTTTCAAATGCCCACTAAATGGTTATATAATCAGCCAATAGGCAACAAACAAGAAAATCCCATTCAATTTCCAAAAAAGGAAATTAATAATATAGATTATAGCCTCCTCTCACACTACAAGAAACCAGAAATTAATTTCAAAAGTAGAACAAAATAATTATTCCAGCAGCTTGGAAATAGTTCTTGGGTCAAAAAAAGAAAAAATAAAGCCAAAATAGCAATTACAGAATTTTAGAGACTAGCAATAGTGAGACCAACACATATCAAAATACATGGAGATTGGCCAACATATGCTCAACCTAAATTTTAGAGCCTTAAATATTTTAGTCACTGAGCGAGAACCATAATAAGAGTCAAGAAATTAATATGCAAACGTAGAAGAAAATAGAGTATAGTGAGGCAGAACGAAGGGCAAAATAAAGATCAAAGAAGAAATCAACTCATTCAAAGGCACAGAAATATCAGAATTAATAAATAAATCTAAAGGCTGGTTCTTTGAGAAAAGACAATAAAGTAGATAAGCCATGAATTAATCTAATCAAAGAGAAAAATCAAAGACACACACAAACAGTGAAATGAGATACAGAAAAAAAATGCAAGTATACAATTATTAGAAAATACTTCCTCTGCCAATAATTTGAGAACTTGAATAAAACTATGTATACACGAGTGTGCCCCGCATATTCACGCCTCTCGAAAGGGGTGGTCTATACCCTCCAGCAACAGAGAGCACTAGCTGACGGCTCATGGAAAAGAACTACCACTCAGGACTGGAGCTGCAGTTTGAAAATAGAGCACTTGCCAACACGGACAAGATCCTGGGTGGACTCCAGAACTCCCCCCTCTCCACTCCCCTCCACCCTACACATACAAAAGACTTAACTTTCCAGCCCTAACTTGACCCTACTCAGTCATCTCCCCAGGGCATTCATAACCAAATGGTGTTAGATCAGAGAAAAGTTGAAAACTACAAAATCTTTTTAAGATAATATAGTAGAGTATTTTATCTACATAGATTCAAAAGTGAGGTCTGGGAAGATGGCCAATGACGAGGACCTGAGTCTAGATTCCTAGAACACACACAAAACTGTTAGCACACATCTCTAATAACAGGACTGGCTCCCAAGGGGAGCAGAAAGGAAGAAACCAGGAGAATCCCAGCAGCTCAAAGGCCATCTAGCTTGTCGTGAGCAGGGCTGTGTAAAAGGAGACCCTGTCTTCAACAAGGTGGAAGGCAAGAACCAAATTCTGAGATTGTCCTTCTGACACTCCCCACCTGTGTCATGGCGCATGGCACCTGCTCACACTCACACGCGTGCGCATACACACAATTTCAAACTGAAGCTTCCAACAGAAAGGAATCTCACATTGTTAAATAAATTGTGAACAGAAAGGGAGCAGAGCTCATTCTGAGTATGTGACAATAGTTTATTGCTAAATTTATTAAGAGAAAAGAAAACTATGGGTAAATTTATTTAGCGGAGGAAGACTTTTATGAATACAATTCCAAGCCAGAAATCATAAAAATGACTGAGATACTTTAAAGCAGTATTTTTTTTAAAGAATCTGTACTGGGAAAGAAACTTTTAATCATGAGCAAAATGTAACAAAAAACTGCCAAAAAAAATAGACTTGAAGTTTCAAACAAAGGGTTATTATAAAAAATAATGAACTACGAAAACATGCCCAGAAAAGGCAATGACTCTAGCAACCCACGGTACTAGCCAATTCTTGAAAGAAAGGGTTAATAAAACAGGGTTTGTTTGTTTGGTTTTTTTTAATAAGAAGCAAATGGAAAATGATCTCCAATCTCCAGGCATTGTTCTAGATTCTGCTACTGCAGCAGCAGCAGGGGAAAAGTGACTTAACAAATAAAGATTATGTAACACCCAGTAACCAAAAAAGATACCAATGAACATATGCTCAACAGACAAAGATTTTAGAGCCGAATACCGCTCTGAGTTAGTGAAGATGCTGGGCCGCCTGCACACATCGGCCAGAAGAGGTTTCGCAGGTACACAGCTACCCTGAGTCTGCTGTGGTAAACAGTTCTTAGAAAGGCACCCATTCTATCAGAATAGATCCATGAGACCTAGAGGGCAAGGTCTTCCTTACCGCATTATTTACAATAGTGAAGGCTATGTCAAGGTCTTCAGGGTAAGTTTAGCATAACCATGTCAAAGCAGCATGCTGTCTTCATCTCTTAATACTCATTTGCATATTATGTATGCATTTTTTATCATCTCAATAAAATAAAATGTTATTCTGGTCTATTTAGTTCAGATTCCTTCAGATCTAAGACTAGAACTTTTTGAGGCAATACACACCTAATATACTTTAAATAATGATAAATGAAAAACCTTGCATGAGAAGTTGGTCAAATATATATATGTGTGTGTGTATACACAAATATATATACATACACAAATATATATATAATCTACATATTTATGGATGTAAATATCTCTCAAACTCGCATGAATATTGCCTAAGTACTTCTGGCAGCTGATGCCAATGGTCTGTCTTTAGGAAACCAAGGGCATGGGCAGTGGTTTAGAGGGACTTAGCTCCTTGTGAGCCTCCTGATAATCCACCTTCTTATCACAGCACCACTGTGTTCTCCTTAAGCATGAGATTTAAACCCTGACTCCCCATTGGCTTCTTATTATTCTAACCTCAAAAAAAAATTTTTAAAAAAAGGCCAGCTCCCTAAGCTGGGCCTATGACTATCAGGAAAGCATTTCCCATGCAGGCAACAGGACCTGAGTCCAATCCCCAGAATTTACTCAAAAATCTAGATATAATGGCATGAACCTATAATCCCAGTGCTGGAGAATGAGAGATAAATAGATTCCCGGGGGCGCCATGGCCAGCCAGACTAGCCTAATCCAGTGAGCTTCAAGCCAATTGAGAGATCCTGTCTCAAAAGCAAGTAGATGATTCCTGAGAAACCACACCCAAGGCCTCCACATACAGGTACAATGAGCACACACGCATACACATACTCACTCATGTACGTGTGCATAACATGCATGCACACACAGATGCACGCACGCATACACACACCACCCACAACGTCCTGCATGGCGGTGATCAGTTCCTGTTCACTCTCTCACCCCTTCTTATCCCTTCTTTCCTTTTCTTCCCTGTACACATTCTTAATTCCTACGACATTCCAACTTCTGTTCCACCCCCAGTTCCTCTGCACACTTCTTGGCATTCTTCTCTATTTGGAATGTTTTTTCCCCCTCATTCTGTACAGAACAAGTTTTTAGTCATTAAAACTTCAACTTCACGATCTGTCTGTCAGGGTAGCTCTGCTAACTGGCCCTCTTAGATTCTATGATCTCTTGCTTGTCTTCTGTATGATTCATTGCAAGGAGGGGAAGCACTGGCTATAATTCTTCCCAGTTTTAATTGATTAGTCTTGTTAGATATAATGTATTGATTACTCTCTCACACACCCTCCCTTATCTCCCTCCCATCCCTACTACCACCGCCCCAGTTTCTATGAGCCCTTTTCCGAGGCTCATGACTTTAGTTTAACCAGCACCAGATGTGTCAACACAGTCTGGGATGTGCTCGTGGGAGCTTGGTGGCATCCCTGGTGGTTAGACAGTTGAAAGCAGTGATCTACCCTCAATCTATATGTAGCAAACAGTTCAGCAACGAGAGGGAGGCTGTCATTTTTATAGTAATCATTTGCTTACATATCCACTCTCTGTATCCTTCTCCACAGTGTTTGCTCGGAGAGCAAGCCTGTGTGCTGTGTGCTATGTGCGCGTTGCCCTCTAACTCTGTTCCAGCTGTGCGGAGAGCATCCAAATGCTGTTCAATTGTTTTAAATGCAAATAGGTAAAAGTATGAACTGGTTGAACAGGAACCTTTAAACATAATTAAAAGAAATATTCTTAGTCATTTTTTTTCTCTATCTGTGGGACTTTAGCCTATGAAAATAATCACGGAAAAATGCAAAGATTCATTTCCTAAACTTTTTATTTTAACATTCTTCTAATAGCAAAAGCAACGAGTGACCTTTATGCACAATCAGAGGGAGACATTTAAACAAGTTAATAGCGAGAATGGAATGGTCAAATAAATGTATATGATAATATGGCCAATTTTAAAATGAGGAGTAGGAAGCTTAATGTATAGTTAGATACCAATTTATTAAAAATGGCACTTTAATTCCATATGCAAAATAGAAATACTCTAAAATATGAGTCATGGTTTTGTTTTCGTCTATATATTTCCTACATTTTCCTATATTTTTGACACTGACCAAAAAGATAGTTATAAAACAGAAATACAGAATAAATGTCATTTCTTAAAATTAAAGAAAAATCAGACTACCTTCCCCATGAGCCTAACCTTTTATGTCTCAAGAGAAAGAAAACTTTTATTTTCCGATACACCTGGGAATAAAGCAGAGTGGCTGAACCTAATCAAGGAAGATTGCTTTAGTCAAAATGAGATCATATCATCCTGCATAGTAATAGCAAATAATAATTCATCCTGATTCCCAAAATCTAAGGTAGAATCATCAATAGGGGCTGTTTCACCTCAAGGCCTACAGAGACCCCTGCATGCCATTCAGCCTTGTCTCTACCTCTTTGCTTCGGTGTTTCTCGTTCAACCTCCCCTAGAAGATGACAGCACCATCAGTCCCGTTCTTCCCGGGGCGCCCTGTGCTGCTGTGGGTCATACTATGAAATGCTTTGAGATGCATTTTATCAAATCGCCTTTGTTTCTTTTCATGAATGCAAAATCTGATGAGTGGAATCATATGTTGGCACTTCTCTCAGAAGGAACTGAAGTTACTTTTATTTCTATAGGTCACTGAGCCACAGTAGCCTGTGGGTCCCCCGGGAAAAAAAAGACATACACTTGCTGAGACGTCTAGCACCTTGGCGCATAAAGGAGGTGGGGATGATAAGCTGATTTAACCTTTATCTCCTGAAAAGGCTGCGAGGCAAGGGGTGGAGATGCCATTTGAATTCTACACAAAATCTCTAGACCACAGGAAATAGGAAGCTTCCAAGGGGTCACCAAGATAGTGTCTCATTCTAATGCAAGGCCACCAACCAAACAGTGTAAAGGAAGCTCTAGGTAAAATCTCACCAAAGCAATGGAAGCCATCTGAAATCAAGACTAGGGGCAAGAGGAGCTGAGAGAGAGAGAGAGAGAGAGAGAGAGAGAGCGCAGATGAGAGCGCCAGAAATGGCCATGTCAATCAAAAGGTCAGACAGGTTCTGTAACATCATCGTCACCGTTTAATTAAAAAATAAAGCATCCAGCAGAGTAGCTGTGAGAGCTTCCTGTTAATCACATCACTTCGCTCTTTCCTTTGACAAGATAAAGGATTTCAAGGGAACGGTAAGATCTCAGAACAGAATCTTGTTGGTTCTGATTTTTACGCTAGAAACAAACACATATTTGCTTCCATGGTTCTCAGGAAAGAAATACGAGCTTCTGGATGTAAATACATTTGGCATCAGATCTTATTATTCGACTATCTTTAGCCATTTCTGCCTTCATGAGTTATTTATCATTTTCCTTTCAGTAACTTTGATATGTAAATTAAAGCCACTGTACCAAATGTTATGATTGAGATAAGGATCCAGAAACACTAATATTTCTCGTTAAGACATTTGCTTATCCAACTGAATACCACGGAATTGCCTGATTCAAAGCATGTCAGGAAAATGTCTAGACAGGTTTCAGCAGATTTCAGGGGTCACCTGAAACCCAAAGCCACAAACCGGAGATTTTCTACCTTGAGTTCCAGCAGAGTGTCTGTTAACATGGTCATCACCCATCAGCCTTCCAGTCTCCTATCTCAAACTTCCTCTCTAAAATACAGGAGGAGTCTATTGTGACCTGGTTTGAAAAGGTCAGCTGCCTTAGCTCAAAGATGTGTTCGGCATGAAAGCTTCAGGCATCACCTACAGCTACTGGGCTCTGTGGCCTTGGCCAAGTGAGAGTTTCCCTTTTCTTTCCTGGAATGGCAACATCAGTGTTCTCTCCTGGAGGGTGGCTCATAAGACAAGGAATCTCCTGGATCCTAAAAGGATTAGGAATCTCATGCAAGTGTCAAGATTCACAAGGCCCTTTCCCAAGCATTTATGCGCAACAAATGATTTCTGGGGAAGAGGAGACCAACTAGCCCACAGCCCCAGGTACACAGTTTTGTGAGTTGCCACCCATGCCTGCGTGAGCCCTTTGGTGGGCCCACAGGCCCAAGTACTCAGTTTTGTGAGTTGCCACTAATGCTTGGGTGAGCCTTTTGGTTGTAAGAGGTGCCTTTGAGTCACCTCTGCTCCTGTAAAGTCAATAGATTCCCAAGACAGATTTGAGTTGCATCTCTTTCCTGTTCTGTCACTGATGCCTATGTGTAATAAATAGATTTTTTTTTAAGTCTAACCAGGAAAAGTCACATAACAACTATAAAATGAATGAAGGACTAGAATCTGCTGCAGTTGTGGAGTGAGATAAGTAAAAGTCCTGTCTTAGCTCAATAAACACCAGACAGTAATGGTCTCTAAGACACAATGCTGTACCAATGGCTTTGCCACGAATGTAAGGAATATTCATAAAGTCTAAGAGACAGTGGGATGCCTGGTTTTAATGTCAACTTGCCACAAATTAGGATGACCAAAGTAGGAGGCTTCAACTAAGGGATTTTCTTGCCTGTTTTCATTGCTGCAGAAAGACCTACCTCAAGTGTGGGCTCCCCCTTCTAGTTAGCAGCCTAAAATTTTAGAAGTTCATAGCAGGCTGGGTGGTGGTAACACAAGCTTTGGATCCTAGCACTTGAGAGGCAGATGCACACAGATTTCTGACTTCAAGACCAGCCTAGTCTACAGGGTGAGTTTTTCAGGAGAGCCTGTGTTACAAAAAGAAACCCCACCTCAGAAAACAAAAACAATAACAACAAAAAAGTTCATAACAGAAGGAAGACCATTCACCCTTGGCTTGCTTGATCATCCTGCCCGCCTGTCAGTCTCCCTTTTGATGTTAAGTTGATTCTCCCTGATGCCACAGATACTGATTTCTCCCCTGATGTCAGAACCATAATTTCTATGCTTCTTTAATTGACTAAGGACCAGAACTTTCCAGGAACCTTTCATGACATTGGAGCCAGACTGGGACAGCTAAAGCATTTAGCCTCATGGACTGAACAACTGTCAGGTTCCTGATCTCTACAATATGAGACAGCCATTGTGGGGCTCCTCAGACAACTGAGGTACCCAACCTCAAGGACCCAGAAATTTCAGGGGTCTCAGGCTTTCAAATGAGAAACAACTGCTATTACTATTGCAATGTAAGTTGACTTGACAAATTCTTTTGATATATATAGATAAATGTGTGTATATTAATTTCATCAATTCTGTTCCCCTAAACAATCCTGACTAAGATAAATGGTATGCCCCAAATTCCACGTGCTGAAATCCTAATATCCAGGGCAATGGTATTAGGTGTGACCTGCATGACAAAATAAAGTCATGAGGGTAGATAGAACACTCATAAATTTCTTAGTGCCACTATAAATGGTCCTTAGAGAGAACCTTGACCCCTTCTATTAATTGCTTAAAAGGAGTGAAGACAGAAATAGGATGATGTGGGATTCTCCTCTGAATGCTGTGATAACCAGTGATTAATAAAGAAACTGCTTTGGACCTAAATCAAGGCAGAATTTAGCTAGATGGGGAAAACTAAACAGAATGCTGGGAGAAAAAAGGCAGAGTCAGGGAGAAGCCATGGAGCCTCCACCAGAGACAGACATAGTGAAACCCTGTTGGTAGGCTTTGAATCTCATGGTAAAATATAAAATAATGAAGATGGGGTAATTCTAGATGTGAGAGCTAGCTAGCAATATGCTTAAGTAATTGGCCAAACAGTGATTTAATTAATACAGTTTCTGTGTAGTTATCTCAGGAGTCTGGGCAGCTGGGAAACAAACAAGTGGCCTCCTCCATACCACAATAGGAAGTTGACCCTCTCTACATAAAGAGCCTGCTGGACCTTGATCTCCAACTTTCCCAATTCCAGAAGAAAGAACACGCATTTCTGTTGTGGATAAGCCACCCAATCTATGGGGGTTTTATTATAATAGCACAAATGGCCTATGACCCATTCTCTCAAGGGCAAGAAGTCAGTATGAACCAACTGTAATATCTCTCTTGACCACAGTGCTGTCCCTCTTTACTCATGCTCTGAATGAGGTCATCACAAAGATGCTCCACTTCCTGGTGACCCTTCTATGGTGACAGTCCAAGGCTCTCCATTTGACTTTACAAGTCCAGAGCTTTCTTCTGGAAACACACAGGTCTTTCTCATGCTTCAGTAGAATAAAATGGTTCACAAGACCCTTGCTGCTTGGCTGATAGTCCTGAATTCTTTAAGATAAATGATAATAAAAATGAGCATCAAATGCAGTCTGAACTGAGTTTTCATTCTCACCTCTACACAGATCACTGCCTGCCTTGACACCTGCAGAGACCTCCCCACCCCCTCAACTGGGGAAAGTTAACAGATGAGTCTCCATCTATGCAGCCACTGGGGAGCTGTCACCATGCTGGCCACAGATCTTTGAGTGCAGCTACTTTAGGGTCGGCCATGCTCTGGAAGTAAGACAAATAAACTCACTGGTTCCTTGGGGTAAACTCTAGCAGGATCCTAAATTGGTTTATTTTGGGCGCCCTGTGATGAAAGCTAGGCAAGTACTGCTATACCTCCCCCGCTGGAAGTATGGTTCTGCAGCTGGCTTCCCATACATACATGTTGTAGGGAACACAGGGCCCTTTTGTTCTGTCATGCCTGGCTAGCTTAACCCCTGGAAATAATCACATAGAAATTGTATTAATTAAATTACTGCCTGGCCCATAAGCTCTAGCCTCTTATTGGCTAACTCTCACATCTTGATTCAACCCATTTCTAATAATCTGTATATCACCACAAGGTCGTGGCTTACCGGGAGAGATTCAGCATGTCTGACCTGGCAGCTGGCTCCATGGCGGCTCTCTCTGCCTGCCTTCTTTCTCCCAGCATTCAGTTCTCTTTCCCCCGCCTATCTAAGTTCTGCCCTATCAAAAGGCCAAGGCAGTTTTCTTTATTAACCAATGAAAACAACACAAATACAGAAGGACCTCCTACACCATTTCCCCTTTTCTGTTTAAACAAAAAAGAAAGGCTTTTATTTTAACATAGTAAAATTACATATAACAAAAGAGATATAAAGCAAGAATTACAGTTACAATATTTATATCTACTTTATCTTGTATCATAACTAAGGAAAACTATAATAATAACTATTCATTCTTCAACTCCATCAAAGACTCCAGAAGTATATAATATTACCTAAGTAAACAAGAAGTAAGCAATTTCCAAAACTCTAGAATTGACAGAGACATCTCACTGCCTGTACAATCACCCAAAGTTTTTTTTGTACCATTGGGGCATCCATCTTTAGCCTACAGGCCCATAGTATTCAGCAGACATTTCCATGAAGCAGGAAAATTTAAAGACAGTTCAGTCACTTTCTTCTGTATCCTTCATAATGTCTTACAGACTCTTTTATGAATCAGGAACCCCAAAGGATCATCTCACATTTAGGCAAGTTTAGCAGTCCTCTCTCTTCAGGTTCTTTGGGTCCAGCTACACAGTCCAGGCAAGAGCAGGTTTTTGTCCAAATGGCTAGCAAACTCCATAAGGAGCCTCTTCGATGCCCATCTTCCTCTTGAAGTAGATTGGTGCCGCCAGGAGCAGA
>NC_022033.1:15949574-15950806 GCF_000317375.1 Microtus ochrogaster | reverse complement strand
TAAACAATATTTGGGAATATGGCATACACACACACATACACCACCTACCCATTCATTTCTTTCTTTCTCTACTCTGTGTAGTACTGTATATTGAATGGCTCCTTCATACATATTACATGGTCAGTTCTCTAGGAGAAGGTAGGGATATAGGGATGCACCCGTTTTTAGGGAGACTACAGGCTTTGAGGAAAAACTTGTCAGTGAACACACTTTACCTCGAGAGTTACAGATCATTAAATGTTGAGCTGAGATGGGGAAATGGAAGCAAAGAAGAAGTTTTGTTGTGAAATAATCTTTTTACACACTGTGAAGATGTCACTCTGATTGGTTTCATAAAAAAAAAAAACTGAACGGCCAATAGCTAGGCAGGATTTCTAGGCACAAAAGACACTGGGAAGAAGAAGGGGGAGATGCCAGAAGATGCAGAGCAATCAGGACAGGAAACACGGAGATGAGGTAATAAAACCATGAGGCAAAAAGTAAATGAATAAAAATGGATTAATTTAAATTAAAAGAGCTAGTTAGAAACATGCCTAATCTATTGGTCAAGCTTTCATATTTAATAAGTCTCCATATCATTACGGGGGATCCAACAGTCTTGAAGAAAAATCCACCTTTGACGTTCCAGGAAAAGAAAGTGTTCAGTTCAAATTATAAAAGTGAGAAAGAACACGGGGTATGTTCTTCACATTAAATGAGGGGGACGTTTTGTGTGTGTGTGTGTGTGTGTGTGTGTGTGTGTGTGTGTGTGTTCTTTGTACTGTAGAAGGATCGGAGAAATTGAGGTAAAATAGTCTTCTAAGACCTGTTCTAGGCCTTGAGCGAACTTGTCAGAAAACTAATGAGCAGTACTCTGTCGTGATGACAGTGGAGACTACTCACTCCCTGAGCGCACACCATAGGACAGTGTATTCTGAAACATTCTCGGGTTTGTGTCCCAGAGAGATCCTCCTACCATCTTTGCTTCTGGTATGGTCTTGACACATGCCTGTCATAAGAAATCTATGACTATGGCTACATTTACACAAACTCTTAAGAATCTGACCCCCTCAAAGAGTAGGGGCCCCTCGTACTTCAGTATCCTTTCCTTCAGATTTACTGGAGCAAACAGGAAGGAGCCAGCGAGCGGCAGAACCACGTTTATAGCGGGCTGGTAGATGTCCGCAATCTACCTTCCCAGCAGCCCAAACTCATCACACCCAAGGCAAAATGTGTTCTCCATAAACGCTTCT
>NC_022033.1:15945024-15949176 GCF_000317375.1 Microtus ochrogaster | reverse complement strand
TTCCATCTGGCCCAGGCTGTCACCAGTGCCTCTCCTCCATTATTCCAGCTTCCTTTATCCGTCACTCTAGGAGGCCAAAGACTCCAAATCTCTTGGAGTGTAAAGCTCATAATCATGTCTACGTCATTCAGAACCTAGGTGGTTGTGTCCCCAGCAGGCTTTCCAGCAAGAGCCCCTTTCTCACACTTACCTTCCCAGGTTCTGCCTGCTGAGCAAATCACCCAGATGACCTTGTACCCACGTGACTTACTCTGGCTCTTGCTTACATATTGTGGACTAGATGAGAGACTGCCCCGGAAGGAAAATTTTGCACCACCTAGAACCTTAGAATGTCATCTTATTTGGAAAGGTTTTTACAGGTATTGTTATTTAAGAGACAATATGGTCCGACTAAAATGAGGTGGCCCTTACACAAAGGGAAACAAATCCAGAGAGCCACAAGAAACCAGAGATGCACAGTAGAGTTAGAAATTAGAGTGATGTTTATGAGCCAAGTACCAAGAAAGATCGCCAGCAAGCACCAGAGGCAAAGATGGAGGCACAGAACACACCTTCCCCAGAGACCCTCACGAAGGAAGCAACTATGCCATGATTTCCTTGTGCACACTACCTAGAATGTTCTTTGCTCTTCTCTCTGTCTGTCCACTCAGACCCAAGTGCCTAATCGAACCCTCTATCCACCAATAGGGAGCCATGACACTCTCTCATTCCTCTGATAAAGTCTTCAACCATATCTAATCAGACCCAGGGTTCTGGGGACTGCACATTTCAAAAGCCAGGAATTCACAGCCATCATCCATTATCACCAATTGGTGATGACTTCTGGGTTTCTCATTTGTGCCTGTGATAAAGAAGAATTGGAGGGAGGGATTGGGTCTCCCCCTCCAAGAAAAGTCATTGTCTTACTGTCTACAGTCCTATCTCCTAATTATACTCACCATTTTCCAAACATGTCCTTTGACCATTGGCTGCGGCAGAAAAATAGCACCTATATGCTCCGTTATTTGGTCCCACCCTCCCTTCCTGCACCTGTCATCCTCTGTCACTCCTATTGACCCTTCACGACACCCAGTTACATGTGAATCCTGAACTGATACCGCACATCACAGCTCAACATCTGCCCATCCCCCACAATCCTCCAACCCTTCCAGGTCAACCGAATGCTTCCCTTCACTACAGCTCTTTCTTGAGATCAATCCACTGGAAACCTGCCCCTTTCCTTGACAGTTGACCAGATATCAACTTACACTTTTATTAGGGAGAATGGTTTTCTCGTGTGCCACATGGAAAACGTTTGTGGAAAACTCTGCTTTTTACCAACTGAAATGACCTAGATCCAATCATGTGTCTCCTCTGGGTCTCAGTTTCCCCATCTTTACAGTTGACTCAATGATAGCACCAGCCTTATGGTGTCATGAGGGATGGAAGACAGCATTGAGCATGGACTCTCTAACTGAGTAATAATAATGCATTTTGCTGACAACATTACTATCAATCACCATCACCATCATCACTATCAACACAGTCATGTCACTATCACCGAACTTCGCTTATAAATACCTCACCCCAGCCAGAAACACAGAGCTGCAGAAATTCAACACTTGCTAGGTAAACAGACATGAACAATTTTAAAAAAAAAAAAAACTCCTCAAAATCAATTCCCCCACTAGCTGTGGGTACTGTGCAGGTTCTAATGTACCAAGGACAGTCTATTATTATCCTCATAAAACTCCTTTCTTCCTAAGAGATTAAAGAGCTCGGAATATTCCATGCCAAGCAGCTTCACATGTCCCCTGAGAGAGGCAAAAAGAAAGAATTGCTTTTCCATTGTCCTTGTGTATCAAGGCAGAGAGACAAGAAACAGACTGCTGCCCTGAAAACTTGAGAGGCCTGAGAAACTACGGAAGCATGGTCCCCTTCCTCCTTATTCCTTAGGGAAATGCCCTTTGCTTATTCCGAAAGCAAATCAGTAGGCCACATGCTGTTGGCTCAAACCCAAGGCAGAGCGGCCTCTGTCTCCCCGTGGATTCATTGACTTACCAATTCATTTATTCAGAGTCAGTTGATGAGTCTAACGACAGTCCCCCTCGTTACATAAGCATCAGACAGGCTACAGAAAGTGACACCGGCCAGAGAGGTGAGCACAGCCACCTAGAAAATGCCCCAAGTGATGAGTTGCCAGAGTCTGCTGAAGAAGGGTAGATGAAGCCTCTGAAACCTCACAGATCATAAATTTCCTCTCTTTAAATATTCTAAATGAAATTCTGAAATTCATCTCAATTTCTAAAAATACTTCCCAAAGATAGTAATCCCCCAACCGGCAGTCATTCTTGATAGCATGCTAAGCACCTCCTACCTCTGCAGAAGCCGCTGAGCTCCACCGTCAAAGATACCAAAGGAAGCTGCGGTTATCGCCTCAAGTAAGGATGTTCAGTTGGCTCAGCATCTTCCATAGTGAAACCCTGGGCTCTGCTGCACCTCAGCATAAAACAAGAGATGACTATGGATAGCATTTTTTCACAGTAGCCCAAGATGAAAGCAATCCAAATGCCCACTGCTGGTTCAGTAAGTAAAACGGAACATATACTGTACACACAGAGAAGGGAATTCTCATGTAAGATACAGCATGATGTATCCTGGGAGCATTAAGAACTGAAGGAAGCAGCCACAAAAAGACAAAGAGCAGATGGCTCCATTTTGTTAATGTGTCTTGAACATCAAATTCATAGAAAAATAATAGAATAGTGGTTGGTACAGAGGGGACTTGGAATTAAAATTGTCGTAGGGTGGGTGGAGAGATTTAGTTTTCAGAAGAGGAAAAGGGTTAGAAAATGGATGACAGAGATGGACTCACAACAATGTGATTGTCCCTTTTGTCCCTTTATTGTACACTTAAAAATAAGTAGGAGTTAGAGAGATGGCTCACCATTTAAGAGCACAAGATGCCCCTGTAGAGAACCCGCAATGTATAAAATAAAATACATGAATGATTTTAAGAGATAAAGTGTCATTGTTTTCTATACAATCAAAGAGGAGGAGGAGGAACAACAATTCAACAGACTTCTCCAAAGCCATAGAGGTAGATGTAATGCTAGAGAGGACTCTCAAGATGCCTATCATGACCCCTGTTCTGGGCTGTTGTGCTCAACTCCAGTTCTGGATGTTGGAACTCGGAGTGACCACCAGAACCAGAGAATTGTCCTCAGCCAGTCCAAAGCAGCAGCCACAAGGAAGGTTAGCTCGCACAAACCGTTTTCCATGGAGATAGCCAGGGGTTAATGGGTCAATGCCTTGGAGGGCCAAACGCTTCTCACTTCTAGGAAGAGGCAGCTGTTACTAGATTTCTACCCAGAGATCCCCGGGGTCCAGCTGAAGGTCACTGTCTCTAGCTGAGTTTTGCTTGGCTTTCCGCCCCTCCCCTGCCCCACTTCTCTCAGAATTCATCCCTGAGCCATTCTCTTCTGGGAGTTACCACCCCAGCAGCCCTCATATCAGGCTCAGTGTCAGACAGTGCTTCTTTCCTTTCTTCCACTGTTACCATCCTAAGAAAGCATCTTAATAATTTCCTGAATCCCTCCCTTGGCTTTTGATACTACAAGTGTTCTGTATGCCGGTCCACACAGCTCTGGGTTTCCGTGTTGTTCATAAAAGAATATACTCCTGTTTGACCCCCCAAAGTCCCACTTGTCCCCATTCAGAGATAGTATCTCCCACACTGAGGGGGGACATGGTCAGGAAGATGTGCTGTAACCTAGAGGGAACACTTGCATGACTCATGTGTGAGGGATGAGATTGTTACCTCAAAGTGGAGAGCTCACTGACATGATTTCTGCTTCCATGGACGCATCTGACTTCCCATAAGCAACCTGCAAATGAGCTAGTACAAGAAAACAAACTTTGCCACATTCTCTGTGCCCAGAAGCCATGCTAGACCCAAGAGCCGGCTAAAACAGTGGGAGAGCTCAAACTTTGTGCGTGCTTTCCAGGAAGAAAAGCAAATAAACAGTGGGGAAAAGAGCAGAAATAAGGGAGAAAGCAGAAAGGGGTACACACCGAGGGGGGGGGGCATCTAGGAAGAGAAACTCCTGGTAGAGCCCATAGAGCATCTCCAAGTCACACGGACTCATGGCTACGCAGGGCACAGGCGCCATG
>NC_022033.1:15867426-15944507 GCF_000317375.1 Microtus ochrogaster | reverse complement strand
GGGCACAGTTGCCGTAAGGGAGGGGAGCAGCCAGCAGATTCCACTTAGGATTCCTTCTGTCACTCACTCAGCAAACATTGCTGGGCACCTGTGCTTTCCTATCCCGGGGAACACAACAGAGATGAGCAAGAGATGCGGCAAGGAGAAGGGGTTTGGGGCAGACAAAGCTAGGCTGGAGCTCTTTGTGGCCTTGCAGTTGTTGGGAAGTTCTTGACATTTCTTGTTCTTATCTATGACATGAGCACAACCAATCGCAAAAATAATAGCAACCATTTCAAGGGATTGTTAGGAGGATCGAAGAATGGAAAAACGGAAGCCAGCCAGCTCTTTGTTTAACATGCAATGATGCAAAACATTCCATATATTGTTCCTCTCCTTACCAGACATACTTCTTTCCCCCAAGTGTCCCAGTGCGCAGATAACAATTAAAACACAGTGCCGTGGTGCATCATGGGAAAAGTACATCATGCCTCCAAGTTTGGAAACTGAGCTCCCCTTGAGAAGCCTGCTTCCCCATGGCACTTCTCTGACATGCGTCTTGGCCGTTCACCCTGATGGCTGGAACTGTCCTCCGTGAGGCTGTCACTCTTCGAGCTGCATATAACTAGATAAGCCTACTCTTCCAGCTCACTTGGCAGACACCATGAAGAACTAATGCCTACAACTGTCAGTGTTTAGTGTGAGATTTAATAAATGTGGTGTTTTTCCAAGTCCATTTTCCCAAAGCCAAATGGAAGCTTCAATCCCCCAGCACTAATGCTAGAACATGCTCACCGCATGGGGACCCAGGCGCTGGGTGCTATTATTCAGCCTCGTTTAGAGAAGTGCTTTCCGAGACCAAAGCCATATATTTATAGGAACAGATGAGGAGAAGAAAATCACCATCCTGGGATGACATCACCAGCTCCCGGATCCAGGGGGTTATTTATTTATTATGTGATAATGGCTCAAATGTATACACTACTCCAAAATCTGCTAGGAAAATTCAAACATCTTTGTAATCCCTGTTTACAAAGCACACAGAGAAATTAAAACAGGCTTAATCGAGTAGTGTTTATGCATATTAATGAACCTAAATTCTAAATCTGGATTTTGAAAATAAAAAGGGTAAAAGAGGATTCATTTCAGACTAATTTGCTTTTGAATATGACACTTTGCATGTCAAATAGTGTAAGGGATGTGGAGTTAGGGGTCCTAAGCATTTTAAAGCATTTTCCTATAAAGTTGAGGGCATACAATATTTTAAAGGGAAAGACCCTCTCTCTCTATTTTAATCTCAGGATTTTACGGCACGCATGCTTCACCGAGTCCTTTACAATCTCCACTGTGACCACAGAATCCTCTTCTAGACGCTGCAAACATTCCTCTGGCTGGTCTGCCCTGACACTGTCACGAAGGGACTTGATACCCTATGGGACATGTTTGTCAATTTGTCCACTAAAGCCTAGAGTGCTTACTTCTTAGCAGACAGAGGAGAAGAAAAATAGATAGCCAGACAGACCCAAGGTCACACCCCAGTTCTGCACGGTCATCAACTTTCTGTGACTTGCTTTTCATGGCTGTCCACACAGTTGGCACAACATAGGTGCTCAGATGTACTATGTCCATTCTTTCGTTTTGTCCTTAGAGTGGCAATAAAATAAATAAAATAAGGAGGGCCAGCCGTGTTCTGTTCAATGAATAACCAAAGTCTACTTCCCTGTGGTCCACATCTACAGTAAGAAAATTACCCAAATCAGAAGGATTTGAATGGCAACACTTTGGCGTGAATGGAGGTACTCACTGAGCATGCTGGTTTACCTCTATGACACAGGCAATGGGCTGGATAACCTCCAGTCTCAAGGAAGAACTGAGTGTGAACTATAGAACCAGAGTTCCTGGGCTGGACTCCAGGCGCCACCACACATAAGTGCCAGGGGTATCCCTTCCCAGCGCCAGACTTTCTCACCTACACAAGAGACAACTATTGCACCAGCCCTCCTTAGGTGTGCAACCCACATGTTACACCTGCTCAAATTCCTGTTGGGACACAGTATAAGATTAGGAGACAACACCCAAGAAGAGATGAAAGCCAGAAAGGTTCACAGAAGAGGGCTGGGGAGATGGCTCAGAGGTGATGTGCCTGCTGCTCAAGGATGAGCACCTGGGTTCAGATCCCCAGAACCAATGTAAGAGAGTTGTGTGTGGAGGCAAGCATCTGTTATCCCAACACTGGGAAAAGAGATGGCCAGATTGTAGGGACTTGCTGGCCAGCCACTCCAGCTAAAATGGCAAGGTCCAGGTTCAACGAGAGACCCTGTCTCAGAAGATAAAGTGGAGATCAACAGAGGAAGAGGCTCAGTGACAACCTCTGACCTGCACACATATGTGCAACAAGTGATCACATCTGCATATACACCCCCTACATACACACTCATGTGTGCACACACGCGTGCGCGCGTGCGCGCACACACACACACACACACACACACACACACACACACACACACAGAATCATCTGACCCAAGTACTGAGACATGTCCCCTCTGGGAGGATCTCGCCAAATGGTTCCAGTTATTCACATGCTAGAAGCATCCTATCTCAGATTAGGGGGTGGCTAACTGAAATTAAGATGCATTACAGGGAGACCCTTATGGAAGGGCTGGAGAAATGGCTTTGCAAGAGTCCTTGCTGCTGTTACCAAGAACTTAAGATAATTTTCCAGCCCCTATGTCTCACAACTGCTAGTAACTTTCACTCCAGAAGATCAGCGCCCCCTACTGACCTCCTTGAGCACCTGCACTCACACGCATATACACAAACACAGGTAGGTACACTTAAATAAGACTAAAATTAAGTCCTAAAAATAAAGACTAAATGAAAATTTTAAGCCTCATAGAAAGTTACTTTGTACTACTTGCATTGGAACTACTTTGTACTCTAATTAAAAATATAATTTTAAAAAAGTGTTTGAAAGCAGGTAACCTGCATGAATGGAAAATGCTTCCCCCAGAAGACACGAATTATTAAATAAAAATTCTCAATGCTACACATGGATACTTTTGTACAAGTTATGGGCCAGGAGGCACTAAAGGCACTCAGAAACAACATTCCCCACTGTGACTGGTTGGTAAGACCCTATTGCTGAAGAAACAATACATTTTGCTTGTCAGACATAGATCAGTCTGGAAGTGCCCTGAAAACTTCTTCCTCGCTGGCTAGCTTACACAATCAGAAGGTGGCATGCAGGCTTCTGGGGGAGAAAAGCTATCAACAACCTTAGCCAGGTCTGGACACTGAAAGCTGCGATACTCATATGCCAGGCGGTGTGTGTTCATTGCAACAGTAGCATGAAAGTTGGACCTGAGGCTGATACCACAGGTGGGAATTCATGCCTGGTACTGTGAGAGTGTCAAAAGTCCAGGGTATGGGGGTAACGGGCCACAGGTAACTACTGTTGCTTTGCTAAGCAGACATGCCACTCCACTGTCTGAATATGTACAACCACACCATAGACAGGTGCTGCTCTCCCCCTTGACCAGAGGAGCTGCCTTTCAGAGTGGGCAGTAGTTAGTGCAGAAACTCAGAACTGGTCAAAGCGTGGAGAGTGAGTGACTACCAAATGGGTCCTCTTTGTCAACCCTCCTCGGCTCAGCAGCACTGAGGAAGAGGAGGAGAAGGGGTGTAAGAGTTGGGGTGGGGAGGAGAGCTGTGAAATGCTGTGTTCTGGACACGCCCTGACTGAGCTCTGATCCCTCTCGGTGAATTCTCCTTCCTGTCTCTTCCATCCCCCACCATCTTAGTCCTCTCTCCCCCTACTTCCCTCCACTTATCTCTGTACCCATCTCAGGCTTGCTTTGCGCTCTCCCCTGTCCCCACTCCTGTTTCTTCTCTTTGTCACTCTTTGTCATCTCCACTTGTCTGTCACCTGTCCTGGTGGCTCTGATAACAAACTCCTATGTCCATAGGCAGCTGGCTGATGCTGGAGGCATGAGCCAATGGTGGAAGACAGCGATCCCCGAAGCTGGGCAGACCACGATGGAAAAGGTCCTATGGCACAATGAAGCCGACTGAGGCTGAAAAGGACCCTGGTCCCCCCAGGACAGGGCCAGACTTCTCACTGTGTTTCTTTGGGACAAGGCTCACAGGGCTGAAGCTGACTAGACTTACCTAGCACCTCCTGATACACCGGAGCCATCGTCTCTGTTTAATTTAATGCTACATTCCACATCAGGGACAGGACACCATGATTTCTGTTTTGCTAATGAAGGAACAGGAGGGTTGAGTGGTTTGTCAATGGCTTATCCCCTGATCCGCCCATGGAGCATCTGAGAGACCAATGGGGCTAAAGAACATGCCAGGGTTCTTTTCCTTCCTTATCCATTTGAAGAGCAAAATAATCTCGCAGAGCCCGGGTGTAAGAAATAAAGATAGGCCAGTGATTCCCATTCCATCCTTCTTCAGAAGTAAACATTCGTAGTGGCTGAACGACTCCGGAACAAGGAAGGAAGGCCCACAAGTCACACCACCCTCAGAAGCAGCTACAACCAGAGTGAGTAATTAAATGTGAAAAAGAAAAAATAATATTTCTAACAGAGTGCACAGGAAAAGGTCTCATAGTTTGAAAGATGGGGACCATTCTGAGTATGGCATGAAACTCATGCAGGGAAAAGTTGATTTCGCCAAACAAAATTGAGTTCCTTGTATTACCAAAAAAAAAATACCATCAATAATATTAAAAGGCAAATGATTAAAATGTAAAATATGTATGACAAAACATGAATGAGTATCCTTAAAATGTAAAGAGTACCTATCAATCAACAAAAACTAAAACAAGCCAAGAGGAAATGTAGACCAAGGACTTAAAGAAAATTACAGAAAAGTTCCTATTCAAGACAAATAAACAAAAAAAAATGTAAGAACAAAACTCATAATTTTACATTAAAAAAAACTAAGACAGAATTTTTCTAAGATGTGGGCTTGCAAGGCTGAATACCCATTGTTTTCAAGAGCACAAGGAGTTGAAAATTAGACTGGAAGCAGCTTTATCCCTCCACAGAGCAATGTGCTAATATTTATTGCTGTTCTAAATGCACAGTCTCTCTGACACATTCAGTCTCTTTTTAGGAATACGTTCTGCAAAAATTCAAAGGCAGAGGCATAGGGTTATTCATCATAGCACAGCTAAGAGAGATAGATAAACTGGAGATATTCTCACTCTGCTACAGCTGGTACTCACCAACCATTCCTAAGCCACAGAAACAGAACACAGCACTGTCTATACAGAGAATGAGGTGGGGCTGTGTAAAAGGTGTTTGTCAACCTTAGAGCATGGTGGTGTGGACGCATAATCTCTGCACGGGGACCAGAAGGCAGGAGGATTAGGAGTTAAAGGTCATCCTCAGCTATATAGCAAGGTCAGCCCAGCCTGGGATACTTGAGACCTTGTCTCTTTTGAAGCAATGAGGGAGGGAATGAAGGAGGGAGGGAGGGAGGGAAGCAGGCAGGCAAAGAATTATTGTAGTGGTTCGAAAGGACTGAGTCTGTCTTTGCCTTTGAAAGGAAGCCCAGGTGGTTTGGCATCAGGGATAATGGCTGCCGCAGGCCCAGGGGTGAGGAAGTTTCCAGAGTAGACAGGTGTTTGAACCAGAGGACTGAGTGTGGAAGATGATCCTCAGTGCAGGTGGACACTGTCCGGTCAGCTGAGGACTCAGGTGACACAGCCAGCTCTTCGGAAGAAAACAACTATGTAGGTACAATGGTCCTTTCTAAGAATGCTGATGTTCATGGGAATGTGTGGAAGGGGAAGAGGGAGGGAGAGAGAGGATTTACCTGCATAAGAACTGAAAACACAGAAACCAAACTGTGACCCCATAGGAAGGGGGGTGGGAACCACAAAGTCTTTCCTTCAACTGTCCCCTCCTGCCTGCATTTTCAGAAAATGCCCTTTCTGACCTAATGAAAAGCTATTTTATAATTTAAAAAAAAAAAAGTCAACACACATGCTTTGATAGAGAGCAGTCTCATAAAGACAGTGTTCTCTTTCCTGCCTCTTCTCACTAGTGCCTCCCCGCTCTGGCCAATGACATTAGCCTGCCCTGTGCACGCTGGGAATCTGAGACCTTGTTCCTTTGTAGAGGGCCATGTGATGCACTTTGGTTGACAACTACATTAAGCCCGACTCTGTTCTGAATTATGAGCCACTGTCCCCAACCTGTGGTTGACAGCAGGCCCTCCTATCTGCAATACATAGGCATACCTTCTGAGAGTTTTCCTTTGCTCCCACTTTGCCTTTTCAAGTTGGTTCACAGTAACATTTCCCTGGTGACAAACATGGTCACTCCCCTGCCTCCAACTTCCCTGAAATGTCATAGGTAAAAGGACCCCTTTCATTCAACTTAGCTCTAGAAGCCCCCACTGTCTTGCACTGTCTTTGCCCAGTTTACTGCAATCTTGCAAGAAAGAAGTGAATGTTACACCACTGACCCCATTTGAGTAAGACACTAACATTTTAGACTTTGTCTCTAGGGCCCCGCTATTTCAGGCTCACAAAGCTTCTGGAAGGGTGCAGTATCAATGAGCTGAGTTACAGCACCAAGAGAGACACCACAAGCTCCTTCCTTTGTCCTGAGCATCCTATAGCCGCCAGTCCAGGACAGATCCTATCGACTAATGACAGAGGGATGCAGATATGATCCCAGTCTCTGAGGAGCAGCAAGTGCTCAGTGTGGGAGCAGGAAGGGGGTGACATGAGAGACAAATCTAAGGACGAGTGAGACAGAACAAGAGGCAGAGGGGGAACCAGAGGAGCTCGAGATGATATAGTTCTAGAAGTCAAGAGGTTGGGATGACATGGGGTCAGGATATCATGGTACCCTAGTTAGAGTTATTATTGCTGGGATGAACACCATGACAAAAAAAGCAACTTAGGGAGGAGAGGGTTTATCCAGTTGACACATCTACACCACTGTTCATCATCAAAGGAAGTCAGGAGAGAAACTCAAACAGGGCAGAGACCTGGAAGCAGCAACTGATACAGCGTGCCAAGGAGGGGTATTGCTTACTGGCTTTTTCACCATGGCTTGCTCAATCGGCTTTCTCATAGAACCCAGGACCACAAGTCCAGGGGTGACACCACCCACAATGGGCTAGACCCTCCCACACCAATCAATGTGAGAAAACGCCCCAGAGAGTTGCCCACAGCTCCATCATAGGGCGGCATTTTCCTAACTGTTCCCTCCTCTCAGATGACTTTAACTTGTGTTAAATTGACATGGGATTGGGCTTCTCACATTTTACATACGAATCACCCTTTTCCTTCTTCCTCCACCCCTACAAAAAAAAGGAAGCCTTCAAGTTAGGGCAGGGAAGGATCAGGAAGACAGGCGCCTGTCAGTATCTCCTCAGCAGCCACGCAGACGCTGGAGCGCTGCATTGCATCTCCAAATCACAAGACCTGTCTTGCCACGGCGATTCTCTGTTCCTCCCACGATTTATTCCAGCTAGTGACTGACTAGAACAAGCCTTTCAAAGGGCATTTTTCAAAGCCAGAATGGTAGAGTAGTCATGCTGTCTGGCCCTGGCAGCTCCAAACAAGTTGCAGGCCCCGGAAATTACAAGCAGTAGCCGTCCATCAACTGTCTCCATGGTCCACCGACTGCTCACGAGGAACAGTGAAGTCGTGCGTACAGGCCACCATGGGGTTGTCATGGTTGGAAGGGCTTTGGTTTGCATCACCAGCAATAGAAGCACAGAGTGGACATTGCAGCAAAGGGCAGCAGTGTCCAAAAACCAGGTGGCTGGGTATGCATCTCCTTAGATGGTCATGTTTCCTGAAAACTGCCTCCAAACTTCCCCGGGCAATGAGGACAGGGGCGATTCACCCATGGCCTTTAAGTCCACGGTATTGTTTATCCCTACTCAGAGAGCTTTAACTGTAGGGTTTACGCCTCTCTAACCTGTTGACATCAGCTTTGACCACGAGTTTTAGGGCTGTTCATGAAGAAAGATTATGTAGCCCTCACTGAAGAGGTAGAAGCTCTGGCTTTGTAGGTTCTGACACCCTTCCTCGTGGGAAGAGAATGGCCTGACACTGAGCTTAGCAGTGCCTATTGGACTTGTTTGGGACCACTGTGTCATTTCCCGGAGAGAGCTGCAGATTCCGCTCATGTGAGAGTGCCACAGATCGTCCATATCCCATGTCAAGGTCTGAGGAGTTGATTGACAGCCACATAGAATAAAGCCACAGCCGGGGCTGAAGAGATGGCTCAGAGGTTAAGAGCACTGACTGCTCTTCCAGAGGTCCTGAGTTCCCAGATGCCACATAGTGGCTCATAGCCATCTATAATGAGATCTGGTGTCCTCTTCTGGCATGCAAGCATACATGGAAGGAATGTTGTATACATAATAAATAAATAAATCTTTTTTTTAAAAAAAGCCACAGCCGACCTGTGGTACATGGGATGCGTGGTTGGAACATAATGTTCTGTAGTGACTTACTGGGACTTGGGGACTTTTATTGGAGATCATTTACTATTGCGATAGAACCTATTATATCTGGCTAAAGCACCTCTCCCCTTTCATCCTCTTCTGTCCCCCTCCCAGTTTACCCAGAAGTTCTCAACTATATTCCCTTCTTTGGACCCTCCATGCATGTCATTCTTAGGACCCTCCTTTGTACTGAGCTTCTCTGAGGTGGTAGACTGTAGCTTTTAAACGGAGTCAGTGCTGAGACAGGATTCAGCTCAGCCAGGGGCACAAGACTCTCTCAGAGTTAGAGAACGTGTGTCCAGATCCTAAACTGGGCACGTGGATCTGAGGAGGAGGTGACAATAGCCACTTAGCATCCGCTTGCCTAGGGAACAACAGTATACAGCCCTGTTAGTGTCCTAAACAGCTTCACAGTTATTTATCCTCCTTGCTACAGATTAAACTTCAGTGTCCTCAAAAAGTAAAGAAATAAAGAAAGGCTGAATGTCAGAGCCAAGAACCAGTGGGGCTGTATTAGGCCTGAGGCACTAGGGCTCTGCTCCCAAAAATCTCGAGTAAGCCACAGCAAAGCAGCGCTGCCTTTGAAGCAGAGAGCAGCCTTTACCAGACACTGAATCTCAGGCGCCTTCATTTTGGACTTCTTGGCTTCCAAACCTGCAAAGTCTATTTTTTCTAAGGGCCGGATCGAAAGTGTTTTGTTACAGCAGCCCAGATGTTAACTCATCCACTCACACAATCCTTTGGAATAGGTCCTACTGTTATAGATGAAAAAAATGGACACTTGGCGGGGATCCATTATCTGTCCACGTGACAGAGGACCAGAATGACACTTGACTTCTGCAGGTCTGGTATGGTCTGATTGTCAAATGCCCCTCATACATTCCTATGTGTAGCCCTTGATTCCTAAGTGATGGTGTTTGTCGGGGTTGGGGGCTTTCAGAAGGTGGAGCCTGGCTGGTGGAAGTGGAGGTAGGCTTTGGAAGGTCCTGGATTCTGGGCTCATTTTCCCAGCTTCCATACAAGACACCATGTGTGAGCAGCCACCTCATACTCCCATGACATGGACAGAGCCGCTCTTGCTTTGATTCCTCTCCTCGATAGGATGAAATCCCCCCGAACTATGAGACAATAAATCTTTCTTCAGTTCCTTCTTTCAGGCATTCTGTCAGAGCGGCAGAATGAATAGTGAATAGCCTCCCTCGCGCCTTGCTGGGTAGCTTCAAAAGGCCTGAACATCCCACGACCGGGGCCACACTGTAGGGCAGTCCAAACAAAAGACCCCTCTGGTGACTGTGTGCCAAGCCCTCTCAGGTGCTTCATTCCCACTGTCACTCTGTTTTCACTCCGGGGACTTTGGCTGAACTAGAATTCTGTTCTTTCGTTCTGAATCCCTTCCTTGCAAAATGAACTAGAACCAAATCTCAGCCCTTTCACTGCACTGGCCACGTTTGAAGCACTCAGTGATCACATGAGCTCAGCAGCTATCGTGACCACCTGTTGAGCAGACCCGATGTGGACTCTCTCAATCCCTGTGGAAAACTCTATTGGACAGTACCTGATGGGCTACTTTGGGATCCTGGGAAGGAGCTTCAACAATGCAGACTTTCTCTGTGCCCTTCACCCACAGTCGCAAAACTTTTTACTGGGGGAAAAAAAAAGTAACAAATGAACCTAATTAATCCAAGAGGACTAAATATGTCTAATTAATCCAGAAGGGAGAATGGGAACCATTTTTGTTATGTGTTTATGTTCGCTTCAAAAACAGAGGAAAGCTAATGACCCTCATTCTAGCGAAGTCCACAGGGAAACTGGAGTCTCTCATCTCAGCCCCTTGGGCGGCAAGAGGGGGCTGGTGCTCTCTGCACCGTGCCAGAGATCAAAGAGGATCAGCATGTCATTAAGGCATCTCCTGCCAGCCCTCCCTGCATTTGTGGAGACTGCTCAGTTTGCTGGCCTACATCAGCTTGCAGTAGAATGATGCTATAGTAACACTCCCCAATGAAGCAAGGTAGCTGTGCTGAACGTCTAACGCCCTTTCTAGTCACCTACTCCACGATAGAAAGATGCGATTGGCAATACAGAATGACAAGAGATCTAGAAGTTCTACTAAAGGACTTGCCATCTATAAGTCATGCCAAGCCACATGAGTTTAAACTGGAATGAACTTGAATATATCTCGAAATGAAGATGGGATAGCAACTGAAACCTCCCAAGGAGGACTGCTGCACCCTAAGAGCTGTGACTGTCATAGTAACGGGCACATACACATCTTACCTTGCATCCAACTCTGCCTCCTTCTCACTACTCCATTTCTCCTGGGTCTCTTCCTGGGGACTCAGAGAACAAATCCTGATCCTGCTAAAGACATTTTGATGACAATAACTACAGCCCTTTGAGTATTTGTTTCTAGGATGGCCCTGAGCACCTCCTGTGTCTCAAGCTGTGTTCTCTGATTGCTTCCTGCAGGCTGCCGCCACTCCCCAGACTCAGTCACACCAGCCAGTCTCGTGCTGGGAGATGGACAGCCACACCTGAGCCCCAGACACAGGCAGATGGAAACAGGCTTCTCTCCACCCATAACCTAAAAATAAAAGCGTCTGAGAGACTGCCCCTCAGAGGCTGCTGTGGGCTCCCACTTGCTCGCGTCAACTTCTGGAGCCCTCGCTGGCTGCCTGTAATGAAGGCCAGGTTAGAAAGGAGCAATGTTAATTAGTTATAAATTGAAAGTTATTACCATAATAATGAAAAGATGAGTGAATGCAATATCCCCTTGTTTCACAGTGGTATTTACAAAGGAATGATTAATAAGGCAATTTTATCCCCAAACTTACAAGGGCTCCAACAGATGAAGTACACATAAGAAAAGAAAATGAAGTTAGAGGCTAGCACAAGGGGGCGAGGGCACCCAACGCTGCAGAAAACCACTGAGCACAGCCTTTGCCGATCTCAGAGTCATACAGCAAGTGATGCAGCCGGGGTTAAAATCTAGAACAGTTGACCAAGGAGCCATCGCGTTTGACCCCCCCTCTCCTGCCTCTCTCTGTGCTGTCTTCATAACCATGGCCATAGTGTTGGGAAGAGTACATCTGCCCCCTTTTACAGAAGGGGGGGACCAAAGCTCAGTCAGGTGATTCAACTGCTCCAGCCATACAGCTAAACGAAGAAGATCTGAACAAGGAATGACCTCTGTCCTGGAGCCCACATCCTGGCTATCTCCATTTAAAAAGAAACCTGTGTTTCTAACCAATTCCGGTGACAGTGAAATGCTCCCCCAGGAAACGGCCAGATGACAGCAGCATCTCAGTTCGAGAATCCAGACCTAGCATGTAGCTCACACCATATAGCACCTGGGGAAGTGGAGAGGAAGGTGGCCCCCATGAGACACGCACTGAGGAGATGGGGATGGCCAGACTAAGAGCTGAGTCCTACCCACCTCAGGGTTCCCATTCCTCAATATGTCCTGGGGAGGATGAGCAGGTAAGGGAGCACAGGAAAGCCTGGTGTGGCTGCCAAAAAAAGGGCAGAGTCTCTCTCATCTATACCCCGACTGTCCTCTAAAGCCAGAGGAGTTTCCAGGATTACATAAAGTTTAGATGCTATAGCTTCCCTAGTTACTAAAACATCTCAAATTAAATAAAGACTTTAAAACCTGCTTCAGGGTTCAGAGACCCAAAAGAGACAGAACCCCTAAAGCTGAGATCCCAAAACTGGGAACGAAGATGTTTTTTCTGTGTGTAAGCACTTAGTGGGATGTGAGTGACCAAGAAGCATGGATGTTCTGCCCAAGCCAGTTTCTCCACCTCAGCTCTGCAGAGCCACAGCTCATCTATATTTATTCATGATCCTTCCTCCATACCTGTCCTCTTGGTTTCTTTCTGTCTGCCTTGTCCTCAGTGCCTCTAACACCAAACGACCCCTCAAGATTCACTAGGCACAGTGTATGAGAGCCCAAGCATGCAGATCACAGCAATCCGTTCACAGATAAACGTGTGAGCAGGACCAAGGGTCAGAGAGAACACATCCAGCCCCAAAACTACCCAGGAAATGGGTTTATTTTACTAAGAACACGTGGATCTCCAAGCTATGCCAGAATAGTGGGGTCCGTGTTATCTCTGCTTAGGCCTGAACTTCCTACATCAGGAGTCAACAAGCTGTTTCCACAGAGGATCAGAGAATAAATCCTGTGGAATGTGTGGGCCCTATGGCCTCCCCAACAACTGCTCGGTGTGGCCTCTCTAGCACAAACTACAGACATAAAGCAAACACATGAGTGTGGCAGTGTTCAATAAAACTTTATTTACAAAAGACAGTTGGTATCTGGACAAACTATAGGGCTGTTTGTCTACTGGGAGGTGCTTCTCTGGCCTCTGTTCTAGAGGACAGTGGATCTATTCCATTCACCCTCGCTTCTGCTTCTCAGCGGCGTAGGCTCTCAGATCCTCAGTGGGAATAAGAGGGAAGTGGTGCTCAAACACCAAATGATCAAAGAGAACAGCTGAGGGCCGGTGCGGACTTCAGGTGTCCCCAGCTGTTGATGTCCAGGGATCAAATGCAAAGCAGCTCAGATCAGTTTAACCCTGTACAAGGTTAATTACTCTCCCTGTCAAGTCTCTTTCTACAGTGACTGCAGGATACAGGCCAGTTAGGAGGAAAGTGCAGATACACACCTGGATTGAAATCCATTTCAGGCTATCACCGCAAGGCAAAGAGTTAACATCTATGTTCTTGTATGGAAGATAAAGTTGGGAAGGGGTCTGTCCTGGTGGTGTGGGAGGTCCTTCTTGTCTATGTGTTGCTTTTATTGGGTAATGAATAAAGGGCAGAACAGAACTAGGCAAAAAAAAAAAAAAAAAGCTAGGCTGTAGGCTGAGAGAAAGAGGGCGGAGTAAGAGAGAAGCCATGGAGCGCCAGAGACAGATGCGCTGAAACTTTAGCCAGGAAGCCACAGCCACATGGTGATATACAGATTAATAGAAATGGGTTAAATTAATATCTAAGAGTCAGCCAATAAGAAGCTAGAATTAATGGGCCACGCAGTGATTTAATTAATACAGTTTCTGTGTGATTATTTCAGTTCTGGGCAGCCGGAATGAACAAGCAGCCTCCTCTAACGTCCTGGTAAATGGGCAGTAGATCTACCTCTAACCTGGCACTCCACAACATAAACAGCTACTGGCTGAGTACCAGAGACAGTCTCTGTCCAGTGAGGGGTTCAAACCTAAGGAAATAGATGGCTAGAAAGAGCATTTCTCTATGAGATGGCTCCTTTCTAGTCAATAGAGAAAAGACAACACACTATATTTAATGTTTGAATCTGTATTACAAAGTTGCCTAAGCAGGTCATGTTGTTTTTATGGGGTCACACTCTCTCTAACAAAGGGAAAAGAAAATGACCTGACCCCAAAAATAATTAAATACACCATTGGATACTGGTGAGATGACCAACTTTGCAAATTTCTCATCAAATTGTATGAGGTATGGCATAAAAGCCAAAGAGATGAAGAAAAAATAATAAATTTTTGTTTTTTTTTTAGAATTTGTAAGAACTAAACAAAAATAAATTCCCCAAATTAGATCATACAGGTCATAGTTCTATGATCACCATGTAATAAATTTGACATTACTTACGAAAGGCCAGTGTTTTAAAACTCAGGCACTCAAGAACTAGAAAACAATGCACTGGGCCAGTGAAGAGGAAGAAAGTCTAATTACAGGATAATTAGGAAACATGGGACTACATAACTACCCCTTCAAACTTTAGGGGTGCACTGAGTTTTTCTCAAGTCAAAAAAAGAAAAGAACTTACTAATCAATTTGTTCTAACCGTGTCAGTTTTAACGCACACAAAGGACTTGAGAGACTGCTGGAAAACAACTGAACTCCAGCTCCTAGGCATCTGCTGCCCTCTCCTGGCCTCCATGGGCACCTGCACTCATGTGCACAGAGGCACAAAGACACGAACACACACACACACACACACACACACACACACACGCACGCAAAGACTGAAACTAAGTCTTTAGAAAACATGCTAGAAAATATATGAAAAGCAGGAGAAAATTAACAAAATCAATGAATTTCAAGAAGTATTCAATGAATTAGAAATTTTAAATCAGAGGTAGAAAAGTGTGATAGATGGGGTTTTGTTTGAAATGTTTTTTTCAAGACAGGGTTTCCATGTGTAGCCTTGGCTGTCCTAGAACTTGCTCTATAGATCAGGCTGGCATTGAACTCACAGAGATCTACCTGCCTCTGTTTCTCCAGTGCTGGGATTAAAGACGTGCCTACCATCAGCAGCTGTTAGATAATTCTTTAAAAATAAAACCACGGGAATAACTAACCTTCTTTCGGGGAAGAAAAAAAAAACAAATTCATAAAATTAGAAATTGGAGAATTGAGGAGCTACACTCGTCCATTCTTTCATTTAGCAAACATTGTTTGAGCTCCTGTGAGGAGCCAAGAAGTAGTCATGCAGCCACAGACCTAGTTCCCCTTAGCCATTAAAAAAAGGAGAAAAAATAAGTTCCTCCATCTCTTACACTTCACTCAAATTTCATGAAAGAATGTGTGAGACTCGTACCATGCCTCAATGAAAAGCACGAATTTTGTTGGTTTGTGTTTGTTTTTGTTTTCAGAAAATAAAGTGTAAAGTTAATTCTGAGGTTCTCTGAATCACTCCCCTGCCAAGACAATAAGGGAGAAAGTGTCTCTGGACATTTCAAGATACGGCCAAAAGTCAGCTTCCAGATAGCAGGGAACAGACCAAAGCAACAATATTTCTTCATTTGGAGGCTTCCAATCTCCTTATCAAGACTCTGAAAGCACAAGGGTTCTGGCTCTGATCTTTCCATAGCTCACATGGTGGGAGTGGCCTGTGCTATAGATGCACCCCTCGTTCCCACCCAACCCTCAGCTACTGCTGGACATACCTACTGCTAAGGGGGCAGGACTACAAATATCCCAGTTCTCTTGTCCAGAGAGGACAGCCATGAAGAATTATGCGCAATGTTTGCACAGCTAGGCCAGAGTCACTCCCTGAGACTTTTCTTCTACTTGTCCCCTCTCGCCTTCTTCTATTCCTGGGTCTGTGTCTCCTGGGAGCATTTTTGAATGAGTCAGCATCACGTGACCCTTTGCCTTAAGGGCCTCTGTGAGGGAGCCCACCACCAGAAACCGGAACACCTAACCTAAGCATTTGTGGCCAGCTCCACTTACAGCCCTTCGTAGCATCTATTCCCTGATCCCGTTGTGCATTTTTGTATCTGGCTGCACAGATACCAGCATATTTAATGAAGGGGGTGTTCCCAGACTCCAGCAGGGTTATTACAAAACACACACAATGCATTCATCACAGCACCTTCCCGAGGTTCAAATGGAGCCCAAATCATAAACATGGTTCATATAAAGGACTGCGGAGCTGTGCCCAACACTAGCAAATCAAATCTACTACCATATTAAAGGAATAAAAAGCCAATTTAAGTTAATTACAATTACTTACACATCAGTAAAAATATGTCAGTGGGGGTGAAACTACATGATGATCTCAACATTTATTCCTGTTATAAAAAAAAATAACAATAAAAGTAATTGGAACACCAGTTCACTACATGGTATACAATGTGTGTTTTGGAAAAAAATAGCCATTATAATTAATGTAATTCCAGAGAAGCAGTGTAATTGAATCAGAAAAATTATCTGCTATTATCACTATTATTTAACCTAATCCTGGAATTTCTCAAAGAAGCAAAATCATAAAAAGGAAAGAGCTTTAACTGTTTTAAAGGAAAAAGCAGATTGTCGTTTGCAGAGGATGCTATCATTTACCTTAATAGCCGAGCACATGAGTGGTAAAAGAATTTTAGTGCTAGATCCAAATACAAAATAGATGCTTAAAATGCATCTAAAGTTTTTCCTCTGTGTGTGTGCACATGTATATGTCTGTACACAGGTATGTGTTCACTATGCGTGTGTGCATTTGAATCTAGAGGCCAACATAAGGTGTATTCTTCAATCAATTATCTTCCTTATTACTTGAAACAGGGTCTTTCAATGAACCTGGAGCTCATTAATTTGGCTAGGACGGCTAGCCAGCAAGTCCCAGGGATCCTCTGTCTCCAGCTCCCCAGTGCTGGGATCACAGGTACTGCCTACTACCATGTCACACATTTTACATGGATGCTAGAGCCAGAACTCATCCTCATGTGTGCACAGAAAGTACTTTACCCTCGGAATCATTTCCACGGCCCATTAAAACACATAGCTTTAAATCAGCACACGCGGGCTAGAAAACATAATGGAAACTGCTAACTCACATACAAAACACACAAAAATGAATGCAAAATAAACAGGAAATGTGCAGAATCTAAGGAGAGACACTCAAACTTGGCTGGAGCGCACCACCAGAAATGTGAGCAAATGGCAAAACATATCCTCTTGAGCTAGGAGAGGGATCTAGCTAAGCTGGTGAAGGGTGTGCTTAGCAAGGCAGGGAGCCCTGGGTTCCAGCCTCAGTACTGCATAAACCAGGAGTGGTAGCACTGGAGAGGCCACGTGCTCAGAAGGTAAAGGTAAAATAGCAAGTTCAAAGTCAGCCTTTGACTACACGCAATCTGCCTCCAAACAAAACCAAACTTATTTAGTGCTTAGATAATACAACATTCTAAAAATGCCTGTGGCCTCTAAAGTAATCTATGGGTCGAAGGCAGAGCCAATAGAAGTCAGATCAGGATTCTGAAGGAGCACAGTACTTGGTTGAATTATGCTAAATATTTTTCTGGAAGAACATATGTGCAAAAATTATTGTGAAACTTGAATTTTTATAGTAATAGAGGGTGAGTCCTTTCTGGTGTGAAAGCCTGTAATAGCTCCATCAGTAAGCCAGAAGAGGTACCACTGGATGAACAGAGAGACTCTAAAATTCAGGGGAATGTATTATCGGAAGTAAAAAGAACAGGGACTGAGGAGGAGGCTCAGTTGGTGACGGGCTTGCCATGCACAAATAAGGATCTGAGTTCAGTTCATCAACAGCTACATAAAAATCTGGGCAAGGTGATGCATGATCAACCTTTGAACTACAAATGAGCATGCCCGTCCACATACCACACATTCGTTCATATGCATACATGTGCGCGCGCACGCACACACACACACACACACACACACACACACACACACACACAAAATAATATTCTTAAATGTTATGATTACTTTCAGAACTGAGGAACAGAGATGATGATCCTCCCATCCTCCTCCATTTAATTTTACCTACATCATGTGTCTCACGTGTGGACCACAGAGACAAGCCCGTGCCCTCCCAGGCAGCAGCACATCATCTCTTATGACAAACACCTGGAAGAGTTCTGACAGCCTGGAGGGCTGCCAGATACAGGCCACTCTCTCTGAGCCATTGGGTCACTGTGCACTCCTACCCCATCTGAGAGGTCGGTCTTGGGAGAAAAAATCCAGCTATCCTCGGTGATCTGGGCCAACCTACCATCTAGGTAAGGCCATACTCTCCAAAAAAAAAAAAGCTTGGCAAACTCTAGCTTGCAGGGCCCATCTGGCCCATTGAATGTTTTAGTTCATAAAGTTTTATTGGACATTAACGAAACTCACTTGTTTATGTCATATCAATGGCTACTTTGGTGCCACCGTAGCAAAGCTAAATACATGGGACAAAAACCTTATATCCCAGCCGGGCGGTGGTGGCGCATGCCTTTAATCCCAGCACTCAGGAGGCAGAGGCAGGCGGATCTCCATGAGTTCGAGGCCAGCCTGGTCTACAAAGGGAGTTCCAGAACAGACTCCAAAGCTACAGAGAAACCCTGTCTCGAAAAACCAAAAAAAAAAAAAAAAAACCTTATATCCCACCAAGTCTAAAAGGTTTACTATCTGGATCTTTGCAGAAAAATGGTTGTTTGGTCTAAACGTTTGTCACGCAATACAGACAGAAATTTGTATGGTCAATCAGGCCCATATCAAATTCCAGGCTGTCACGTGCCAGTGCCTGTCCTGCATCAAGTTCCTTCACCTTCCTGGGCCTCAGCCTCCCTACTTTCATTAAAAAATTTCCCACAGAACTGTGGTAATGATTAAATAAAATAGAATGTGTTAAAGGCCTGGCACACAGTAGGTGTCCAAGAAAGGCTTGTCCCCTACCTCTCGTTAAGTACAGACATTCCTTGAGACCTGGAGTGTCATGCCCTGGCACATAGTAGGCCCATTCCCTGCTAATTCGGACCTGACTCCCTCTGCAAAGTCAGAACTGTAGAAGCCACATAAAGCTCTAGGGCTGTATTTAAAACATGGCATCGTCCAGTGATCCAGGGATAATTTACTAACCACACAGCACACTTGGATACCGTACATCATCTCCCAAAGCCAAACTTGTCCTGCTTGGAGCCAGCAGTCAGCTCTGCCCTGGAAATGAAAAACGGGCTCCCGGGAACAACAGATCCTGGATGCAGGAAGGACAGAAGAATGGCCTGACTGCACTATGGCTCCAGCCCACAAATCTCTGCCTCAGGAAGCGTTCCCTATGGCCGCCCCAGACTCTCTCTCAAGCAGAGGTTTGATAGCCTGCAGTTGCCGTTAAATCTGTCTGTCTTCTCAGCCACGCACAAGAAAGACCTCACAAGGAGAGCTGCCTCAGGCTGAGGGAGTGGGCAAGGCTCTCCCACCCCCACACTCACCTGCCACTTAGCTGCCCTCTCTCATCCACCCGTCCCCACATCTACCCACCCTCCTATATTTCTTGCGTATTCTGAACTACTTCCTTCCTCCCTCCAGATTCTACTTTGAGTTTTACAGATCTTCTCAGTCATGGTTCCGTTCCTTATTCTCCTACCCTGCCTTTACTCCAACCACATTGCCATCGCTATGCGATGATGAATTTTGATGCTGACTGTCCTGTGCCCAGGTCTCCTGGGCAGTGGCCCTTGTGGCTCCTCCCTGTGACCATCAGAAAGAAATGGATGGAATAACGACAGCCATGGAATTCTGAATGAGAAAAACCTAGTGGTCCCTTGACCTCCAAGTCCATAATCATAATGATAAGTGACCTCTTCTTGCAACAGCCAGCTCAGTCACCAGTCATCAACACCAACTGCAATCCACCATGCTTGGCAGAAGTCTGAGGCCAGCAATGGGCACTTCTCTTCTTGATGGGATGCACTGTGCCAATATGATAGGCTCATTCATTTCAGTACCAAAGGCAGAAAAGAATGAAGGCTTCTGTGTCGAAAGAAACACGTGAGGGACATGAAGAATGGGGGAGAGAAGGAAAGAGAAAAAACAGTGCTGGGGTTTATATGTGCGATGTTCTCCACAGGCTCATTGTCTGGATACTTTGGTCTCCAACTTGTGGTACTGACTGGGGAGTTGTAAACCATCTAAGGAGGTAGGGCAAAGCTGGAAGTAGTGAGCCGTGAAGGAGCAAGCCTCCAAAGCTACAAGACCATCCCTGCTTCTGACCTCTGATGCTATCTGCTCCCTGCTGCTCTGGGATGGGAGGAGCCTCAGCCACTGGGTCTGCTGCCACAAACTCCACATTCCTCCCGTTACAGTGTGCTGCATCCCATCATACCATGCTAAATACTTTGTCTCCTCTATGAAACAAAGTATCAAACACTAACAGCAAGTCCTAAAACTAAAGCTTAGCTGATATTCCATTGTATATAACTGAGCATCAGACATGGGTAAGAAGCTTGTTCAAACTATCCTACTCAGTCTTAACAAGTAACCACTGTGGAGGTTACAGTATTGACTCTACTTTTTAAGTGGGTTTTTAATTGCTTTAAAGCAAATGTGTGGCTGCTCTAAGGCGAATCGCACATCAGCCTCCAGTACCTCCCATGTTCATGTGCCTAGGACTGCATCTCTTCACATGGAGTTACAGTTTGAATCCGGGCTTTAGTCCTTAGGACTAGAGGCAGTTCAGGCGCAGCCTTGCTTATAAAGAATTGGGGATCAGTCTGGACTACACAGTGAGATCAAGAAAGGGAATAGGGGAGGCCGGAAGCAGAGAACCACCCCTCAAATGAGGACAAGAGATCAGCATGTCCCCTTAAGCGAGGAAAAGCCCCTGGAACTACCTTTCAGAACCAGGGATGACCAAGCCTTCACTTGTTAATACTCAAGATGGGCCTGGAGTCACCAGACTAATTTATTCAGTCCTGTTTCCAGTGCGCTACACTGACTGAATTTCCTTTCGCTGCTTTTACCGGTACTCATCTCTTTGACTGACACATTGCAGGGTGGGACAAATGCCTAGTTAGTCAGTTGGTTAGGGTAATTTAAACCAGAGGTACCCTTCTGCTCTAAAACTCAAGGAGCAATCTCATTAGAGACCTATTATACAGGCTTCAAAGTCTGGGTAGCCCTGCAGACTGCAGAGAACATGGCCTGTCATGAAGACCAGCCTGGGATAGCTGTGGCTTTAGAAAGAAAGATGGGCTGAGCACAGAGGGGACAGTACAGCCGCTCGTTTATTGGTTGCACCTCCTGCTACAGCCAATGTGTGAAAACTTCCTGTGAAGAGGAACCACATCAAACCCTGGTTGTAGGCCTAGATTACTGTCTTTGCAGTGAAGGCAGCTCCCTGGCGGCGCTCTGTGTCTCTATCTCCAACTTCCAGGAGCTGCTGCAAGCATTAAACACGGGAAGGCCAGCGAAAGGCTCCCAATGGCATGCTCACAATCGCGCTTGGTAGCAGGGAGCCTTTCTCCACAGTAGCTCCCCCAGTGTCCAAGCCAGCATAGTGAGCAGTGTGGAGACTCCATAAAACGCTTTTGAACAAATTTAAAAATTCATATAGAATTCATTTAAGTTGTTAAAGTAAGGAAGCGAGCAATTGTGATGCAGAGGCCTTTGGCTCTTAAGTACTTGAAATCAAATTGTTATTCCGGTCTCCTACCCCTGCACTCGATGCTAAGGTTACTTGGCGTGCCTGGTGTGTGACTACTTAAGAAGGGGTAACAGCCTCTAATTAAGCCTGAAAACATCACCTGGAGACAGGCATGCAGGCAGGACTGTCTCTTCAAGAAAACATTTCTGGCCAGGCTGGGGCCAAAGAGCTGTCAATCAACTGGATGCTACGTCTTTGAGCTCTTACACTCAATGAATTTTGAGATCCTGGAGGGAGAAGCCATAAAGCTCACTTCCTTTTCCAATCGTGCAATCCTGAAACAATGGACCAGTAGACATGGTGTAGACCCGCCCCTACCCCCTTCCCTAATAGGCTGTGCTAGTCAGGCTCTTGCCACTCTGACAGATGCCAGAAAAAAAAAAATTACTCCAGGAGAGGCAAATTTTATTGTGGCTCCTGGTTTCAGGGGGTTTACTCTGTGACTGGCTTGCCCCATTGCTGTCAGTCGATGGAAAGGCAGAATGGGAGAGTGACATTTTCTACCTCATTATGGCCGTGTGGTCAAAGGAAGTAAGTAGACAGGGCAAGAAACGCGAGTCCCAAAATGTCCTTCAAAGTCTCACATCCCAATGATCTACTTCCTCTAGCCAGCCCCCAACTCCTAAATATTCCACCATAACTTAAAATAGCATCACCCGATAGAAAGTGCCCTCCACACAATTAAGAGCATCTAGGGGACATTTCGTGCAACTGCGTCTATTTTCCGGGGGCAATTGGCACTGATCCAGTTGGAAAGGGCAGATAAGGTACCTTAGTAACTCACCTCGGGTGTTTATTGAGCAACTTCTGCGTGCTGTGCCCAAAAAAGAGACTAGAAAAACATGAACTCTGCCCATGTGAACTCAAACAAGTTGAACAAACAAGAACAAGAGAGAAAACAAATAATAATAGGATAGCAATTATCTATAACAAAGACAGAAGGAAAAGGGGGGAGGAGGGAGTTCAGATTCTGTACGAAGCAATGGGCCCTCTTAGAAAACTACAGAGTGGGGGGTGAATTCTAATTAGAAGGAGGGAAAGGGGGGGCAGGCAGAGGCCAGGACCATGCAAAGCAATGTTGATGAATTTAGATAGTGTTAACTTTATTCCAGGTGCAAGAGAAAGCCATGCACAGCAGAGAGCCAACAGGGTGACTCCTCGTTCTGTTGTAGGATTTGGGATAGTTATTGTGGTTGGTAAGAAAGACCAGAGCTGACGAGAAGCAGACAGAGCACTTGGGAGCCCACCCTAGTGGTACTGCTGTATTGGTCCCAGCCAAAGCTCCAAACGGCTGCTGAGAAGCGTCCTCCCTGGTCTAAGATGACTTGGCTTCTGTGCTGAGGTGGAGGGTAGGTGCAGACACATCAACAAGCAGTTCTCCAGCTTTTCTCCTCACCTCTCCACGAATCCCTTTGGGCTAAAGAACTAGCATCCGTGTCTAGCATACAGCATGGATCCAGTCTTGACCCCAGTCACATCCTGGGTTTCAATAAACACTTGTTAAACTCAAACGAACTCAGTCGCAGTCCCTCAGGAAGTCGAGGTTCTGCTATGGAGGAGGCTCACAGTCAGACAGGAATAATGGGCTCAAATCTTGTTAGCAAAGTCGGAGAACCGAGACATCTCCAAGCTCAAAACAATCATTTCCCCTCTGGTTTCAGTATTTTTGCATAGTGAGAAAGCATGCCTAGGGTGGCCAGGAGTAACCTCGGCAATTAATTATTCAACCCATCTGGGGGACCTTGGCTTCCTTTTGCTGAAGTTAAAGATCATTCATTCTATGGTTGTTTTTCCAGAGGGCCCTCCCTTCCCATCTCCTCCATCTCTATACTGCAGGCTCGTCTTCCCTGAGTCTCCCGCCACCTTCCTCTTCCATGCTGGATGCTTCTCATGTTTCCTCTTTCCTGGGAACCCACAGTGTTGAGTTGGAGCTCAGCAGTCCCCAGCTTTTTTTTTTTTTTATTTGACATCCCAGTGTGTCTCCAGTCTTCTCCAAGGGAGTGGGGAAATTCATTTTCATTTACTTTAATTTAAAAAAGAAATATAGGCCATTTAGCTCTTTTAAGAGGGGGAAATGGGGTGTCAGTCAAACAGCAGGGAGGTGAATCCTGACTTTAGCTATTAGTTTATTGGGTAAAGTGGCTTTCTTCCAAATGTTCCTGGGTCGCTTAAGCAAGCAAAGTGTTTTCTAAGGTCTGAGAGACATTCACTTTTGAGGGCTGGGGGAAAAGACATAAGAAAATTAATGTTTTATTAACTCCATTTCGGAGAAAATGGGAATTCAATAAAATGATTTATATTACACATCTGGTTTGTTATTCTAGTTAATCAAAAACTTGAGTTTCTAGCAAACTCTAGAACCCACTGATGAATGAGGAAGATGGCAACACCCATGACAACAGGTTACATATATGCATCCCACTCTGCTAGCTACTGGTTGGTCTACAAAAGTTATTTAAGTCCACCCACACAGTAAGTCCAGGTAATAAATACATGATGTGTTGTTCCTGACGTGGAATTCAGCCTGAGAAAAGCTGAACAAATTCCTTTCAGTCACACAGATCCACATGGAGTTTGAAATCACAACTAACTCATCACCACCATGACACACTGCTTCCTTGTCTTCAGGGTGTGAATACGCACCAGGCCAAGCCTTTCCCACAAGAATCTAATATGGATCATGAGTGAAGCACACAACCGGGGGCATGAATCATTAACAAAAGCAATAAGCAAGAGGGCGCAGGAGGATGGAAGGGAGTCGCAGGCTCAGCCTAGAAGCAGAGGGCTATCTCATGTAGGAGGGTGTACTCAAAGAAGACAGAAGCATCTCCTGGGAATGAGTTAGGAGGACAGAGTGGAAGAAGGCAGAAAGGAGGTTCAAGACAGAAAAAGGAATGTGGGGTGAGGGTAGCATGTACGATCAGTCCATGCCTAGGAAACAAATACACAGAAGACGCTGACAGCAGTGTTGGATGGGCAGGTGGTTCCCTGTCAGGAGAAGCTAGTGGGGATTAATCCATTGTGGAGACCCATTAGGCACACTAATAACAAGCCAAGAGAGGCAGAAAAGGGTGTGGATGTCAGACTGAAGGTGTAGAGTCTTAAACACAGCCCTGAAGCGAATGCATGGTCACTGTTTGAATTTAGGGATTCTGAGCCCGGATGTAGAGAACCATCTAGAGAGTGGTTTGTTGTTCAGTGTCAGAATTCTGAGAAAAGATAAAAGTTTGACCCCAAGAAGGGTCCATCAGGAGACAGCAGATACCCGAGAGATGTAGACAGACAGGAAGGACCGGGGCTGGTGGCTCTCACAGAGGAATCTGAGAATATTGGTCACTACTTTTCCAAAGTTGCCTGGGATTTTATTTTTACCTTTCTGTGATGATGAACTTCGGTGACTTCTATCTGCCCACAACTGAGAGATGAAAGTGCTAAGAAAGAGACAAAGTTTGTGGAGCCACAGCAAAAACAGAGGCTCTGACCAACACCAAGTGGTCAAATGACCCTTCTAAGGTCCCGGAGTACCACTGCCCAGTCACTCTCCATCAAGATAGCACACCCAACCTGTGCTTGGCCTGTCACCCAGTCGGCCTGACCCTTACAGCACAGGAGTGTCAGACTAAGCTGTCAACACTGACAACTGATGCCTGAACAAGACAATGCAACAAACTGAGAATCCAATCCGAGGCGGCCACTCTGCTCTCACCCCAGAAACATGGGGAGAGAAAGCCATTCCCCTCTCTGTATCCACCAGGCAGACGGGAGCAAGGCAGCTGGCTATAGCAAGTATAACAGAAAATTCCCAATACTGAAAAGATCCTGTCGGTCTTCTGTCGAAAAATTACTATTCATCAGAGAAAGCAGGCTCCATATCTATATCTAATACCTGGTCCACAGGATTTGTGAAAGTGCAGGGAAAACTTAGCACGTGGGTGGGCAGATTGACCTTGACAGTTCAAAAGACAAGCCCATCGCTTAGTTTAGATACCTAAAAAACTCTCTCCAGTGTATTCCTCAAGGAGATGAAAGTTGACACCGGTACTGTAAACCATGGCATAACATTTGGCACCTTATCATCACTGGGTATTCAGATGCCCAAGATACAAGGCATGAGATCTTCAGGTACAACTCAGTTCCCACCCACTACCAGGACCAGACACACTGACATGGGCAGACTGGGTCTGAGCTCCAGCCCAAATGATGCCATTGCCATGATGCTCTCAAGTCTCACAACCTTTGTATTTCTTTTCAAGTATTTCCTGGAGAAATCTCTCTGAAAAGTAAGCTTAACTCTTTTGGGGGCAACAGGATCCTTCCTTGGTGTCTAAAGATGCCTTAGGAAGTAGCATGGAGCCTGTTAACCCAACTAAACGAGAGCTAGAAAGCCTGGTTTTCACTTTCTGTGAGTAATCTTAGATCAGTAAAAGAAGCTCCGTGAGCCAGCGGCTGCAGACAAGAGTGATTGCTAACCCTTACTGAGTTATTGTTGAGCCAGCAGATTTATCTAACCATTGTACATGGCTTACTTCAGACAGATCTCCTACATTACCGTTGAGAAAGCAAAGCTACTGTGGTAGTCCGCTTTCCATCCCTGTAACAAACATCCAAAGCACTCGACTTAAAGGAAGGAAGGTTTATTTTAGTTCATACTTCAGGGATATTGACTCAAAGATCCAGTTGGGCCTCTTTTGGGGACCTGTGATGAGGTAGGGCATCAAGGAGAGAACACAGAGGGATACAAGCTGTTCCTAGGGCAATCATGACTCAAAGAGAGAGAAAGAGAAAGGGGTTAGAGTCCCAACATTCCCTTCCAAGGCATGCTTCCATTCCTTGGCCCCACCTCCTAAAGATACCACCAGTACCTTGAGCTTGAAACTAGTCTCTTAATGCATGGAATTGGGGGAGATACTCAAGATTTAAGCTGCAGAAGCTGATCCAGTGAAAAAGAGGAGCCAATGAGCTCCAAACCTTTTAAAGAGACTAATCTTCAAAGTTAAACATAAGCAAACAGAGAGTACACTCAGCTCCCAGTGGGCTACTTTATTAAGTCCTGATCACATTGCAGAGAAAACTTAAATGAGTAAGTATATAGATGGATTGGCAGATATAGATAGATGGTAGGTAGAAGATAGATAGATGGATGGATAGATAGATAGATAGATAGATAGATAGATAGATAGATAGATAGATAGATAGATAGATAGATATTAATAGCATCTTTTACAAGTTGGAACTGTATGACAGAAACAGAGTAAAAAAACAATTCTCAAGAATGTTTCAATAAAAAAATGTAGCAGACTTTTTCTTAACATCAAACATTTCAAGGTAATCTTGATTTTATACTTTAGAGAATCAATAAAAATGAGCAAAAATTTCCTGGAACTATGTTTGATAGTTGGACTAATATTCTGATGAAAAAAATAATAATAAAAGCTGGCCTGCAGAGTCTTGGACCCCTATCATGTGATCTTCAATATGTCCTGAAGACAACCCACTCATGGGCAGCCCAGCCTCCCTTCTATAGAAGAGGTCACAGCATTGGCCTCATGACAGTGAGCTTCGCCGGAAACACGGCCTCCCAGCAAGAATAATGACTCAAATTGCAGCCTAAATGAACATAAGAACACCAGTAAATCTGAGCCTCAGCACCCTGGCTGTTCTGCAAAACAAAGCTTTATCATGGGCTCTACATGATAAACCAGTTCCCTGGACTCCGAGGGCAGCTCGCTCATTACCACAGATGTGAGGACAGTCAGTAAGGTCCATGGACCTTGCAAGGGTCTGGGAACACAGCTCGAAGATAAAACTGACCTTGCTCTGAGCTCTCATCATTACTTTTTCAATAAACACTAAACAAAAATACATAATTCTGAGCTGTAACAGTAATGTTTACATTTGTATCTACAAGTTCACTAAGGCCATAAAAGTAACTTCAAATAAAGAAGGCCATTTGCTTTCTTTTTATAAAAACTTGATTTATCAATATGTAACTTATAAACCATACAATTTACCAATTTAAAGAGTAAAATGTAGTGGGGTATAGTGGCAGACACCTTAATACCAGCTCTTCAGAGACGAAGGCAGGACGATCATTGTAGCCTGCACTACACAATGAGACTCTGTCTCAAAAAACAAATGTAGATTTCATTAATTAGAGGTTATATTTCAATAGTTTTTAGTATATTCACAGATGTGGACAGCCTTCACCACAGTCAATATTAGCATATTTTCCTTGCAAAGGGAAATCCCATCCCCTCTGGTTATCACCCTTCAAAGTCCTCAATTTCCCCCAAACCTGAGCAATCACTGATATACTTCTGTTTCTATAGTTTGTCAGTTCTAGTTTGCGCTTCATTAAGTTCAACACAAAAATACCAGATGACCCAGCAAATGGAGTCCTTGATCGACAATCCCAGAGAATTGAGCACAGGTGTTCAAACAAAAACTTGAACACGATGCCATCATAGCAGCGCTATTCACAATAGCCAAATATGGAAATCCCCATGTGTCCATCAACAGATGATAAAGTAAGCACAATGTGGCAGCAATTGATCAGCCCGAGTAGGAAAGAGCCAAGAGCATTCCAGGTTCCAGGTTTTCAGATTAGCGATGATTAACCCGTTAAGTCTACTCTCAAGTCTGAAAAACTCCAAAACACAAATCCTTCTAGTCCGACAAGGGATACCCCATCTGAACACACACCTTTATTGTGCTCCGCTATTCGCAATTCAGGAGTGAAGCGGAATGAACTGGTACAAACACATGCTACAAAGTAGATGAACTCTGGAAGCCTTATACACTCGTCACTAAGCCCACATGTTCTACAATTCCATTTCTATCTCTGCTCTTTGAGCGGATTTCTCTTGCAAGAAGCCTTCTGCCTCTTCTCTACCACCCGATTCCATCTGGAGAAGGATCTAGCAAAGCTGAATTTTGGTTGCAAATGAGTAAGTTTATTAAGCATGGCGCCAGCAAAAAGAAACAGGACAAATATCCCGGAGCAGATAGATATCATTATCAAAGAGGACCCTTGCACATCCATCAGAAATGACTGGGAAAATCTAAAACAGTTGCACTGGAAGCGATTTCCTGGCAGAGCAGAGCAGTTTCTCCAAGGATGGGTTTTCTACCCTTCTCCTTACCACAGGCATTTTTATACAGTGTGATTAAGAACAGTGGCCTCCCTGAGAAGAGACGTTCCCTCTGGCTGTACTCAAGGGTGCAATGTTTTTAACACTGCTAGCTGCTTGTCACTCTCCTCTCTCTCTGTTGCAGGGCCACAGAGGCAGCCTGACCCAGGACAGAAGTTTTGAAGAACACTTGGAATAAACACGTTTAAGTGTGAGATGAAGAGGTTCCTCCTCAATCTTAGAGGCCACTTTCAACAAGGACAAACAGCCCATACTCACCTTCATTCCATCCAAGGTCACAGCCTGGGGGCTGGTGCTCATAATGGGAGCGAGGCCACATCCTCCTCCTTCCCTGGCTCTTGCCACTGAGCTCCCTGAAAAGCACCCCATGCAGCAGATGCTATAGAAGTTTTCCTAGAGACAAATTTAGCCAAGGTGACTAAAACCCTAGACAGATGTCAAGATAAACACAATGCCTTGTTATCACACATACTCACACCCAGATAATCCACCATTCCCTCAAGAGACGCAAAGCAATGCAGCAGCATCACACAGCTTGCCAAGTTCCTCGGGCCTGCACGCTTCTGTACCCTTCTGCTAATGCCTCTATGTTGTGTCCCTGCCTAGACCATCCACCTTAGCCTTTCATGTCCAGAAATACCACTCCATCTTACAGATAATCCAAACCTTCCGATCTCCGTGCAGCATCTCCATGCTCCTCTAGCCTGGCCTGCTTTTCTGTTGCTGTCATAAACACCACGACCCAAAGCAACCCAGGGAGGAAAGGGTTCATTTCATATTACACCTCTATGTAATGGTCTATAACAGAGGGAAGTCAGGGAGGGAACCCAAGAGAGGAATCTGGAGGCAGACACTAAAGCAGAAATCACAGAGAGATGGTGTTTATTGGCTTGCTCTCTGAATTGCTCCGCTAGCTTCCTTATAGAGCCCAGGTCTGCATGTGTAAGGATGTTACTGCCCACAGTGGGCTAGTCCCTCCTACATCAGTTAGCAATCAAGAAAATGCCCCCAAGACATGCCCGCAGTCCAATCCAAAGGAGATAACCCGCTGCTGAGACTCCCTTACATTTTAGACTGTCTCTAGTTGACAGCAGAAGTTAGCAGGGAGATTTGCACATCAAGCAGTTTAGCCAGAGCACTTCTGGAAGACAGGAGTGACATCTGCTCACTGCTCTATCCTCAGGAATTTGCACACATGCTGCCTTGCATATCATAAGTTCTCAAAAAACATGATGGAGGGGGAAGACAGGAAGTAGGAGTGAAATGTAACATATATATTTCAATAAGTCCGTCACTATTTCTTGAAGCGACAAGAATGGTGTCTGAGTATGGAAAGCTTCTATGATCTTTAGAGTTTTTTCAGATGCTCCTCCAATCTAAGCAGACACAAAAATTAATGAAAAACAAGTGGGCTAGTGAGAGGGTTCCGTGGGTGAAAGTGGTTGCTGCGGGCCAAGCCCGATGACCTGAGTTCGGTCCTCAGAACTCAGTGTGGGAGGAGAGAACCGACTCCCCAGCGGTGTTCCTCAGACATCCCCATGTGCACTAGGGCACACCTGTGCTGACACTCACAGACACACACACACATTAATAATAAATAGTTTTAATTAAAGAATGATAAGCACACCAAGATAATAACAGGAGCAGTGGCAAGGAAAATTCCAAGACACTCCAGTCAGCTGAAGGTCTAGCCAGGAAGAGAGGTGGTTCTGGCTTTAGTCCTGGTCAATTTAGAAGTTTTACATCCAAACCTACTTGTGACACAAAACAGAGGCTGGAGGGAAAGAGTGACAAACACATTAAACCGGGAATGTTCCAGAGGCGTTAGAACCCTGTCTCTGCTCTCCCAAATCTATGGACTTACATGCATTTGCTATCATCCCCCACCCCCGCCCCCAAGGTGGTGAGTCCCATAGATATCCTTCCCTCCTCTGATCTCCTCTCACCAGAAGCCGATATGACTCTGTGGCCTCAGACGGCCTCTCTTCTCAGATAGGAAGCCACAAAGGAGGAATAATGACCAACTCACCCGCCTCTGGGGGTGGGGGGGTGCGGCATGATGGTTTGCAAATTATTCAAAAGGCCCATCTACTTCCAAGTCTCTATGCTCCTTGGAAGGGAACAAAAGAGAATGAAGTCATCGCAATATGCATGAGCTAAATCGAAGGCTTTATTTTCAGAGATAAAAATGCAAAGGTGTAGTTCATGATGATTGAAAGCAAAAAATAATACGTAGTGACATTCGAGATTGGTCTTGATCACTCCTAACTGATTTCAAAATCGCCCCATCACCCTACCATTATAATTTCTTGCTAATTACTACAAGCGATTTTATTAATATACTTTTCAGCCTCATTAACTATTACCTTGGGCCTAACATTAAAAATGATGAGGCTCAGTAATCTTAATGAGCATCAGAGTTGCACCGACCCCTGAAAAACCCCAACAACGGAGAACTAAAGGCATAGCTGAGCTATTCCGTCCCCCAGGCATACAGAAAAGCAACTGCAGAAACACGAAAGAAATGATTCGTACCACCCAAAATGAAACCTGACTCGAAAACTCACAAGGATGGCGCAGCCTCCGCCAGGTCCTGTCAATTAAGGGGCAGGGGAAGCGGAAAGAAGACATTTGAGTTCCATCTCCTCCCCCCCCTTTCACCCTAGATGTAAACGTGACATCAATCAGCACATGGTGAGCCCATATGAAGTCGTTCCTGGGGCTCTGACAGGCAGAGCTACAAGTGATTATGGATCGGGCAAAAGGCAAGGCAAACTGGAAATGAGGCATTCATTGCAGGAGTAAACAGAAATCCATGGCTTTCTTGAAATGGTTGTGGAGACATGAAGGATGGGCAGCCAGGGAGCAAGGAAGATAAATTTTCTCTTTCTTTCCTCTCTAGCATGACCAGAATGGTCTACATTCCTCAAGAAGCAAGTTAGGCAAGACAGTGAGGCCAGCTTCCCAGTTCTCAGGGTAAATTATTTATCAGGAGCTGGATTTAGCGCTCTCAGGGCTAAACTGTCAAACCCTCCCGTTTCTGACAGCAGTTGTGCTATGTGGTCTCAGGGCTGCTTGCGTTTTCATTAGTTTCCAGGTTAAAAATGAACGGGCGACAGTAAACACGGGGTTGGATTAACAGGCTAGCCCAGATTTATGGAAGCCACCTTCAGCCAAGATCCCAGAAAGACTTTCCCCTTTGTCCAAGGTCAGTAAACTTAGCGCAATGCTAAAAGAAGAAATCTAATTTGTCCACGCACGTAGGGAAGAGAAGAAGCTGAGACCATTTGGAGGGGTAATGATGTATCAATCTGCCACAGAAAGGTCCAAGTCAAGAATGTGAAGCCATGGGTGGCACCCATTACAAATGCCATCAAAACCGTTAAGTTGAAATGAGGACTTTAATGAGAATGGAGGCCAACAAAGCCAACCACCAAGAAATTGTAATTTCCTCCTTCCATTGTAAGAGGAGCTCAACTTGAGAAAGATGGCTACCTTCCAAGATCTATTTCCATTCTCATCCCACCTACCTTAAGGGTGCTAGCCAATCAAACAGGAATAGAAATGGGAGGGGACGGCCTTCTAAACACACCGCCCATTGTGAACTGCCAAGCAGGTGCTCCCCCTTCCCTGTGTGATACTGCGTGGAGAAGAAGAATTCAAGATCATGAAAGACTTGGACCTCGATCTCCAAATATTCTTATAAAGCAACGCCTTCCAAAGACAAGACATGGTCACATACTCTGTGGCTAAAACAAAGCACAAAATTGTCTTATGTAAAGCCCCTGTTTGAGAGCACCGTTCATTACAGCTCCTGGCACCAACCTAAATAACACAAGCAACAACTCTACAGTGGAGGGAAGACTCTCCTATGTATTGAGCCCCAAGCAAAAGTGGGAGCCCAGTTTGGGAAGAGGCAGTCCTTTAACACTAGGAAAACATTTACAAATCAAATAAAAATAACAATCATCTACCAATTTGCAAACTCGCATATCAAACTCAGATTAATTGCTGCAGGTCCCTGGGGAGGGAAGATGATTTTGTAAAGGTTAACTTTGAAAACAAAATGAATATTTTCACAAAAGAATTTCTTGCTCGAGTGTCCTATCCTGGAGTCCTTTTATCTTAAAAGTGAAAGCGAGATGAACTATTGATAACGTGGGAGAACTTTGATGAGCCACCAGGGCATTGCACAGAGGGAGCAAGGTCCATCGCCCAGGCTTGCAGACTGTCTGGTTCCATTTACATCACGTTCTTGAAATGGAATAATTGCAGTTGTGGAGAACAGATCAGGCGTTGCCCAGGGGTTAGAGACAGAGACCTGTGTGGTTGTTAAACAGTAACACAAGAGAATTTCCTGATGGGGTGGCTCAGCGCTGCCTCTTCTTGACTGTGGGGGAAATTATCTAAACGTATACACATGATTAAACTTCACAGAATTGTCGATGCAAGGAGAGGGAGAGAGAGGGTAGGTGATATGGAAAGAGAGAGAGAGAGAGAGAACGTATACACATGATTAAACTTCACAGAATTGTCGATGCAAGGAGAGGGAGAGAGAGGGTAGAAGGGAAAGAAGAAGGAGAGGAAGGAAAGAAAGGAGAGAAGTGAAGGAGAGAGAAAGAATAAGAGGTGAGGGGGGAAGGGAGGAGAGAGGAAAGGAAATGAAAGGGGAAAGGAGAGAAGGGGAGGGGAAGGGAGGGAGGAGGTACAATAAGATCGACCTCAGACTTACCCTCCAATTTCCTAATTTTGACAGTGAATTCTGATTATGCAAGATACTGCCTTTAGGGGAAGCCAACCAAAGGATTCAGAGAACTCTCTCCAAGACTTCTGCAACCTTCTTTGCACTTCAAAACTACTTCAGAACAAAACACTGCCTTTTTTGTAATCGTACTAGCAAAGTGCTAGACCATGTAGCAACCAAGACAGGAAACATGCCTGCTATCTTATCTACCCGGGGGAAAACCTCTGTGTGACACCTAGGGAGAGTTTAGGAACTGCTAAGGACATCTCTTGGCTAATTAGATGTGAGTCTGCCCGCATTTCCAAATTTAAGGAAGCAGACTTTAGGGACCACATTTAGGGTGGTTGGTTCTCTCCTACCTGTGCAATGCCTCGTCCAATGCCTAGGAGAGAGAAATATCCAGAAAATATGTGTTGAAGATACAAATTACTGAGACAAAACGAGGTCATTACTCATGCTTTGTGGGTAGAGCGAACCCACATGGGGACTTCTGCGCCCTGTCCTTTTACAAAGCAGAGACAGGCTGCAAGGGTGCAAAGTCATCAGGATGTCGAGACACCTTACGGCTTTCCATAGCTCCATGTGGATCTAGGTGATGGAACCACCTGGTATTTGCTTTATCTTTAAGTAGTTAAAAATGTTAGACAAATTTCAAGAGAAATGGGTATAGAAGAGAGACTGAGAGAGAAAGAGACAGTGGGGGTGGAAGACAAGAAGGAATAGCGGAAGAAGACAAGAAAGACGAAGGAACAAAAGAAAAAGGGGAAAGTGTGGAGATGAGAGAGCAGGGAGGAAGAGGGAAGGAAGATGCCAAGGATTGTAGGAAGGAGGGAGGGAGCACTGATGAGAAAAAAAAACATCTGCCCAACCAAGAGAACAGTATAGAGCAAATAGATACCAGTTTCTGCCTGGCCACACTCAGCAGACCCAGGCCTCTGAAATGTCCCCTAATTGCTCCAAGATTTGAAAAAAATCAGGCACTAAGTAATAAATACTTCATGAAAAAAAAACCCACAATCATCAATGAGACATAAACCAGAAATAAGCACAGGGAATTTGTTCATATCTCACTACACTCCAATCATCAAACTGATCACTGGTTCTTTATATCTTGTAAGAAGGGGCTGCATTTTGCAACCCAGCATAACACAATGTGAAACATGACACACCAAGACTAAGAAAAATGGGCAACTCAAATTTGAATGAATACTGTTATAATCTCAGAGACTGAGCTGCACTGGGGTTTGCCGGAGTCCACCTGGGGTGACCAGAGAACATAGGAGCATGAGCTACAGATTAGACCAGTCAACATTCCACCATGGAGAGGAAAGAAGTTTGTGAGGTCCCACCCCTAGCTGAGGAACCACTGAGAATTAATGGCCATGGGGGAAGGAAGAGTGAGCTATCATCAATGATATACCCATGGTTGGCTAAACAAGCCTCTGTGGATGGGGACCAATACCCATGCTTATGTGGGCACAGTAACTGAACTCAGTGGGAGTTGCATAGAGAGGTAGTAGGAAGAAGAAGAAGAGGAGGAGGAGGATGTTGACACTTTCACCTCTGACATGAAGTTGGGAAAAGAATGGAACCATGGAGGAGGAAGTTGAGGGAACAAGTGGGTAGATATGAGCTAACTATACTGTATTCATGTATGAAATTATCAAAAAATAAATTCAAAACATTAAATATAAATTACTACATAATTCTATTTCCAAGAAATACTTTTAAAAAGGTAAATCTATTCGACAGTGTGAAAAATCAGGTCATTGGTTGTCTAGGAAGGAGGGACTGCCAAGGGACATGAGGGCATAGGTGATGGAAATACATTTTACACTTTGATCAGAGGCATGGGTCCATGGGTGTGCACTGCAGCCAGAACGCCACACTATATACTTACAAAATACCATTTCCTAAGTGTGACTAAGATTGATATATTCATGCAAAATCAAAGAAAAATCCTTGAGTCAACAGTACTAGATTGGAATCTCACTGTGTCTCTTCCTGACCGGGTGGCCTCAGGCAGGCCCATGGACACAACTGATCCCTGGTTTAGGGCTCTTCTCATGCCTAGAGATAACGTACACTACACACCAGGGAAAGAAGCAGGCAACAATAAACAGCAGTTTCATTACTGCTACTAATTAATAATAATCTGAATAACAGCACCAATTCTCCACCTCAGTTTGCTGGGGAGACTGGGAACCACCATCACAAGCTCTCTGAAAACCCAGGCATGCTGTCCTGGGATCTGCAAACATTTTAATCTTACACTAGAAGAGATTATCCAAAACGACTATCAAATGCAGGTAGATTAAAGGATTCATGTTTACATAAGAATATGGGTCATGCAGTCTCAGGTTTAATTCAAACCTGAACATTGCTGACAGTTACCATTTTCTTCCCAAGGAATCTGATTTTCAGTCTAAGTAACTCCACAGGGAGTTTTTACTATATTGTTACCCAGGGTGCAATTTCTCTAATAAGGTCATTAAGAGTGGGGAAAAAGAACTGTGGGCTCACTAATCCTTTTGTGCTAGGTTTTCCTAAGAGTGTCTTTCTCTAGGGATGAGACATCGGTCAGCAGGGCTGATTTCAAAGGTGTAGCAAACTAGTGTGGGTGATTTGAAAGACCAAAGTCAGCGAGTTCCTTGCTTGTTGGCCCCTACCTTCCATATTCAGAAAACTGCTTTGCAGAAAACCTTGCGTTTCTATGTAGGCTCACAAATAATTTCTCCTGAGAGAAGCAAAGGTGAATTCTAGTTTCTAGATCCTCGCTAGAATTGAGATTCCGTGTGAGGTTACAGAAGATGGAACGCGGAGGGCACCTCAGATATGAAAGGGATGAAAAGGTCCAAGCAGCAAAGAGCAAGAAGTCAGAGAGCCCCATCAGCCCCCCGTCAGTAATTGCCTCTAACTATCCTCCATCAGGGGAACAACCTTGCCCCACTTTTAGTCAAACAGAGCGCCAACTCCCCCTGCTGAATGCCACCCTGGTTTCATCTCAATGTGTTCTCAGCCTTAGGACAGATCAATTCAATGTCATGAACTCTCTCTTTTGGCAAAAGTCTCTCAGGGCTATTATTCCATAATGAGAGCTAGGGAATCCACAGCCTTCTACAGACATATAGGAGGCTCCTGAGAAGAGAAACAGAGATGATTACCTGGGGAGCTCTGCTGAGACACAGCCCCTCCACCTCACAGGGAGTGCGGAAAGTTCCCAGGCACTCGGCATGAGCCTGGATCCAGATAAAAGCGGTGGGCTCATCTCAAGTTCAGAAGTCTCAGGGATTAAAGCTAGCGAGCTCAAAGTCCCAGCCGCATTACTCTGGAAATAAACTCCACTAATAGCACAACAGTTCCATCGAATCATTTGCCTTCTTTTGATATTTAGTCATGAACAGCGGCTTTTCTTGGGACCCAACCATCATTTCTTTAGAGACGAGCTATCATCCATAGTGGACTGCTACCTATGCTTCGTTTCCTATTTCCGTTTCTCTTTCTTCGGGACACACACTGGGCCATGTTTCCTGGAATCCCAGAGATATAAGAAGATGTCATCACAGCAATCAAGCACAGCTCATGTAAACCACTGGCTCCTCCATTCCCTCTCTTCCCACTCACCAAATGAATTTCATAGGACAAAAGAACAGCAGGATCACAAGATGAAAAAGCTTTAGCGCAGTCCTACCCCCCACTGGAGATGATGAAGGAAACCAATCTCCACTATATTAAGAAAACAAAATATTTCAGAATCTTGTTACGGAGTTAATCTGTTGTGGATGAGGAGGTAGCCAGGTGTAACAGGGCATGCTTGCATTCCCAACACTGAGGAGACAGATCCCTGGGGCTCACTGCGAAGCCTGCCTCACCTGACTGGTAGAACTCAAGCCGTTGAGAGACCCTGTCTCAGAAGACAACATCGATGACTCCTAAAGAATGACAGCCAAGGTTGTCTTTGGCTAACACTCTCTCTCTCTCTCTCTCTCTCTCTCTCTCTCTCTCTCACACACACACACACACACACACACACACACACACACTCCTCTGTATAGCCATCCCCTGAAAAGCTCCATAGAATGAGTTCAAAATGAATAGGAAAAAAATAAAAACAATTCAATCTAGTTATTTACTCAAAAAAAATAATAATAATTAAACAAATCCTATCACAAGCAGCCTGAGACCTCTTATGTCAAGCTCCAGACTCTCTAGAGTACCCTCAGCCCCTGCTCCCAGCACACATCAAGTTCAAGGAAACTTTCTGGAAACTGAGAACTGTCAGGAGCTGGCTAGTATCAAACAAGAAGCCTACATGTCCCAGGCCTTCTCTGGTAATGCTCCAGTTATCCTACCTATAGGAAGGTTCTGAGTGTGGCTTTGCCACAGTCTCCCAAAGACAAAGCTAATGGCAAGTGTCAGGTTACAACAAGCAGGAAAAACCTAGCCTTTGGCTAAGAAAACAGCTGTTTCCACACCCACTCATGATTCCGGCAGCCAGCTCACAGCAGTCTCCGAGCTCTGGCCTTCACATCTCCCCCTTCCCCTATCCCAGGTGTGAGCTTGTCCCTGTGACTGAAGATGGTCCTTCCATCCGCAAGCAATACTGCCTCTCCTCCAAACTGTACTTCTGAAGAGCCATGCCGCCGGTTGGAAGGAGCTCCAAAGGGAAGGCCCATCTCCCTCTTTCCTTCTTACCTCCTGCATCTCCATCCTAAGTATACAGCAGGTGAACTAGTCAGGATGCCTGCTCATTCAAACACTCTCAATGTTCTAATGGCTTAAGACAATGAATGTGTTCATTTGGGCGGTGGTGGTGCATGCCTTTAATCCCAGCACTCGGGAGGCAGAGGCAGGCGGATCTCTGTGAGTTCGAGGCTAGCCTGGTCTACAGAGATAGTTCCAGGACAAGAATCAAAGCTACAAAGAAACCCTGTCTTGAAAATTAAAAAACAAACAAACAAACAAACAAAGGACAATGAACATTTTCTTAGCATGAATATAGTAATTTGCCACATAGCCACAGCTCCTGTTCTCCCAAAACCTGCGGTTTCAGACTCATCCACAGGCAAATGAACAAAATGAAAATGATGTGTGTCAGAATTTATGGTCCAAGTCTAACAGTGTGTATGTATTTCACTTCCACCCACATATCACTGGTGAGAATTCAGCACGATCTACATCTATGATCTACATCTAACAAAACAGTCTAGGAAAATACTCTTATGGTTGACTTAGAAGTGTGGGTCAAAGTTCTTGCCACACAATCCTGATGACCAGAATTTGATGGGAAGAAAAAACCAACTCCCCAAATTTATCCCCTAACATCCATGTGCACAGTGTGGCAAGCACATGTATGTACCCAGACACCTAAATAGAGGCGCACACACACTAATAATAATAAAAACTAAATAAATAAATAATTATAAAAGAAGCATGAAATTAACTTGGGTGACCGTATATGCAGATGATGTGGGGATTCCCCTCTGTAGGCTGTGAATATGTTTTATTGCCATTGATTAATAAAGAGGCTGCTTTGACTATGGCAGGGCAGAATAAAGCTAGGCAGGAAAAACTAAACTGAATGCTGGGAGAAAGAAGGCAGAGTCCTGGAGACACTATGTAGCCCTGCCAGAGACAGACACAGAAGATAGAACTTTACCCTGTAAGCCACAGCCTCATGGTGATACAATGATTAATAGAAATTGGTTAATTTAAGATGTAAGAGTTAGTTAATAAGAAGCCTGAGCTAACAGGCCAAACAGTGTTGAAATTAATATAGGCTCTGTGAGACCATTCAAGGCAGGGAAGCAGGGAAATGAACAAGGAATCTCCTTTTACAAATAAACAGTCCAGCCCCATATAGAGCAGTTCGCTTGCCTGTAAGAACAGGATCCAAAGATCCGTTGGTGTAAAAATAAAGTCTCCCAGTAGTCTACATAGGAGAAACATTCCCAGTGTACATTGAATTAGAAAGATGTCCATTTACCACAGGGTTGTGCAGGGTGGGACTGCACTTGTCAAAAGTAAGACATCTAAAAGAAGAGACACACATGGAAGGATGGGGTAGACCAGGAGGAGGCTACAGACACCCAGAGCTCACAGCAGGAGACTGTTCATCTTACAGATGGCCAATCAGAGGCGTCCAGAGAGGGGAAAGAATTTGCAAGTCCCACATCTAGCAGGCAGGAAAGCCAGGGTTTGGCTGCTTCTCCCTACTCTCCCTACTCGTCAGACTGGACTTCTGTATCTCCACTGTGCATCCTCTGTATCTACAGAAGTTTGGGCCTTGAGGAAAACAGCTTCTAAAGCAGTCTCTTCCCTCAGACAAAAACCGTCCATGTGGCAGGTGCCTCTGTAATGGACAAGGACGAAGAGTCTCAAATCCCCACTACTGTCTGTAACCCAGATGGCTTCCTGCTCATGCAGGAAGGACTCACTCGGTTTTCATCCATAAACTCTTTTTATTCATCTCTAGAGGCCTTTCTGTCTCCTACAAGAACACTTCTCCTGGAGTTCTGTAAAACTTACAGCTCAATGAGAAAGTACATTCTAGACAATGAACTTGACTCTTCATGTCCCTTAAAGTGAGATGAACCCGAAGTATATGAAAGGGTCCACTGTACATCCTTGGTAGGAATGCCCCAAAGTTTTGGTTTACACTCTGAGAAACCCCGGAAAAACAAGAATGCATGAAGCAATTACTGGACTTCACCTACCTGCTTCCCAGCCATTGGAGCAGAGGCCAGAGTTGCCTCTCCGGGGCACATCTGGGTACCTTCGGTATTCCAACCAGACCGCACTTCTCTCTTCCCTTCTTACGCTGACGACTTTCTGCCTTTCCAAACCTACAGCCACATCCACTCTGTTCCATCTGAATTGTGATAAAGGCAGAATGGTGACATCTCAGGCCGTACAAGATCAGGCAGAGATTAAGGTGAGCAAGGACAGCAATGTCAATCTTCAGCGGCCATCAGCAGGGCTGAAGAATGAGCTCAGGTCAACTGCCCCTCTCTGTTGCTTTGTTGGAACATCGCAAAAGGCATGCTAATTGTTCACACACTTTCTATGGCTTTCCTGGGATACAGTGATACAACTCTGTACAGGTAATTCTGGCAGGTACTCAACGACCCACAAAGCCTGAAATATTTACTCTCTGACTCTATATAGGAACATTTGCTGAGCTCTGTTCCATAGCAATGAAGAGCCAGACTCCCTTCAAACAATTGTATATACACATACAATCACAGCAGAACTACTCACAATAGCTAAAAAGGCAGAGACAGTCCAAGTGTCCATCAATGAAAGAATAGACACATTGTGATATACACGTGCAATGGAATATTATTCAGCCATAAAAATAAACAGAGCATTGATACATTCTGTGCCACAGATGGACCTTGAAAACATTATGCTAAGTGAAAGAAGCCAGACACAAAAGGTCACAGGCGTATTATTCTATCTATGTGAAATATCCACAATAGGTAGACCCAGCCTGGGTAGACAGGGTAAGGAGTGACTGCTTAATAAACGCATTGCCCTTGTGGTGCAATGAAAATATTTTAGAAGTGGATAGAGTTGTCAGCTACACACATTGTGAATGTACAAGATGTCACTACATTGATTGTTTGAAATGGTTATTTTATGTGAATGTCATCGCAATAAAAATTTTTAAGCTCAAAAACTATAATCTTTTCTTTTTAAAGTAGCCATCTCCATGAACTTAAGAACAGAAAATGGCATGCTCCAAGACTTGCTTGCAGTCTCCTCTATCAACAGGAGGTCCTCCATGACCCCTGGTACCAAGAAAAAAGATAATACCGTGAACAGTAATTAGAGACATAGGAGGGAAGTCAGCCAAGGCTAGGACATGCTGAGTTTGTATGCCTATCAGACACCTCAAGGAAATATAAGTCACTGTCATACAGGAATAGAGAGACAGAGGCACAGCAGCTGTCTTAAGAAAGATGATGCTGTCCCAGCTGGAGAGGAAAAATTGGGGAAAATATTAGAGAAACTCCATCATTGCAGGGCATGGAGACAAAGAGAAGATAGAAATAATACCAAAGGTACGGGGAGGGGAGTGAGAAGCCAGGAGAGAAGAGCCACCCAAAGGGGGTGGGTGACATAAGAAGCTGAAAAGACATGAAGTGGGAGGAGGAGAAGAGGTGAGAGAACAGCAGCAGCAAGAGGAGGAGGAGGAGGAGGAGGAGGAGGAGGAGGAGATCAAATCTACAAAGATGCAAATGGGGAGGGAGAGAAGAAAAGAGAGGAGGAGAAGAAGCAGAGGAGGAGGCGGAAGATACAGAAGGGGTAGGAAAAGGGATACAGTTGGTAACAAGAGTTACAAAGATACAGAGGAAGTGAAGGAGGTGGGAGAGGAGGAAATGGGATAGATGAGAAAGAGGAAGAAAGGGAAGTGGTGAATGAGGAGGAGGGAGGAAGAGCTAGAGAAGAAGGAGTTGGTGGAGGTGAGTGAGGGCTAGGAGAAAGAGGGGGGAGAAGGGTGTAAGGTCTCTGAGGCAAACTCCGCTTTCTCTTCCCTTTCTTCTGAAGATCTGAGGCTGCAGGATAAGTGAGGCCACCCACAATGGAGCCACATGCATGGATAAAAGACTGATGCCAACCAGCACCACAGAAATGTAGGACTCCACCGATGTGAGCGCTGCTCTTCCCTGACACTAAGTCTTGGGTTTGAAAAGTCAACATGGGCACCGCCACCCCCCAAACACATATGCTTGAACACAACCACAGCTCCCTGCCATACTGAGAATACTCATTGGACAGTCACAACACACATTTCTAACCCTGGTACATCCATGCCTACCAGGCTTGCAGCAAATATCAACCTAGTCGGTGCATTTCGTAGTCAAGCCATGATGCCACCATCACCCAGAGCCTTCTGGCATCCTCAGCTACTTACTGGACAGAGCAATAACCATGTCTATTTGTAGTAACAAATCCCCCACATTAAGCTGAGAATGATGACATTTGGAGGATAATAGCAAATTGATTCCTTAGAAACAGAATGAATTTTACCTGCCATTATTACCGTAAGTGGGAATTCAAAAAGGCTGTAATAAATAATATAACCATATTATATTTATTCACCCTTGATCTATCCTTTATAATATTAACTAAAGAGGTAAGCACCATGGAGGAGGGAGAATTATTTCGGGCATGACAAGGAAGGGAGTCTGCTGGGGAGGAGGGTAGTGCTTCATGGGAGGCAGTGCAATGTCTTTTAGCAAAGGCAAGTTTGTAATGAGTATCGGGCTGACTTTTTTAAATAAGAGTTAGTCAGGTGTGAAATGGGCTCCCCCAGAAATGAGGTGGGAGTCCCTTAGCTTCTGGGAGGCCATAATAATGGGTTAGTCATGTATGACAGCTTGCATAATGGTTACTCCAGTTTAGGAGGCTTTGGACAGCCTTCCTGTGATTTATACAATATCAACTGGAAAAACACCCAATTTTGCCAGGAAGAAAATGGTCTGGAGAACCAGATTCATGGTGGACTTCTGCAAGGCAAGCTCTTCAAGCTACCTTGCAATCCCCCTGCCCCAGAATATGTTCTGATGGAAAAGCTTTAGAATTTCCTATACTCCCCAAAGACAAACAGGCAGCTTGCGAGCCAACGAGCTAAAGACGTGTCCACAGTCATCTCTTGGTGAGTGCCGTTTCTGTGTCAGACTCTGCCTCCAACACTCTAAACCTAAGGGACAGAGTAATGCTTCTTCACAGTCCAAAATATCTTGACTTTCCCCAGCCACTGACAGTTCACACATTCCTCTTCACCCAAAACACCTCTACCCAGCCCAGCCATGCACCCCTACCACAGAGCACTGGTATAGATGTGGGGATGTTGAAAGATGAGTCAGAGCAGAACCAAGCCCAGTGTGGTTCATGGTACAGGACCCCCATGGGGTCAGACTGCAGCTGGACAGAGCCAAAGCTGGGTCCTTATTTTGTGTCTACCCTGCCGAACCCTGTATCATTTTCCAGCTCTCTCCTTACAGGTAACATTGTACCATGACATCATTATCTATAATGCTGACACTCAAAAATCATGCTATTGAATTGCAGAAACGTCCTTCCTCTCCCCATCCCACCCACTCCCCCAAAATCTCAATGTTGTAAGAAGGCTCATAGTTTTGCATTAAAGCCACAAGCACAGCATCCACGGCAGTCCACTGCTACTGGCTAGACATGAACATGAGAGTGAGGTTCTCAAGGATGGACCAAAATCATACATTTTACCCGGGAGTTTTCCAGGTGCATAAATCTCAAACCCAAGATTTTTTCGACCACAAATTCTGATGGATGGGCAGTAATGTGTGCTTGAACCAGCCCTCCAAACACTCCTCCTGTCTGATGGAGTTTGGGGAGAAAAACCTCACAGTGCACCCACAGTGGAGGCTTTTTCATCTGCACCTCCACCTCAGGTTCTGCTCCCACAGACCTGGACCCAAGAAGGGTAATTTGTCATAAAAGGAAGAAAAAAATGCAGTGCCTTTAAAGGGATTCCGTGCTTTTCCCACAATGCCTCTGGAGACTCATGTCTTTCCCAGCCTCAGCCATAAGGGGCACTACCCCACCCATAAATCATCACCACTATCTCGATGACATTTGCTTGATTGTTTTATTCTGTTATTGTTGTTGTTTTTTTGTGTTGTATCATGTTTTTGAGGTAGAGTCTGTATAGCCCTGGCTAGCCTGAATCTTGTGCTGTACTCCGTGTTGGATTTGAACTTACAGAGAACCACCTGCCTCTGCCTCCCAAGTGCTAACGGCACGGGTGAGGACAAACCCACACACCTAGCCGCAACATCTGCTTTATAACCGTATCAGCATTCTTGCCTGGCCTGTGTGGACCAGTCCAGGCACACAGCCCAGCTGTTAAGACGATGAGCCCACTGGGACTGACTCTGGCCCTCTTCCTCTCTGTGTATGGAGTGACAGTCACTGAGCCTTGAACTGGACTAAAGGGAACCAGGCCTGTCTGCTAAATAGATTCAGAAGTAAAATTCACACCATGAAGAGCCTAAGAAACAGTCCTTACAACAAATTAATATAATGACATGGTCGATGTTATGGTTATGCAGCGGCTATAATTGTGTAAGGATGAAATATGCAGCAGAAATTGGTTACTGATCTACCCGATAACCACCCGCAGCCTGGAAGCCTTCAGATTAATAAAGCTTGTAATTTTATGCCAGTCCCTATAATTGTAGGTGCCATCTTTAGTCATTTAATACCCAATTCCTCAAAGTAAGTTTGCAGGCCCGGCACTTGGTTTGCAAACTTGCCTTGTCTTCTCAGCCTAGGGAAGTCTCTTTTTTATTAAAGAATCAAGCTGAATGTGAAATAAAACAAATACAAAATAAAACTGGAATGCAAACCTGAGGCACGGGGAGGGCGGGGGAAGTCATTTCCAATCCACCATTAGCGGGCTGCTCTCAAATTACCCATGTAGAAAATTGCCCAAACTTTCCTACCCAGACTGCATTTGTTTCTGATCTTAAACTAAGTTCCGTTCCTGATTTTTCTCCCTGTCTCCAGAGTTTCTATCTTTAGGAAATATGGAGCCCGAGTTCTATAATTTGCACTTCATTTGAACGCTAATGAAAAGCAATGCTCCTTTCCCCTTCAAACTATTTCCTCAGTCAATTAAACAAATCCTCTAAGTGGAGTGTGTGAAGTGATTTGTGTCCAGGAACTTCATTAGTGCTTCATTCTGGAATTTGTAATTTCTTAAGCCCAAGTCCTTTCAAGTTTCCACTAAGCACAAAAAAAAAAAAAAAAAAAAGGCCCAGGTGTGGTCCCTCACCATCAGATCAAGCAGAAGCGGATCTGAAAAAGTCAAGAGGAATTTCAGGAACCATCTGTGTGGTCAAAAAAGCCTTCCAGGGAGCCTTTGACTGCCAACGGATGCTCCCTTCAGGTCCACAGAAAGAAGGGGAGGGACAAATAGCAGATGCTTGCTTTCCAGGTTATTGGTTGGCATATTACATTGTGGACACAGAGAAGGAGAAACAAAATAAAAGAAAAAGAAAATGAAAGCACCTGCTAGAGACACTGGCTTTTATTTCAATCTCGTTCAGTAGTGAAAACCCAATGGTGTAAGATAGACCATGTTTGATATACCTCTCTCTCATGTTAGTGTAATGTTTTCCCACGTTTTCAAAACTGCTACCACACGTCTGTCCGTTATTGTGACATCTTGCTAAGGGTGCCTTCTAGATCCTTCTGCATTGGAAAGTGGTCAGGAAAATGGGGGAATAGCTTGTTCTTTTAAATGTGTGCAATGTGGGTATAGAAGCATACAATGTTTCTGTAGCTTTATAATTTTACAAAGGAGCAGGAATTAATGGCAAAAATGTGTAGTGTTCTTCAAGAATGCAGATAACAAGGACATGTTGAGCAACTTTGTGTGAGAGAGAGAGAGAGCTATAATTGACTTAAGCTTGTCTTTTAATAAAACCTGCCAGCACACTTACTACTCAATATTACACTGCTAAATAAATGCTAAATGAAACAAAATTGTGTAACCTTTGCTAATGACCATATGTTCTTCTGTGATAGAAGTGGTTTTCCTAAGGTTTGGCTCTCTAACAAAATGAATCTTCAAAGGCAGGAAAACGAAGCTGGTCTACCAGTTGGCAGCCTGTGTTGGGTTTCCAAACCCCTCTATGTCCGTCATTTGATGGTACTCTGCAGGAAGGCAGCATTACAAGAACAGCTAGTATTCATGCAGTTCTTGGCAGAGCTCCACAGTGTTTGTTCCACACATGGATCCACAGAAGTAAGACACACTGTTCCATCATGGAGCCCTGATCCCATTGGCTCACTCTCTCCACTCCCATGGGACCTTTTTCAAACTTTCTAAAATTTAGATGCTCCATTTTCAAAGTAAAGATGCTGAATAAGATTTTATTTCTGTCTATTGGTTATTTGAGACAGGATGTTATATATCCAGGGTGGCCTTGAATTCACTGTAGTTGAAGATGATCTTGAACTTCTGATCCTTCTGCCTTCTTCTCCAAAGTGCTGTGATTGCTAGCATGAGTCACTGCTCTCAGTTTGTATGGTGCTGAGGCTCAAACCCAGAGCTTTCTGTGCACAGGGCAGGTCCTCTACCAACTGAGCCATTTCTCACTGGGGCTTACAGTGCCCAGAGTCTGGATAAGCAGTGGCCAAGTATGACTCCTAAGTCAAGTACCAGGCTGGCGAAGCCACTAGGAAATGGAAGAGCAGCTTGTCTCCTTGTGAAATCGCCACAGTTTAGGGAAAATGGACCCTCGCTCACAGGTTCTGTCTGCACAGCCAAAGCCTCCAGAAAGAAGGAGCTGATGTGCTGACTCCAACTTTGAAAGCTCACATCCGACTCTGCCCCTTCCCAGAGCTTTTTCATGGGCTCATCCCCAGCACAGGGCCTCTGGGGAGACTCAGGCATGGATGCAGAAAGTAAACACCCAGTCCTTAATGGGCACTGTTTTGTTTTTCTCCAGGCCATTGTCCTTTGTTTTTGTTTTTTGGTTCTTTTTTTTTTTGTTTGTTTGTTTTTTTGGTTAGGGGATTTTTTTTTAACACCAAGCAGTGAAGATGCATCAGCATCAGGACCACTGCCTAATTAAAAGAAAGCTGTAAGAACTAGCACCCTCTTGGGATTTCTCGCCAAAGTACAAATGTCCCTACGCTGAAACATACATATTTTAGAAGGTACTGTGGGGTTGCACCGTTTCCAGTGCCTGTGGCCTTTTCTATCTTATTTCGTTTATCCAGCAGCTCATAGAGATCTCTCCAGCAGAGATACAAACCCAGACATCTGGAGCTCAGCAGAAGGCTGCAGGCAGCATATACTGCCCAAGCAGCACGGGTCACGGTTCCTACTGCAAGCAGGCTATGCCCCGACAAGCATTTGTCAGCTTCTGTCCCACAGGTTGCTGCATCTCCAGAACGGAGCTGCGATTCCTGCATGAGGTGCCCTAGCAACCTCCCAAGGGAAATTGTCCTGCCCAATTGGGCATCGTTCTTAGTTAGCATGAAGTCCCTCATCTAGAAGTAAGCAGAGAACAGATACCCCCTGCATGGGCCACTCTCTTGATTGAATCCATAGATACATCATAGTTAAATCTGTGTAGACCAAGGGAAGAACTAATAATCAGCAAAAATTGAAATGGAAAGCACGTCGTAGAGCGTGGAAAAAATTAATATGCAGAGGCTAAACCGCTAGCAGAACAGGTGTGGGCACAATCACAATTCCGCAAGCCTTTACATAAAAATGTCAATAGGGCCTTTGTGTTCCCTTCCAAAACAAGAAATGCCAGTTCCCAGGTCTCAAGGGGTTGAAACCTCTTTTTCCTTGCCCAGAACTCCATAAACTGCTTCACAGAGTTAAAGAGCCTCGAGTCAGAGGTTTAGTATAATCTAACCTTTTCAAAATATACATATCTATCAGGGATCTTTTTCATTTTTGTGTGTGTATGTATGTATGATCTGTGTGTGTGATGTATACATATGCGTTCATGTGTGTGAATGTGGGTATGCATGCCATGTACACATGCAGAAGTTGGAGGGCAACCTCACATCTTGGTCCTCTTCTTCCATCTTGAGACTGGGTCTCTTATTTGCCATTGAGTAGGACAGGCTAGCTGGGACACACGCTTCTGGGGACTCTCCTTCCTCTGCCTCCAGAGGAATGCTGGTTATAGACACAGTGTGGCTTCCAGTTTCACACAGGGTGGAGGGATCCCAGGATCTCATACATACATAGGAAGTACCTCACCCACTAAGCCCTTTTATCATGAATCTTCAATCTCCTGTTTAAAAACTATGTCTTCATCTGTCATCAGGCAATGATAACAATTTTTTTAAATTTCATTGACAAGCTAAGAATGACCACATATAAGCAAAACCTTACCCCCCCCCACACACACACACTGGGTAAACTCACACTGCCTTTTTAAACCTATGTATATCATCCCCTCTTTTTCTTCCTACTTCTTAATGGTTTTGAGAGTCCAGCATTAAGATTCCCGGAGTCTAGCATTAAATTCTATGATTCAGATTCTGTGAGACAAAAATAAAATGTTCACATTTGATAGCATTGATGAGTGGGATATTTATATGTTTAATAGAATTTGATTTCTTTATCTTCATTTTAAATGTAAGCCAAGATCTCTTAGAAAAGGATAACTCTAAAAAGTGTGACTTTTATTTTTATGGGTCTGCAGCTAACCTCTTATTATGAGTATGTAGCCCTTGATTGCGCATGAAAAAAAAAATTCTTGTAAGAGTATTATCAATTCTTCAAAGGAAAAAATTCTCAAGACAGACCCAAAATGACACATTCTTAAGGACAGAATTCCAAGGGTGTCTAGAGGTCAGAATCAAAGAAGAGACGAACATTTACAGCACCAGCTCCCACTACCCAGCATCTCCCTACCTTTACTACGTCCTGGTACCATCATTCAATGGGTCATCCAAGATTAAGGCTGCCAGACCATTAATCCCATCACCTCCCATGAGCAAGACAGCATCCAGCCTCTACACAGGGCTCTAGGGCAGTGTTTCTCAAGCTTCCTAATGTTGAGGACCTTTAGTACAGCTCCTCGTGTTATGCTGACCCCAACCATAAAATTATTTTTGTTGCTGCTTCCTAACTGTAGCCTTGCTACTGCTGTGAACTGTACCATAAATGGTTGTGTTTTCCAACAGTCTTAAGTGACCCATGTGAGAGGGTTGTTCGACCCCCAAAAGGATCAAGATCAACAGACTGAAAACCACTGCTCTAGAATGTGATGCTTTCCCTCGTTTCCAGCCTCCTCTCCTCCCTGGCGTTGACTCGGGTCCTCTCTACAGCTCAGCGGGACTTCAGGCAGCCCCCCCAATGGGACTGATCTCCAGAGTGCAGTCCTGACCCACAGATGGTATTGTGCCCACCTCCACATGAAAAGCACAGGCTGGACCACATGGGAGGCACAGGTTGGACCTACCCAGCCGAAGGAGGAGATTGAGAACACTGAGCATGATTCTGACGGCTGGAGTACTCTGGCCCCTGATCATCTTTAAAGACTGTGACTCTACCCAACACATAGTGGAACTCAGCAAGACTCGATGAACAAACACACCCTGGTGATGAAGAAGTGTAAGATCAAGGCAACCCCAAAGTTCATCACAACAAAACACCTGTCGCCTAAGGCCACACTAAGGGCTTCACGTGCACAGACAAATGCAGTAGGGCTTCACGTGCACACATAAATGCAGTCCTTGCAGCAGCAGTGGGGCAGGTCTTATGCAGCCTACGGGCCAAACAGAAGGCAGGCTTCACTGTTCAAGTGACAATGTGTAAAGCTGAACCCAGGTGGAAATGGCCAAATCAAACCCTTCACACACAGTTATTGTCAAAATGAGGAGCCAAGGAGGCCCAGAGTATGTAGGTGCGGATGAAATTTCATGGCAAGTGCAGACCAGGCACTCACTATTCATGACATCCACTTCAGCCAGCTTACCTCCACAAAAACCGTAAGAGACCCCTTTACTGGAGCTATGACTTCATCTTGAGAGGGTCCTGAGGATGTGAGGAGACCTGGAGGCCAGAGGATGAGAAACCCAGGCCAATCCCCTACATAGAATCTAAAACATACTGGTCCAGCTACTGCTTCAAATCACCCCTGGACATACAGGGTACCAAAGGACACCCAGCAGCCTATTTGTTGAGTTTATGCTCGCCACTGACTATTCTCATCTCCTTTGGGCTTTGGAACTACACAGCCTATGGAAGCAACAGCATCCAGAGCAGTGGGACTCTCTGCTATAACCACCACCTCCCCATCACATCCCCCACCACTAGGTCCAGTGGATGTCCACTCCACCTTCCTACCTCACATAAGGTATCACCCCTTCAGGAGCAACCTCCCCCACTGCATGCTCCCAGCATGCTCTTCTTCCAGGCTCTCAAGGTCACTATAATATTCCGTTTGCATAATTACTTAATGTCTCTGTTTCTAACTTGGCTGGAAGCCTCCTAATAGCAGGGATTGTGTCTACTGTTCTGCATAGTGTCTGGCACACAGTGAAATGTCAATAAATCTTTGTTGAACAATTGAGGGAATAAACCATAATTTCCATCTTCCCAGGCATTATATTTGTTGCTAGGATAAGAAGCCCAAGTATCTGGTTTTGGCAACATTGCCTTAGGAACATGGTCAGGGAGCCAATCCCCTGACACTTACCCCCTCAGGGGTTTGGAGTAAATGAGCCTCTGGGTCTATAAAGACAAGCAATTGGGCAAGATGTTGGTGACCCCTTGGGGCCAGGCATAGACACCTAGATTGGTTGCTGCACCTTTTCTCTCTTAACTCTAGCACTCAGCAAACTGCATCCAGTGATGTTTGCTGTACTGCCTGCAGGCATTGCAAAATACACAAATTTGGAACAGGGTTCCTGTTTTCACGAACACTCGCTGTCTTAAATCAAATAACAAATGCAAGGTGGCAGGGAGGGCTGGCAGACAACAAACGCCATGTGGAATGGAACAAAATCTAACTCAAACAAACCCTTTTCCACTTAGGAATGATAAACACTGCATATCAGGGCAGTGTAAACCACGAGCAGGCAGCTCCTGTAAAAATATAACCATCAATCTGTTGTTAAGCCCACAGCCAGTTGCAGTATTAATCACACTCTTCTGGCAAGAGAATCCATTTCCCAATAAAGTTTGAGTGGCAGGGAAAGGCAGAGCCAGCCACCAGGAGATAAACTCGGCTTGCAAGGGATCTAAGGAAAGCTGCTCTTCTGGCTGGCTGCTCTCTCACCATCCTGCTGCTAGCACCAGACACATAAATACACATGCCACTCCACTTCCCCCACATCATATTTCTATCACCACGGAGTGCTCTGCAGTTCTGTTCCAGAACCATTTTTCACTCTATGTCACTTCTGTACATTTGAACACAGACTGCCCTTAGGAATTAAGAGTCCTTTCTTGCTTAAGCCGCCTTCTGCAGTCTCTCGCAGTCTCCTGCCTCTCCCCCTGTCTGGTCCCCCTCTGATAACCTCTATCCTTTCTCTCCATCTCTCTTTCTTTCTCCCTTCCCTCTCTGCTTGTCCCTTCCTCTCCATGTCTCTCAGGCTCTCTATCTCTGTTATCTCTGTGTCATACCTCTGTCTCTGCTCCCTCCATCTCCCTATACCATCATCCCCTGCACTAATCCCGAGCCAATCAGGCTAAGTAGTATTCAGTTGTTCAGCCTGCCTTCCTCCAAGTCTCATGACGTCACATTCATGCTGGGAGAGGTAGAACAAATCTCTAGTTTTTATCTGCATTTTTTTTTTTACCTAACTAGCTGTTAATGGGTATCTTTCTTGTGTACAGTTGTTAGAATCTTCTTGACCAATATCATTGGGAAACTTTTATGACATCATTATACATATAATAAATTTGTACATTAATTTTGAACGAACAGTATCATTACACTATGGACTTTTATCCCATCCATAAACATGGTATAACTCTCCACTTATATAGGTCTTCTTTCATGCACTTTGGCATTTCTTTAGGTAAATTGTATGTAATTTTTGGTTAAGTCAAATCCTATAGACATCATAATGGCTGATACTGTGAGCAGCAACTAATACGTTTTCTTAATTTATTATTGTGAGGCAGGGGGAAACTACTGGTTTTCATGTTTATATTATCTGACATACTTGTTGAACTTGCTGGTGCTAAAAATTAGTCTGATAGTTTTTTCACTTAAATTATATCATATGCAAATAAGACAGTTTGTCCTTTCTTTGCAGATCCATGTAACTTTCTATATATTTGCTTGATTGCATAACTTGAAAGCATACATACACAGAGTCATGTAATAAATATATATATATATTTATTACTAGATATAGATATTACTTGACAATCTAAGAAGGGAATGCTTCTACAATCTATTTTCATAGGGAAAAAATGGTTTATTTCCTCTATAGATTACAGTCTACCAAGAACGGAAATTAGGGCAGGAACTCAAAGCAGGAGACTGAAGGCAGGAACTGAAGAAGAGGCCATAGGAGAGCACTACTTACTAACTTTCTCCTCTCGGCTTGTTCAGTCTGCTTTCCCATACCTCCCAGAACTATCTGCCCATTGTAGGCTGGGCCCTCCCACATCAACCATTAATCAAGAAAATTCTACAACAGACATGCCTACAGGTCAATCTGATGGAAGCATTTTCTCAGATGAGGTTCCTCTTCCCAGGTGACCCTAGCTTATGTCAAGTTGACAGAAAACAAACCAGCACAATGACCTTGAACGTCTAATTCTCCTGCCTCTGCCTCTTAAGTACTAGGATTACAGAAGACCCTCACATTTCCTGGGTAATGGATCTCATTGCACTGAGTTAAAGAATATAGTCTGAATAGGGTCTATGTATAGATATCAGAGACTGACTCTTTAGTCTCACAAATAACCCCTCTTTTTAAAAAGTTCTATATGTGTTCTCAAGTATAAGTAGTTGTGTATAAAACTGTTGACCACATTCCTGAATGCTTCTTTAATATCTAGTTGTTTATTTTGTGTAGGGGGGTGGGATACAAGCCACAGTGAACATGCAGAAATCAGAGGCAAGTTGGCTATCTCTTTCTACCATGTGAGTCGCTGATCAAGCTCAAGTCAATAGATTTGGAAGCGAGCACCCTTATCCACTGAATTATCTTGCCAGCTCATCCAATTTCTTTTGTTTGACTTTGTCTGCTTGATAGGTTTCCAAGAAGGATATATTGAAATTTCTATCTAAAATGGTAGATTGTCTATTTATTACTATAATTCTTACAATTATGCCTCTATGTAGTTTGTACTTTATTTGGTTGTATATTCCCAGGACTATTATATCTTCTTGGAATATCATGCAATCATGGCATTTCCAGAATAAATCATCTCTATTCTTCTTTGGCTCAGTTTCACCTCCATCTGATATTGAAATTGCTAGGCTTATATTATTGTAGTTATTTTCCTAGAATGCCACTTTTAGCCCTTTATTTTCTACCTTGTTCTATTCTTGCATTTATATGCCTCTCATAAAATCAACAAGAAGATTGGCTGGATCTTTTTGTAAGCCAATCCAAAAGAACCTGTATCTTAATCAGTGAGATTAACCCACTCATCATCCTGTAATCACTGATATCATAGATTTGATTTCTTCTTATTTTACGTTCCCTACTTATCAAGCATTTTTCCTTTTGCTTTCCTTCTCTTACCGAATAGAGCAATTATTTTTTTAGTTTTTTCATGTTGCATTTTTAAAAGATTCACATGATGTATTATGATTTTCATGATTTCCCCTAACTTAGATAAGGTCCATACTATCACTAGCTTTTCCCTTAGTAGTGAAAGATTAGCCATAGCAATGTGACCCCAATACTAAGAAACAATACACAGAACTTTCCCTGTCCTATGATTTTGTGCATATACTTAAGCTCACACATTGACACTGACCAGAAATTAAATTCCAGTTACGACACACTCTGATATCTCCAAGACCCTGAGCAGGGAAATGACCAGCACACCATGCCTTGTTTAACACCCTGATTAGAACAAGAGTTCTCCTCCTCATCTGTTACCAGGTTTTGTTATTGTTAGTCTCTGGTACCTTCCATTTTTGGCTAAGGACAATGTTTCTCCAAAGGAGGAAGTCCATGCCTGGTACTGTAAACTGGTACTCATACAGGCCCTGGGGGAGAGAGAACACACTACTGTTATTTTGCTAAATTGACAGATCATTCAGCTGCCTTCTAAATGTTCACATTTATTCACACGGATCAGTGGTGCTATCAATTATGGTGTCCTCAACTGTGGTGCCATCAACTGTGGCGCCATCAACTGTTGTGCCATCAACTATTGTGCCATCAACTATGGTGTCATCAACTATGGTGTCTCAACTATGGTGTCTCAACTATGGCGTCATCAACTATGACATCATCAACTTTGGCGCCATCAGCTGTGGCATCATCAACAATGGTGCCATCAACTGTGGCGCCATCAACTATGGCGTCATCAACTATGGCGTCATCATCTGTGGTGCAATCAACTGTGGTGCCATCAACTGTGGCATCATTCACTATGGTACCATCAACTGTGGTGCCATAACTTGGCCACAGAAGCTTCTTTTTATCCTGGAAAATAGTTAATGCAGAGACCCACAACTGGCCAAAGCACTGAGGATAAGTCATTGCTGGGTACTCCAGCCTAAATGGGACATGGGCATCAACTCCCCCAAGGCTCCGGTAACACCACAGAAGAAGGCACAAAAAGCGTGCAAGAACAGGAGAGAGGGAGTGGCGCTGGGAAGTGCTGTCTTCTGGGCATGGTATTGGCACTGCGCTCATGAACTCACTACATCTCTGGGGACATGCACAAGATCAAGTCATAAGATCAGTCAACATTTCAGCAGGCGACACAAATGGGACTCAGTGGGTTACAACAAAAAACGGAGAGGTCATGAAGAGGTATAGGACATATGGGGGATGAGTGGAAGCAGTTTGGGAATATGAACAAGAGACACTGGAGACATGTATGGAACTGTCAACAAATAAGCAAGAGATAGTCTTTAAAATTTTTAAATAAGCTGAGTCTACAGAGACTGCTCAGCATTGCAATACTGAGGAAAGATAGACAGGTTACAAGTTCAGAGGGCAATTACCTCATCTCAGGTTAGTTCTAATCCTCCAGATCATGCACTCCTTGCCCATCTCTGTGCCAAAACTAACATCCTATGGCTAGTAGATAAAAACCTTTTGGAATCTATTAACTTAGCAGACCACTAGCTTCCAACAACCCGAAAGTGAAGAACGTCATCAGATAGCATCTTGGGGTATAGACAAGCTTTTCCCCTTCCCCATATTTTGCTGTATATAGATATACCCACCAATGCATTTTAAACTTGCCTTCATTTATTCCTTTCTGGGTTCTATAATGCGATAAAACTTCATGAAACTGCTTCCATGCTGGAACACAGAATTTGGGATAACCTAAATCTGTGTTTCAAGGCCATGGTCACTCAAAATGACTCCAGAATAAACTATCTCTTATTACTTTAAAAAAAATCAATAAAAAACAAAAATAAGGAATAATATTTATATGAACACTTATGTTTGGGAACTTTATTGAATTATGACTGATACATTATGAGACTCATCTATTTTAAAGGAGCAAGCCAGAGACTGCTGTGCTTAAGAGTGCCCAGCTGACACCATCACCACCGTTCAGTTTTGTAAGGCTTCCTTCACTCCCCAAAGGCATTGTCCTTATACCCAATTTGCAGTCAGCTTCTCTCCCCACCTCCAGTACAAGGCTTATTTACTTTCTGTGTTTGTCTGGACATTTCTGAATGTTTCATATACAGGAATTTTGGGATTCTTAGCCTGTGGTTAGTCATGGGGCTCCCACATTGTTGCATGGGTCAGCACTGGGCACTCTGCTGCATCCCATCTCAGCAGATAAGAGCTACTGTCTTGCAATGGATGCAGCTGCCACGTGGTATTGGAAAGTTGCCTGGGAGCAGCATGGCCTAGTATTCTGACACTCTGATATTTAACTTTTCCAAGAAACTGCCAGACTATTCTTTTAAAGTGGGCATGCATTGCACATATTCACCAGGCATGAAAGTGGGCATGCGTTGCACATACCCACCAGGCCTGTGCATACAGTCCCAGTGTCTCTATATTATTGTTAATGCTTGTGATGTCCTTCACTCTCATTGCTATATTAAACCTAATGAACACATTTATTAATGCTATAATTAAAAACTAGACAAATTAGTAAATGCATGAAACATATGCACACATTCTGTGGTCTTAAAAGGGGAAACAGCAAAATTATTAGAAGAAAATCAAAATGAGAAGTATGGCTGCCCCTGGATAACATGATTATGTGAATCTCTTCTTCTTCCATTTCTGTGTCTTCCTTCTAGAAAAACAACTGGTCTTTACTTTTATAACTGATATAAAATTAACTTTGATAACTTAACAAAATAACATAAGATATTTTGCAGCTAATACAAAGCTTATTTTTATCCACCTTAATATTTCCCCCTAGTGACAATTGTGTAGTTTCCCTTCAGCCTCCATTTTGACTCGTAGGGCAGCTGTCGTTATTAATTGGGCTCCAGAGAAGAAGCCCACAGCTTCCAGAGCTCTTTCAAAGCAGGAAGGAGCCTGGAAGGACAGCCATTGCCACCATCCACCCAGGCAGTTCAAGACCCTCCACCCTTTGCATGCTTCCTGTGCTGGTCCAGGTGTTCTCCATTCTGCTCCTGGCTCTCACACCAAGCCTCACATGGTGCATGGGATTCAGTGAGTTCTGTTTGCCTGTAAATGACAAAGGATGCTTCACCATGTGTAATTATAGTCACTGCTCACATATATACACTGGGAATCTCTCAGTGAGCCGTATTCACCCACAAGAGCCTGAGCATCAGAGATGCATACGGTACTTTGCTGTGCCTCTTGAGTTTATAAGCTAAGAATAAACAGTATAAACGAGGTACAAGTGGTTGAGGATCTTAGGTGAAAGATACTCAGCAGAGGCTGTAGCAGTTCCAGGAAGAGTTTTCTTTGTCTATGTGAGAGGGGAAAGATGCTTCCAGGAGGAAAGGCTGCTCTGGAGTTTGGGTATCAGTTGAATGAAGAGCCTACATATCAGAAATTACACAAAGTCCTTGAGCAAAGGTGGAGGGACAAGACCAAGAGAAGAGTGTTCTCTATCTGGCCCCAGGATCCCTTCAAATGCTCCCCCTTGCTGTTCTTCGATGTCACCAATAAACATCCTTCTCCCTTTTGACTCCACACAAAGGCCAGAGACTGGGTTGCAATGGATACCTTGGCGAAACACAAGGCCAAACGCAACCAGCCACGTTTCCTGACCCAACTCACCTAAAACAAGAACCTAACACAGCCCAACCTGTACACTGTACTGTAATGTCTGTTGCACTTGTAAACACTAAGACTGTTCCAGCCTCATCATGTTTACCAAAGAGGTACTTAACTGTGCGTCATAGCCACCTTCTCATGCTAAAGACTGTACCTTGCTGAATCATTCCAGGAATGGCTTAAACATCAGGAGCCAGTGCAAGATCTTTGACTAGAGGGGACTATGTTTTTAAGGCCTGATGAATAATTTGCAGCAATAACGAGTTATCCATGCCACCAAGCGTGAATTACTAATTTCCAAAAGACCCCCAAATTAATAAAGCACATTCAACCTTAAAACCATTCTGAACATAATCTTCCTTTGAGGATTCAGAAATGCCTGGAAACACTTTAAATTTGTGAATAAGGGCTACGACTCTGGGTTGTCACATCTATACAAAGTAATTCAATAAAACCCCACAGGCTTAGCACTCACTAATCCTACTGTTCTAAGCAGAAAGAACAGCTCTCCCAGTAGTAAGTGGAGGTAAATGCCATCAGCACTGGGCACAGAAGATATGCCAGTCATGAATGTCACTGGTTTTATTTTTGCTGTATTTCAGGTTTAATGAATACAGACAAATTCTCATTCTTCGCTGCCATCCAGTTCTAGGCATTTTGACCAAGGTGTGTAGTCAAGTGAGACCCACCAGCGTCAGGATATAGAATACTTCTAGGCCTTCCCTTGGATCTCCTCATACTCCTTTATGGACTCTACGTCTTCCCTCTAGTCCCTAGAAATTTCTAGCCCTATGGTTTTTGCTTCCTGCATAATGTCATGGAATCAGACATAATGATGCTTAGAGACAGTCCCTTTCATTTAATCTCTTAGTCATCCACGCTGCATCATTAACTTCATCTCCTAATGAATGCAGATCTTAGGCATCCTGGTGGGTCCTGGTAGCCTTACATCAGGCTTTTTGTCATTGTTCACAACTGTGAAGTTCTTTTGTTGGGTCCTATATCTTCCTATATTAAAGATGGAACAAGTCTTCATCTTTGGAGAGCTGAGTGATCTTACTAACAAACAAAACTCTAACCATAAGCATGCGGTCCATGGAACTCTGTCCCCAGCACAAGAAAGGGTTCTTGGTAAGGACGCCAAACCAGCGTAACTGAACTGAGCTGCATGATGACCGTGGGTCAACTTGGAAAACACCGTTTTCATTTGAGTACTAAGTCCCTAAGCAAAGTTCCCCAAAACAGACAGTGAAGATGGCCTTGTGCCTTGTGGCGCAGTTTGGGTCTAGATGAAGTTCCAAGGACAGACTTCCAAAAGCACTCTGACAGGGGCAGCTGCTTCCTGACTGAACAATTGGGAACATACACACTCCTCAGGGAAAGAGCTCCGTTCACACTCTTGCTCAGATTGTGTGGGGTCTTTTTGCTTCGCCAGACAGAAGAGCTTGGTCTGAATCATGGCAGCAGAGAGTTTATCTCACCACGTGACCTAGAGAGCCCCTCATCCAAATCCTTCCTCTCCAATATGAGAGACCTCTATACCAGCACCTGCCAACGCTATGAGTATTTACTTAGCTCGTCTGTGTGACTGTTCTACACCATGTTAGAGGTGTCAGAAATACAGTCTCAGCCCTGAGTGCTGAGATAATTCCCACTTTGGCTCTTTAACTTTGACATTCTTCCCTGAAAGACTCCCCAGAAGGGTCATTCCAACAATGTTTGATGAGCAGCGTGTTCAAATCAGGCACTTGTTCTGCCTAACCCATGACTCAGGCACACCCAATAGTCCAGTAGGGCCATCTCCCTGCTCTACACACATAAGTTGATGTCAGTGGGGCTGGAAGATGTGCAAAGCATCTTTATTCGTTAATTTCTCACCTCTGAATAATCAAGTCTGGAACCCACATCACAACAGTCCACAGTTCTGCTTTCTATAGTCTCTATTGTTCATAGTCAGAAAAAATATTAAATGGGAAGCTTCAGGATTAAATAAATCATACTTCTAAGATGATTCACTTATCATACAGTATTGGAATTATCCAACTTCAGTATTGGTATCACTGATGGTGGCATCCAAATGATTTAAACTTGAGGTATGTAATATATACACACACATACATGTGTGTGCACATACACACAAATGCTATAATGTGTGTGTGTGTGTGTGTGTATCTGTATATGGTTTGGCACCATCTAAGTTTCAAGGTTATCTGACAATCTTAGACTACATCCAGACCACTACTATACCTGGCTAAAAACATCTTGTCTGCACATCTGCAGATAAGCCCCGTCTCTTGGCTTGTTGTTAGCGGCTGGGAAGTATAAGGAAAGGAATGAGAAAATGACAAATTCTCTAAATCTGATCTTTCGTATGAATACAATAAAGGTAATAATCACTCCCTGGTGTGATACTTAAATAATGGTAATAATAATAACATCAGTTATTACAGACAGAAAGCATATTTAAGGGTCAACTATCATGGGGATATGTAGTCTTTTGATTGATTCTAATCCATGCACCCAATCCTCTGAGGAAAGAATATTATCACAACCAACTAACAATGAGTTGTTCAGAGATTTGAAGCAATTGACTCCAAACCACCAGCCACTCAATGGTGTGGGGAGGGTATAAATTGTTCTGCTCATCATTACACTTTATCCCACTTCTGGCAATAACACTCAAAGTAATAATCAAGGATTCAAAGGGAGAAGGAAGAAAAGAGGAAGGGAGGGAAGAAGAAAAGTGGAGGGGAAGAAGAGAAGAAAGCAATAAGCATCTAATAACCAGGCATTACCAACATAAATCTACAGATTTTACAACACAATTCCAGAGAGTGATTTACTAGGTCCAGTTGAAGACACTTGGTCACCTCCCTGTCCCTCCCTCCCCCAGTCCTTTGACATTAGTGTAAATAAATACAATAAGACAGTGCCATAATACCACCGTGAGCTTGGAAAACACAACAAGTGGGCAGTGCTGGTAACAGAACAAGGGCATATGGAGAATGATGAAAGAGCCAGTACAACTTCCAGGACTATTCCAGTGTAACCTGTCAATCAACTGACCTACCTATGGACCCACAAAACCACTTGACTATCCACAACTCTGAACCTGCCCTACCTTCCGAAAATGAATCAAGCAAACTCATCCAACCCTTATGGAAGAAAAACAGTCGAAGACAAAGAAGTAAGTCGAGCCCATAAAACTGACTCTGAGGTAAGGGAGAACCCAGAAACAGACAAGACCTTCCAAATACTCCTCCTTACCATCTTCTAGGACATCAAAAAGGACAATGCATTCAGAACAAGAACAGGCTTCTGGAAATCTTAATGGTCTGTGGATAAATTTATTACTACAATATATTACATCTGTGATGCTGGTAGTATCTGGCAAAAGTCCATCACAAAATTATAATAGATATAAAAGGTATAACAATATAACCATAAACCAAAATGTACATGAGCAGAACCACCTTTATTTGGATGCATTAACAGTGATGAATGAGACATGAAAAGAAAAGCTAAGAAAACACATCAATGACCTCCCTTACTCGTATGATGGGTTATTCACAATGATTTTCTAAGTAAATGAAGTCACTAATATTTGTCATTGCTATAGAAATGGACACCCTGCATTGGTATGGATCTTGCTTTATTGATACAAATTTAAGGTCAATTTTGTTATACTGTGTATATAAAATTCTGCTCTTGATTAAGGTATTGTGTTCGTGCAGCACATTTAAAAATGTAATGTATAATTTAAAAAAATATAGGCTAATAGATAATCATCTATAATAGTCTGATGTAGAAGGCCCTTCTGTATTTGTGTTGCTTTCATTGGTTATTAAAGAAACTGCCTTGGCCTAGTTGATAGGTAGGCGGGGAAGACAGAACAGAATTCTGGTAAGAAGGGCAGAGTGGCCATGGTTCTCCTGACCAAGACTGACACTAGTTAAAATCTTTCCCAGTAAGCCACAACTTCGTGGTGTTACACAGATTGGTAGAAATGGGTCAGATCAAGATCTGAGAGTTGGCTAAGAAGAGGCTAGATATAATAAGCCAGGCAGTAATTTAATTAATATAATTTCTGTGTGGTTATTGGGGAGCTAAGCTAGCTCAATGGCGGGACACAGCCCACTCCTCCTACAACAATAGTCAAGTTAGTTAGATTAGATTAGTTAGTTAAATTTTCTAGATGTACAGTATTGTATTTCACATGAATAGGCATTCTTCAAACCTTTCAAAGACTACAGAATATTTAAAAACTTAAGACTTTTCATGACAGTGAGACACATCTGCTCCTGGCAACACCAATTACTTCAAGGGGAAGATGGGCATCAAAGAGGCTCCTTATGGAGTTGGTTAGCCCTTTGGGCAAGAAACTGCTCTTACCTGGACTGCTTGATGCTATGAACTGGACATGCAGGACACTCAGGGAAATGACTGCTGAACTTGCCTAAAGATGAGATGGCCCTTCTGGGTTTCTGCTTAATGAAAGAGTCTGCCAGACATTCTGCAGGATACAGAAGAAAGTGACTAACAAACTGCCAATATAGGCAGAACTGTCTTTGAAATTTCCTGTTTCATGGAAAAGTCTGCTGGATACTATGGGCCTATAGGATGAAGATGGATGCTCCAATGATACAGAAGAACTTTGGGTGACTGTCCAGGCAGTGAGATGAGATGTCTCTGTCAATTTTAGAGTTTTGGAAGTTGCTTACAATGCACTTCCTGTCTATTTAAGTAATATTATATCCTTCTGGAGTCTTTGATAGAGTTGAAGAATAGATTCTAGTAATATACTTTTCTTAGTTATGATAAAAGATATAGTAGATATAAATATTATAACTGTAATTCTTACTTGATACCTGTTTTGTTATATGTAATTTTACTATGTTAAAGCTAAAACCTTCCTTTTCATTTAAACAGAAAAGGGGAGGTGATGTGGGATTCTCCTTTGTGTGTTGTAAATATCATTGGTTAATAAATCATTGCTTTGGGCCTATAGCAGAGTTATAGGGGAACAGAGCTAGGTGGGGAAACTAAACTAAATGCTGGGAGAAGGGAGAAATGAGGCGGACTCAGGGAGAAGCCATGGAGCACCGCCAAGGACAGATGTGCTGAAACTTTGCTGGTCAGCCACGACCTGGTGCTGATGCACAGATTAATAGAGATGGGTTAAATTAAGATGTAAGAGTTAGCCAATAAGAAGATAAAGCTAATAGGCCAAGCAGTAATTTAAATAATATGGTTTTTGTGTGATTATTTCAGGGCTAAATGGCCAGGAACCAACAAGCGGCCTCCTACTACATGTAATCTCACAACAACTATCAAACACACTCTCAAACACACAACTATCAAAACACTAGAATACAGGTCTGTACAGCGCCTCCAAATGTGAAAGCATTTGCCATGAAAGTCCAACATCTGAATTTCGTCATCAGATCACATATAAGGTGGAAGAGACCCAACTCCCAAAAGTTATCCTCCGATCTCCACACTCACTGTGTGTGCACAAACCAGAGGACTAAATAAAAGAAAGAAGACTTGGGAAGATGTTGTTTTTTTGTAACTCTGAAAATACATGTAGAGGATCTGGGGGGATTTTTAAAGCAAAGACCAAAAGAAATGAGTTTATGGAAATTAAGACAAAAGGAAAAAAAATAAAAGCCAGAAGAAAACATTAAGAAAAGCTCTCAGAATAGAGCCAAAAAAAAGTCTGTGAATAAAAGATAAAGCAAAAGAGACATATGGAGGACCAGTCCATGAAGTAGACACCCACCAACTGGGAGTTGATGGGTAATCGGGCAATAAAAAGAAGATATTCATCAAAACATGAAAAGTAAGTTTCACAGAACCTAAGAAAGAAGATCAAATAAACTAGGTTAAATACCAAACTAGGTAAATAAAAAAAAATACCATAAAGAAACATCCTAGCACTGGGCAATGGTTAGATGGGGAAGAGCACCTGTGTGCAAGTATGAGAACCTGAATTTGAATCTCCATCACCCACACAATATCTGGGCACAGATACCTGCACCTGTAATACCATTGTTGTGGGGTAGAGACAGGTAAATTCCAAGGGGCCACTGGCCAGCCAGTCTACAAAAACAGCAAGACCCAAATTCAGTGAGAAACACTGTCCCTAGAGAATGTGGAGAAAAATGATAGAGGAAGATACCTTTCACCATGATCTGGCCTCCATATATACACATATATGTGCACGCATGCACACACACACACACACACACACACACACATACACACACATATGAGAGAGAGAAAACTATTCTAAAATCTCCAGGACTCCAGGAGTATTTACCACATGTGTGTGCACATTCAAAAACACAATGTGTGGACAAAAATGAAACCACAAAGGAACAAGAACATTAAGTGTTGCACTAATTAGTAAGACTGAATACCAGAAGACAACCAGACATATTTTGAAATGTCAAGGAAAAACTGTTTTGACTCTAGATATTTGGAGTTATAGGCATACATATGACACCTACAAGTAGAAGGATGAAAACAGTTTTGTGACCTCAAAAACTAGAGGTGTATGGGACATGGAGGCACACACCTGTAATTCCAGAACTCTGGAGCTACAAGAAGGCTACAAGTTTAAGGCTAGCCTTGGCTACATAAAGAGACCCATTTTTACAAAAAAAAAAAAAAGAACTAAAAACTGAAAGTGTTGAAAAACCTATTCTTTTAAGACAGGTGGTTGATTGGGAATATGCTAAAACAAAATGAAAAGAACATGAGAAAAGAAAACACTTCAGCATCCTAGAAAGCAGAAAGTTAAAGCCCAGGAAAATGCTGGGACACTGGGCTCAGTTATCAGAGCACTTTAAAGAAAGGGACCGAATGGCTGGTAGACACTGGACATGGTGAAGGAGGCATCTGATTCTTCCACCAACAAAAGAAAGAGACAATGAGAAAACCAATTCCTACGGCTGCATGGAAGGTAAGATTCTAACCTCATCCAAACTGCACGCCTTGACCCCAGCAGTTCATGGGACAGTCAGGAGCACACACACCTGGCTGGTAGCAGGCACTTCTGACGTAGTTCTAACTGTAGAGATACTTCAATCATCTTGCTCAGGTTCCCCAAAAAGCACAGCAAGACAAGGACATGTGGGGAGACAATTCCCCCTTGGAAAGTGATCTTAGTGACAGCAGAGCACTGGAAAGGGGGCCATAGGGAAGAAGCTAAAGTCATTTCGAGGATTGAGTACACATCAGAGCATCACTAGAGACAGTTGAGATGCAGGAGAGTCTCAGAAACAGCAACAACCAACTCTTAGGACAGAAAATAAGAATGCAGCGTACTACTGAGAAGTGCATTTTCTATGTGTACATAGTATTTCGTAATACTGCATAATACTCCTACATAAAGGAGGAACAAGAATAGTGTGCACCATTAACTCTGCCCATCAAACATTTTTGGCTCTTAGCTTTCCAAGCATAGGATGAAATCAGACACTCTGGTCCCACTATGTTTGAATGGTACCACGTGACACCCTCTGGTCAATGAAGTGTAGTGAAAGTGATCTCATGTCCAACCTTCTCCTATAAGGAACAGGACGTAGTTCTAACTGTAGAGATACTTCAATCATCTTGCTCAGGTTCCCCAAAAAAGCACAGCAAGACAAGGACATGTGGGGAGACATGCAGGTAATAAGTGTTGCTTCCATGGGTTGTCAAGTAGAGAGGCTCCCTTACTCTGGCACCAGGACACAACAATTCACAGGAGCGTGATGAGAAAGAGACTGTGTTATTTAAAGTCACTGAGTTCTGGGAACTTTCTGGGACTGCAACTTCACCAATCCCAGATTGATTACGACAGTGAATATTTCACACTCATTGATGGTGCTGTGGGTGGGGACCGGTTTTCAAAATTTCAAACTCACATTACAGCACAACACACGTGGAGAAAAAAAAGAGACTTCAACACATCAAGTGCCAATAGCATTCATTGTTGGTGGACAGGATTGAAAAAGAGGTTCATTCTTATATTTTGAATGCATAAAGAGCATGTATACTTCATCCACAAATTAAACATTGAGAGTGAGGAAGATGATTGAGTGGCTTAAGTGTTTAATGTGTAAACGTATGGACCTGCAGGCATTCTCAGCACCCAAGTAAATGCCAGGTAGGTGTAGGAGTCTTGTGTAAGTCCAGTGCACAAGAGGCAGAGATGGGGTCCCAGGGATAGCTTGCTAACTAGTCCAGCTGTAAGAATGAACCCTGGGTTCAAGTGAGAAGCCACGCCTCGATGGATAAGGTAGAGCATGATCACAGAGGAAGAATCTAGACATCAGTTAAGGACCTTCACACATACACATAGACATGCACGCCACCCACAGAGACAAATGCAACAAACAAATGCTTTACAAAGTCAAGTGGAGCAAGGGACTGTGTCAAGAGGAGAGATGGTGTCACATCTGTTTGGACTTTGTGCTTATAAAGTCTAAATTCTCGGACCTGTTCCATCGCATACGATATGAAAATTCTTCTGCTATCAGCACCAATGGGCCCTAAGTATCCGGAAATTGACTTTGCCCCCTGTACATCTTGAAAATCTTCAGTGATTTGTTCGCACACCCTGGGCAACGTATAGTCTGAGTCTCAAATCTCTTTAGAACGTGTTCACCTTCTGTGAGGGTCATCCACATAAAACAAAAGGAATTTTAGAAAATCGTATTTCTAGAACTCAGCAGGAAGCCTCACACTCACACTCGTGCACACTCAAACACTACAGGTCAGCACAGCAAGCCCATTCAGGGGAAATCCTTCTTATCCCTTTCATCTTTCCGTGTTTCAAAAAGCATTCCAAATGAGCCTTGGGGAATTTAATCAATTCGTGTCACTTCTTTGTTTCCCAACACACTTACAGAATGAAAACAAAACTCCTTATGAGGCCTGTGAGGTCCAGGAAATCAGTACTATGCCACTGTCACCTGACTCAGTACATGACAATCACAATAGTCTTTTTCTTGGGTATTTATACCAAGCCACCCTCCCACTTATGGGTCTGGTACTTGCTGGTCCTGCTCCCCAGAATGCCATACTCGGGCTTTTGCCAAGATCTCTTCTCATTCTTCAGGATTCAAGACCCAGCCTAAATGACTCTTCCCTAGAAAGCTCTCCCAAGATGCTATCGTGGAAATGGTGTCTCTTTCCTGTACACTGGATTATTCATTGAGTATGTTCTCCTGTTCAGGAATAACCGTCCGGCTTGCCCATTAGCATAGATGCTGCAGGTGGCTTCTCTGTCTAGGTCAAAGCCATATCTGCAGCACCCAGATTATGTGTACTGAGTCCATAATAAATGACTGTCCCCTGACTGACTACAGACAGACAAGGGTGCCCGCTGTGAAGAAGGCAAGAAGTATGCATTCAGGGTGGAGATGATAGGACATGATAAGGGGAGAGGCTCGAGCCAGTGTTGAGGGCTAATCAGAGCCGCGATTCAAGGCAAGACAGGCAAGAGAAGCAAGGCACACAATAAAGCCTGGCCTCCTGAAAGAGCAGAACCTGTGATTATAGGACTCCATAAGCCCTCAACTCCCATATTCTGGAGATAAGAGTTCTATGAACCCCACAGACCACCCCCCCGGGAACCTTGGAGATGCTCCCACCTGTTCCTGTGCTTTGGGAGGACAGGTCCACTTCACACTGAGAACTGGGCCCACTCAGGGCAGGCTCTGGTTCCCCAGTTCACGTGTGTCTGGATCTGCGATCAAGCAGTTTCCAGACCAATGATACCGTGTGCTATTACCCTGCCGCCTGCCATTAGCAATTTCTCCCACCAGCGCTGAGAGGTAAATCACTATGATTGTTTCTCTGTATCACCGCTGAGAACACGCGAGCATGGAGCTTAACTGACTCGCCAGCACTGGTGGCCAGGTTGGGAGCAGAATTCAGTCCCTGCCTTTGTGAGCCACACCAGCCTTCTGCAGCCTCCTGCAGCCTCCTGCAGCCTTCTGCAGCCTCCTGCAGCGGGGCTGCCGCTGGATATGCTGAAGACAGGATGGTGCACAGGGGTCATAGTGCTCTGCGGTTTTCAGTCCATACCCTAGATTTCTCCTGGCTACTATCTCCCCTCCCTTCCTTTTCTCCCTCCCTTATGCTCCAAATCCACCAGGTTCCATAGATGGTCCCCATCCTTAGCTCCCCCTGCTACAAGGAAGTCATGTGTCTTTTCTTCTTTAGTGTGGGTGTGTGGAAGTGGGTGGGTGTGTTGGGGTGAAAGTTCATGCATGTCTATTGCATAGTGTGGGACACCAAGGTCAACACTGGATATTGTCTTCATTCGCTCTTCATCCAATTTTTTGAGACACTATATCCACTTTTGTTTTGTTTGCTTTTCCCACGTGGCCTCAGAGTATCAACCTCAGGTCCTCAGGCTCGCATAGCAAGCGTTTTGCTGACAGAGCCATCCCCATTTCTGCTTTCTCTGCTTGGTGCTCCTGGACCCCCAGGTCTGCAAAGTCCTTCCTTAGGAGACCCCTGCTGTTAGACAATTTAGGAGGGAGGAGGCTTAGTGGCTATCCTGGAAATCCCAGAGTCAGCTTTGGGAGGAGCCGGCCCCTCCTCTCAGGAGCTTCCTGCAAAGAGACACAGGGACTTCCTCTCTCCTGCTTACAGCTTTTCCCACACACAAAGGCAGAGGTTCTGCAGGCCTGCCCGGAATATTAACATAGCCTTCCGAATGTGCCAGGAAAGCCAGGCAATCCTCCTCAGCCTCAGTGGCCGGCTGGAAAAGGCTGCTATCCAGGGCTCTGAGGGCCAGGCCAGCTCATCAGAGTCCTTCTGGAGGAAGGCAGATGGGAGGCTAGAGGCCCTAGGCTCCCCTTCCAGACAGCACAAATCCACTGGTTTGAGTTGGTCCAGCTCCCCCAGGCCTAGCACCCAGGCAGGAAACCACTAGAAAGAAGGCCCTCCAATCTGTGGGAGATTAAATTAAAAAGTCAAAGCTCTGAGCACCCGGAGGCCTCTGCAGCCACAAACCTGCTTGCAGAGAAGCACTGAAAACACCAGGAGAAGCCCGTCATTGGAGCTGCCAGGTGGTCACTGACTCCCTTCCTAAGGCGTGATTTAAAGGCACAAGGGCCTGAGCAACCACTTGTTGGATGAGGCTTAGTTAGACTAGGAGCCCGGAGGTGGTACCTTGGACAGCAGCAAGGGGATGCAGCAGAGGCCCATCAGATCCCACAGATCTCAGCTCTGTCATTTACAGGCTGTGTAACCTCAGGCAGGTCACCTAACCTCTCCATCCCTTTCTTCACTCAAAAAAATAAGTGTTCAATGAAGTGGAGTCACCGTATGCACCTGCTCTATCAGCGTCACCAAAGCAGTAACCGTGGTAACAATTAAGGCAGCGATGACGGTGCAGGAAAGTAATGGGCAGATTGTTAATTAGGACTAACATGGGGCACTTGCCCTCTGCCAGACACTGTTCACTCCTTCAATTCCTGTGGCAGCTCTGTGATAAGATGGCCTTATAGCTTCTGATTGACAGTGGAAGTGGGGACACAGAGAGGTTCAAGTAACTGCCCAGGGTCACACAGCCAATGATGGACAGGGAGCCATACCTGAGGAGCCAGGTCCTTCCTGACAGGAAACGTGGTACTCTCCTGGGTGCCTAAAGGAACACGAAGATCCCTCCCCACATTCACTGTGAAGCAGACATCTAAGTGTGGAGGGCGAGAGGGTGTGGATCCTACAGCGAAATCCAGGGCCTCCCTGTGACCCTAAACGTCCTCTTGTAGTTCTGACAGCTGCAAATGCCTCTTCTTCCAAGAGAACCAGTCAGTACCAATACGCACAGACACCCAAATGCAGCACGGTACCCAGCTGTGCAAAGCAAACCCAGGCTCCCACAGATACCACAGGCCACGCCCCTGCTGGCTCCAGGTGAGGAAGCTTATTCTCTTCATCACTCCAGCAAGCCCAGGACTAGCCCACCTCTCTGAGTGATCCCCAGAAGTCCCGAGAGACCCAAGGACATACTGAAATGTGTGACTTCACCATAGACACATGGTTATCAAAGTCAAATCTTTCGTCTGCAGTTAAAACCCTATGTGCACAAACTCTTAAGAGACAGAGTACAGCAAAGTGGCTAAAAAAGCACGGGCCACTGAGCAAGCTGGCCCACAGTGCTGACAGGGGCTAGCCCTTGGCTGTGTCACGCCACCCCTGACTCAGTTTCTCCACACATACAAAGCAGGCAACTATAGCTGGAGGGTCATTTTGTGGATGCCAGATGCCAAGTGCTTTTAGAACACTATGTGGTAGATAGCTCTCCCTTGGTCATCAGCCCACTTTTTAAAAGATTATTTGGTTATTTAGAGAGCTCCCTTCCCCAAATGGGGGGAGGAAGAACCTTCAAAGAATTCACAGAAGACGTTACATATCCCCCAAGCCAGATGGTGATTTCCCTCCCAGGGTCAAAGGATAGACTGAATAATGCTAGAATTTGATCCCACACTGTACGACAAAACAACTCAAGCTATATGTTCAAGCTCAAACGCAAACTCCTAGAATGGCTGCTGAGCCCAGAGACTGTCTACAGAGGCCATGTTTTAAGTCTGTACCCCAGACAGCTGGGTGAACAGTACGTTATACCACCAGGAACTACATCTCTGATGCACAGACACCAAAATGGTCTCATGCCAGGATCTTTGCCTACCCGGTGGCCTGACCGCAGTGGGAGCTGATTATGCTCCTCCTGCCACTCGATCTGCCACTCTGGAATACCCAGCCCTGTAGTGAACTTCACAGGAGGTCACAAGGAGACACAGGTAGCATCTACATAAATAGGGTTTACAAGGCCATGCAGAAGGTGTCCGCATCACCTCAAACCGTTCACGCCAAATCCGTCTTGCCAGAGGGCAGTGTGGCACCTTGCTTGTGCTTCCTTGGTCACCTGCACATACGGACATTTCCCCGTGATAATGACAAGTCTTTACTTCATGCATGGAGAGACTAGGATCCAGAGCAAAGGAACAATGATTTCCCCTCTCGTGTGGAGTCTCGTCACTCTCAAAATCATTTCAGAACCACAATCTGCTTTGAATGACAAAGCGCCCCGAGTAGGAAGTAAACGAGCAATGAAGTCCTGTGTGCTAGAGTGAAAGAAGCGTGGGTTGGAGCTTTCTGAAGGACACGCAGCAAGCTGGGAGGTGGGTTGAGCTCCCACATACATGTCAACCCACTCTACTCTGGTGCTCACAAGGCCTACTTCCTTGCTCCAGGCTCAAGTCCTGCAGGAAGTCTGGTAGGTGTGTTGCTCCCCCCGCCCCCAGACGGTACCCTCTGCCCAGGACATCCACAGGTAGCTCAGAAAGTATCCTAAGGCCACTATCAGATTGATAATGGCAATGCCCAACTCTCAGCAGACTCCAGCACACATGGGTCTCTGCTTCTTGCCAAAAATCTTCCCGATGACTCACATCCATTCCAGCCAGCCTTTCAGACACCATCGCATCTCAACAGCTCTCCACCCAGCCGCATCACCCCCTCACACACAGAGCAACAGTTGGCACGGAAGATGCCATCCTCAGTCCTCCCTTCTTCCTCCCAGGGCTCTACTTCCTGTCTCAGGGCTTCTTTTCTGCTAGGGTACATCAAGGTCATGAGTCAGGGTTGTGTTTGCCTCGGAAGCTCCTTTCACAGACCTCCCAGGGAGCCTGTGCTAGCCAGATTAGCTGCCTTGACCTCAGAAGGAATACCTATGCTTGTCACATAGAGAGGGGCTCTTCTGCGCAAGTACACTGCCTTCAGATTCACCAAGGCAGTGAGAAAGCCAACTCACTGCACTGGGTCAATGGAGAAGCCACAGTAAACACAAACAACTTCCAGATCTATCTGCAAATTAAAAGAGCAATCACTATGGAGCTGAATTTAAGTGGCCTTGAAATAGAACCTGAAGTCTCCCATGCCCAGAGGGGCATCCATGCACAGGCTCAGTCTCCTCTGAACATCCCAGTCACAAAATACCTCTTTCACTTCAGAGTCTGTGCTAAAACCAGGGGCAGCAGGGCTGTTATCCCCAGGCATGCCTTGATGAAGCAAGTGAAGTGATGGACTAATCAGTCAAGGACAGGTGACAGAAAAACACTAATAGCGCCCGACCAGACAGTCACAAAGGCACAAAGTGTGGAGCTAAACATGAAAGTGACACAGGCATGTGACCATGATAGTGTATGTGTGGTACATGCATGTGCATGTGTGGTGTGTGTGTGTTCATGCACACATTTAGGCATGTATTAGGATGAAGTTTGCTTTAGTCAAGGTGCTAATAGACAGAATACAAGAATTTCCAGACGAAGCAAACAATTCAGTCAGCTTTCCATAAAGATAAATGAGTTTAGACTCTCTGACCCTCAGCTTCTCACCAATGCTGGGTGAAACAGACCTCCTAAGATTTCCTGGGAATCAGTTCCCAGAAATGTACAGAAATCACATCCCGATAAAATCAAATGCCAGCACCGCCTAACGGTGTTCAATTTAAATGCTGGGGACGAGGCAGTGCACTAGAGGTGAGATCATGGCCTAAAGGCTGCGGAGGAAGCTGCAGATTATAGCCCCATCTCTCACTGCAATGGACCCCAGGCAAAACTGCAGTCTTGTCTGCCTCAGTCTCCCTGAACTGTAAAATGGGAATTCTAATGTACGGCTCTACTGACATTGTGGTGAACTATTCAGCCCACGGCAGGTGGCAAGTTCCCAAGAAAGCATCATTATTATTGGGTTATTTCTGTAAAATATTCCAAGGTAGGCTAACACTTGAGTTCCTGGCCTATGTAATTAACACAAATGCAGAAAATGACATAGGAAGAAAGTCAGAACTCCTTGTCTGATTATTCAATATGGCTGCTGACATGTTGTAAGACTTCTGATAAGATGTAATGACATGTTTGTGCACCCCAGATAGGGAGGGTATGAAGAAAAAAGAGGAGGAGGAGGAGGAGGAGGAGGAGGAGGAGAAGAAGAGGAGGAGGAGGAGGAGGAGGAGGAGGAGGAGGAGAAAAATCTAAGTCGTGCTTAGTGAAGCAATAAGCCTCATGGGAGTGAAGGTGACTCCAGGCCAGCTGTGCCACCAGGAAGCTGCACCCACAGACCATCCTCCCCTGCACCCACAGACCACTCCCCCCACCAAGAAAGACTCAGGACTTGCTGAATCCCTAAAGAGACCAATTCATCTCACTTTTCCTGCTTATTTAACCTGGGATGGAAGGGACTGTTACCAGACAGACCCTGGATCTCATGAGGGTCTTGTGTAGGGTCATTCCTGCTGCTGAGGGTCAAGACAGGAAGGCTACATCCAATAAGGAATAAATACAGTCTAATGAAAGGTGAAGTTACCCTTGACCACCGGGTACTGTGGTGGCCATAGGCAAACCTCCAGAAATTAAGATGAATCAAATTATAGGCCGAGTGTTTAAGATTAGACCTCTACAGGGGCCAGAGAGGTAATTCATGGCTAAGATCACTGGCTGCCTTTCCAGAGACTCAATTCCCATCACCCACATGGCAGCTCACAGACATCTGTGACTCCAATTCCAGACAATCTGACATCTTTCCTGGCCTTTGCAGGCTCTACATGTATGTGGTGCATATACATACATGAAAGGCAAAAACAGTCATACACAGAAAATAAAAATAAAATTTTTAAAAGAGTATGCATCTGCTGTTCTCAAATTTGGAAGGAGATCTGTATTTCATTGGAGGATGGATACGCGTGAGCACGCACACACACACAAGACTCCAGACAATTTTTAAAATGTGTATAATTAATTTGAGAAAATAAAATATTCAGCTGACCTAATTTTCACATTGGGATTAGGAAACATGGTGTGTTTTTCATAAATCCAACAAAATACTTACTCATAGTGAGCATTACACAGTGTCAACACTCAGACAGACGTGTCACGGGAGAGGGGACCGAGCACCACCGCCAGCAGTCAGGGCCCGCCCTGCTCTCTAGCAGCTCCTAAGAGGCCAGTGCTGCAGAAAGCTCCTGACCCTCATTGCTTGGTGTCATAGCATCTTGTGGTTATGAACACAGAACAGACTAGAAATAATTTTTTGAGGGGGGGGGTGGTTATCCCAGCTTCCAAGTCCCTGGATAGGCAATTATGGGCTATGTTTGGCAGTCTGTCTCAAGTTTCCCAGCAGGACGCTGTTCCTATTAGAAGTCCACTCATTAACCCACTCCCCATGGGCCTTTCTTCACCTGGGAACCCCTAGAGTAAACTATGTCTACCTAATTCCTTGTTTCCTGGTGTGCTGGGGGTTGAGGGGAGTAAGTGCTAAAACACAAAGAAAAACAAGAAAATGATAGAGAAGCAGAATGAAGCCAAAAAACAATAGAACCACTGGGAGGGAAGCCATCAGGAAGAAGCAATCAGGACGGAGTTAAAGCAAATACCAGAAAGGATCATCAGCCCCGTGGACCAGTCGCCACTGTCCACCAGTGACAGCCCAGTCAACAGCCAATCCCGCAATTGCTCATGTCCTGCAAACACCTGCAGGCCCTACACCTCCCCAGCAGGTCTTCCACAGAGGTCACGTGATCCATGAGCTCTGCAAAGGGCAAGGTCTGGCACCCAGGTCCTCCTCCTCTGTAACCCACTGCCACCCCACCCTACTTCCTTCCACACACCCAGAGGAACCAGACAGCGGCCGTAGGTAGAGGAAAACCCAAGCCTGTAGGAACAGCAACTGTCAAGAAGGCTCCTGGATGAAGCAAATCTTTGTTTCAAAACTATCCACCCCTGGATCCAGAGAGATGGCTCAGGGGGGTAGAGGGGCTTGTTGCCAGTCCTGATAACCTGAGTTTGATACCCAGAATACATGCAATAGAAGAAAGGACCTGATTCTTACTAATTACCCTCTCACCTCCACACACGTGCTTTGGCACACTCATGTATGAATATTCACGCCAACACATACTAATTAACTAATTAATGTTCAGATAGGTGTTGTTGCCATGCAACAGTAAGAGACACATTTTTCAGAATTGTCCTAGAGCCTCTGAGATGAGCCCAAACACTACCTACAGTCACATGGCTGAGGATTTGTTTCAGTGCATCACGTTCATATTGAATCCATCTCTGTTCCCTACAAACTGTCATTGTTTCCCAAGCCTCTGGTGCCACCAGTCATAAGAATGCCATCCGAGATCCCAGGTAACAGTATCGGGAGATGTGTGACCCAGCCAGCCAACATAACAGCCACCAGGAGCCCAGGCTTTGAATTGGCCACACTCCGGTTCAAAGCCCAGCCTTGTCACTACTGAGCATGACATCAAACAGCTAAGTGAACCCCCTTGAGTTCCATAACCCCTGACAAACAGAAACAATATCTATCTTCCTCTCTGGACATTAATGTAGGTGAAATGCAGAATGGTTCCTCCAGCCTCTGGCAAAGGATAAGTGCTTGGTCCGCGAGACTTGTTACTGATCATGCCACTGACATTGGGGATATTTCGATTCTCTGGACTTCTAAAACAGCTGCATGATGTCACTGAAAAGCATAGCATAGCACACAGGCAGACAGACGACAGACAGACAGTGTCTAATCCCAGCTCCCTAACTCACCAAGCAGTCGCCTTAGAATTCATTTCCCTTGCTTGCCAAACGTGGGTAACATAACAACGTCTACCTTGCAGGGCTGCTGTGAGTACTAAGCAGATAAGTGCCCCAGCAGATGCCCAATAAAGAGTGCAGTGGCTGCCGAGGACTTAATTACATCCTATCTCAACTCATCCTGCAACCGCATCTCACGTGGAATATTGTCTGCAAGTGCCTGACCAGTCTGCGGTCAAAATACCCGACGAGGGTGCTATTTCCCTAGGCTCTTTTAGCAAGAAGAAAAATGAGGCACGGTGAAAGGTGGTGCAGCCGGCCTCCCACACATCCAGCAGAGTGGCCAGTGTGAGCCAGACTGCAGGGAAGGGGGATACAGACTCAGGTTGTGGCAGAAGCATGCTGGAAACGAAGATTGCCTATCTGCCTCAAGTGTACTGATCACTCACGCCCTGGGCATGAGGGCCACCATCTCAGCGCTCACACACACCCTGGTAATCCTGGGACACACTGAGTTGGCCCGCTGGTTTCTACAGGTGAGACCCAATGCCTTCAGCTTTTCTTCCATTTGCTTCATGACCCCCTCCAGAAGATCAACAGTCAAGCCGACTCAATCCCTCAGTCTCCATCAGGAGTTCATTCTCTCCTTTGCCATTCCTGCGATTCCAGCAAAAACAAGTTCTTCATGCCACCTTCCTTTAAAAAAAAAAGACAAAGGGGCTGAGCAGCGAGATGGCTCAGTGAGTAATGTGCCGGTCATGTGAGCACAAGGAACTGAGTTCCATCCCTAGAACCCACACAAGTAAGCCAGACACAGTGGTACACAAGCACAATTCCAGCCTTGGGGAGACAAAGATAGGCAGATCCCTGTGGCAGCCAAAGCAGCAAGTTCCAGGCCAATGAGAGATGCCATCTCATACAAACAAGATGGACGGCTTCCAAGGAAGGACACCTGAGATGCAAAAGGGGGGGGGCAGTAAAGATAAGTATCAAATAATAAAGCACACAGCCTTTGCTCCCAACAGGATTTCAGTTGGAGCAAAATCCCAGGGTTTCACTCTTGGCTCATGGAGGCCGCGGACTCATTCACTCTTTGGTGCTGTGGCCCGGAGCTCTTCCCTCACAAGGATGTAGGGAGAAGAGCTGGACAGCCAGAAAAAAAGCCAGACCAGACCAGAGACAAACATCAACCAGATGACCGGTACAACCAGAGAGCCAAGTTTTTTCTCCGGCCTCAGACAGCCATTAAACTGGTTTTCTGAACAACCACCTTCCCTCTATGAACCTCTTTGCCAAAAGCAAAGTTCAGACTGAGCTTCCCAAAATCCTCTGCGTCTCATGCTTTCTGAGTCCAATTTGCGAAATTTCAAAACCAATGGGTTAATGCTTTCCTACGCAGAATTCTGCCAGTGTGAAGAATAACATAAGGGGAACACAAAATTTCAACTAAATAATAAATAGATGTAACACTTTAAACAGTTCTGTTTCAACTTAAATGTAGGTGGGCGTGGACAATAGGATACAGATTTCTTCAGAGAATTTTCAAGAGAAATGAAGACGGCAAACAAAGGATCTGAGTCTTCCAAGCAGAGGCGAGGAAGGGAGAAAAAGAGCCTCAGATTGATATGCAGCTAGGGGTGTTCAGGAGACAGCCAGTTTGCAGCGGGTGGGCATTTCATCTTGCCGGCTATTCATCACCTTCAGAAAAGTTTGCTGAGAGAAAAAGACAGCAAGGGACAGAAGAAAAACACATATTTACCAACTCTCTTGACTAGTCTCCCCTGAAAACGAAAGCAACAATACAACCCAAAAGTCCATGTGCTCCGGTCAACAGAATAAAACAAAAACACAAGACGCCGTCTTCCACGGGGCTGGGGAAATGCTAGAACAAAAGGCGTCCTGAAAACGGGCAGACATTTAACAGTGTGTTAGGCGCTCTGGTTAACGTCTCAACAGGCAGATGGAGCTAGTCGCATTAACAGATACTTTGTTCTCGGCCTAAAGGATCGATCCAGCAATTACAATTACATTACAGCAGCCAAAATTAAACCAGGTTTACATATGAGGGCTTCCCAAATACAGGAAGGGAAGGAGGAGCCTCAAGAACTCAACACCTGGACAGTGGCTATGGGAGTTGAAAGATACCTGAAAACCTCAGCATGGCTGTGTGAATGTGTGTGTGTTTGTGCACGTGTGTTAGCCTGAGCATGTGAGTGTGTGTGTGTGTGTGTGTGTGTGTGAGAGAGAGAGAGAGAGAGAGAGAGAAATAGAGAGTGAGTGAGTGTGTGGGTATGTGTCAA